>NC_068381.1:25255507-25555507 GCF_023724105.1 Carassius gibelio
TTGTGGTCAGTCTAATCTAAAGGCCTGTGCGATGTTCAGTTGTGAAGATCTTGAGTTTTCGTTAAAAGGCTTGTTCATGGCGCCGTGACGAAGTTCGATGTCTCGCCATGTGAATAAAAGATGTTATAACTCAGGCATAAGATGTCCGATCTTCCCCAAACTTCACATGTGTGATAAGAGTCCTGGCCTGAACAGATCTTCAGGCCAATATTCCACCGGGTGTGGCAGAATGGCTCTATAGCGCCACCTATACACTTTCAACGGAGTGCGCCTCGAGCTATGTTTCACGTACATGTACAAAAATTGGTACACACATGTAACACTCCAATACCTACAAAAAAGTCTCTTGGTACGAAATCCGGATCCCAACAGGAAGTCGGTTATTTTGAATTTTCCCTTCAAAATTGCTGTTGTTTTTGCCATTTTCAGGGGTTGTACTTTAACGAACTCCTCCTAGAGATTTATTCAGATCAACATCAAACTTGGTCAGTGTAATCTAAAGCCCTTTGCGATAATAAATTGCGAAGGACTTGAGGTTTCGTTAAAGGGCGGGTCCATGGCGGCCTGAAAAATTTCGATGTTTCGCCATGAAAAAGGAAGTTGCTGTAACTCAGACATACAATGTCCAATCTGCCCCAAACTTCACATGTTGGATAAGACTCTTGACCTTAACAGATCTACATGCCAATATTCAGTTATAGTCATAGCGCCACCTATTGGCAACAGGAAGTTACATATTTTACACTGCGACAAACTACTCCTAGAAATTTTATGACATCAATGTCTTTTTTGTGGTCAGTCTAATCTAAAGACCTGTGTGATGTTTAGTTGTGAATATCTTGAGTTTTTGTTAAAAGGTGTGTCCATGGCGCCGTGATGAAGTTCAATGTCTCGCCATGGGAATAAAAGATGTTATAACTCAGGCATAAAATGTCCGATCTTGCCCAAACTTCACTTGTGTGATAAGGGTCCTGGCCTGAACAGATCTGAAGGCCAATATTCCATCGAGTGTGGCAAAATGGCTCAATAGCGCCACCTATACACTTTCAACGGAGTGCGTATACACTTTAAACGGAGTGCGCCTTGAGCTATGTTTCACGTACATGTACAAGAATCGGTACACACATGTAACACACCAATATCTACGAAAAAGTCTCTTGGTACGAAGTCCGAATCCCAACAGGAAGTCAGTTATTTGGAATTTTCTCTGCAAAATTAGTGTTGTTTTGGCCATTTTCAGGGGTTGTACTTTAACGAACTCCTCCTGGATATTTATTCAGATCAACACCAAACTTGGTCAGTGTAATCTAAAGCCTTTTGCGATCTTAAATTGCGAAGATCTTGAGGTTTCGTTAAAGGGCGTGTCCATGGCGGCCTGACAAATTTCATTGTTTCGCCATGAAATAGGATGTTGTTGTAACGCAGGCATAAAGTGTCCAATCCTCCCCAAACCTCACATGTTCGATAAAAGTCCTGCCCTGAACACATCTGAAGGCCAATATTCCATTATAATGATAGCGCCACCTGCTGGCAACAGGAAGATTGGCACATATATGGAATAAACATTGATATATTCTACTTATATTTATGAGTTTAAACGCATATTTCTCACCGTTCACCTATTAACTAAAGCCACTCGCTGCCGGTGAGCCCGGGTGCGAGGGCCCGTTCATCACTGCTTGCAGCTTTAATTTTGAATGTAATTGCTTTGGCACATTTTTTTAGAATTTTTATAATGAAAAATAGTTAATAAATTCACCATTATTGGACATAATAGTTAATAACTTTACTGTAATGCACTGTACTTTCACCAAATTCAGTTCACACATCACTGCTCTCCTGCTGGTTATACTACAACTTTCATTTTTAATGTAATTGCTTTGGTACATTTGTTATGATTATATATTAAGAAAAATAATTAATTACTTTTCTGTTACACACTGTACTTTCATTAAAATCAGTTCACACATCACTGCTCTCCTGCTGGTTTTACTACAACACTCATATTGAAAATATTTGTGCCGGCACATTTTTTATGATATGTCTTATTATTTTTCGTATTATTAAAATAAGTTACTGTAACGTACTGTAGTTTCACCAAATTCAGTTCACACATCACTGCTCTCCTGCAGGTTATACTAACACACCGATTTTAAAAAAAGTTGCTTTTGCACATTTTTTTTTTAAATTATGAAAACATTAATAACGTTACTGTAACACACTGTACTTTCACCAAATCCAGTTCACACATCACTGCACTCCTGCAGGTTATACTAACACACCGATTTTTTAAAAAAGTTGCTTTTGCACATTTTTTATTATTTTTTCATTATTGAAAATAACGTCACCGTTATTGAACATAATAGTTAATAACTTCACTGTAACATACTGTACTTTCACCAAATTCAGTTCACACATAACTGCTTTTTTTTGGGGGGGGGGGTTGCAAAAATTTGTTTTCTTTTTCAAATTAAAAATGTTCAGTAACTTCACTGTAACACATTGTACTCTCCTGCTGGTTAGGTTGACAAAATGTGCTTTTGCATAATTTATATGGTATAAAAAATATATAAGGACTTCACCGTTGTATTAACTCTGTTTTATTAATGTCACTGTTATACACTTTAATACTTTCAACTTCATTTAACACACACATGAAGCCTTGCTGGTTTAAGTACAACCTTTGCACTTGGACACTTTTAAAGAGATCAACAAGAGATAGTAATGAGAGTCAAAAAATAGTAATGAGAGTCAAAAAATGAGAATCACACTGCCCTAGAGCGTCTCTATTTGGGGCTTTCGCACAACACACAATACCAAGGAATATCTTTGCTTGTTATTTGTGTTTCTGTCATTCCAAGGCACTGTGTGTGGAACCATCTTGCACACGTTCCACACTGAATCTGTATGAGGATGATTGTTATTTATATTAATGAAGTGTTAAGTTTAGGAATCCTTTATTGCATAGAATAATTCATTACTTTAAAGCTACGCCTGGAATTTCACTCCAGATGTTTTACAGAATATCCAATAGACTGTTTTAAACATTTTATTGTTTAAAACATTTAAACAATAAATCTCACCCAAACAGCATCCACTGGTTTTGGCAAGTCCTCATTTCCACAGTAGGAACAGAAATCTTCCTTTGAAACTGAAAACGAAAATATACACAAATAAATAACACATAAATTGGTGAAATAAATGTTTGCATTAATGTAAAAAAAAAAAAAAAAAAAAAAAAAAAAAAAAAAAAAGATGTGTATGTGCATACATTACTGTTAGGTATGTAAGAAGTACTCCATACTAATTAATTAATATTTATAATGATACCTGATCCATTTAGAGTTTCCTCAGCCATGTCTCTTCTTAGATTTTGTACAGATTGTTTTGATGGGTCAATGTCAAACATTTCTGGAATGTTCGGTAATTTCATCACCGTCATCTTGGCCATCTGTATGGATGGAATAAGTACACAAGAATTTACACTGTCTTACACAGTAAAAATACAGTACATGTTATGGCATCTATCATAATGTTAACAATGCTACATATGTAGATTTACCTGCATCACAAAGTCTCCACAACTGGTACAATCTTTTTGGAAGGTGTGGGTTATTTTTCCGGGTTGCCACTTGATGTTAACCCATTCTTCCTTTGACAGTCTACTACGACGCATCTTGAAATACTGTCTAAAAGACAAAATTAAAATGTTTATTTTTATTTATTATTTTATTTATTGATGTGTTAACTGAATTTGGTGAAAGTACAGTGTGTTACAGTGAAGTTATTAACTATTATGTTCAAAAACGGTGAAGTTATTAACTATTTTTCATAATAAAAAAATCATACAAAATGTGCCAAAGCAATTACATTCAAAATGATAGCAGGTGAGCACTGATGTGTGAACAGAATTTGGTGAAAGTACAGTGTGTTACAGTAAAGTTATTAACTGTTTTACTTATTTAAAATTTATAAAAAATGTGTAAAAGGTATTATTTTCAAAATGAGTGCTGTAGTATAACCAGCAGGAGAGCAGTTATATGTGAACTGAATTTGGTGACAGTACAGTGTGTTACAGTAAAGTTATTAACTATTTTTCTTAATAAACAATCATAACAAATGTGCCAAAGAAATTACATTCAAAATGAAAGTTGTAGTATAACCAGCAGGAGAGCAGTGATGTGTGAACTGAATTTGGTGAAAGTACAGTGCATTACAGTAAAGTTATTCACTGTTATGTTCAATAATGGTGAAGTTATTAACTATTTTTCATAATACAAATTATAAAAAATGTGCCAAAGCAATTACTTTCAAAATGAAAGGTGTAGTATAAACAGCCGGAGAGCAGTGATGTGTGAACTGGATTTGAGGAATGTACAGTGTGTTACAGTAAAGTTATTAACTGTTATGTTCAATAATGGTGAAGTTATCAACTATTTTTCAAAATAAAAAAAAATATAAAAACTGTGCCAAAGTAATTACTTTCAAAATGAAAGTAGTAGTATAACCAGCAGGAGAGCAGTGTAGTGTGAACTGAATTTGGTGAAAGTACAGTGTCTTACAGTAAAGTTATTAACTGTTATGTTCAATAATGGTGAAGTTATTAACTATTTTTCAAAATAAAAAATATATATATAAAAACTGTGCCAAAGCAATTACTTTCAAAATGAAAGTTGTAGTATAAACAGCCGGAGAGCAGTGATGTGTGAACTGGATTTGAGGAATGTACAGTGTGTTACAGTAAAGTTATTAACTGTTATGTTCAATAATGGTGAAGTTATCAACTATTTTTCAAAATAAAAAAAAATATATAAAAACTGTGCCAAAGCAATTACTTTCAAAATGAAAGTTGTAGTATAACCAGCAGGAGAGCAGTGTAGTGTGAACTGAATTTGGTGAAAGTACAGTGTGTTACAGTAAAGTTATTAACTGTTATGTTCAATAATGGTGAAGTTATTAACTATTTTTCAAAATAAAATAAAAAAATATATAAAAACTGTGCCAAAGCAATTACTTTCAAAATGAAAGTTGTAGTATAAACAGTCGGAGAGCAGTGATGTGTGAACTGGATTTGAGGAATGTACAGTGTGTTACAGTAAAGTTATTAACTGTTATGTTCAATAATGGTGAAGTTATCAACTATTTTTCAAAATAAAAAAAAATATAAAAACTGTGCCAAAGTAATTACTTTCAAAATGAAAGTTGTAGTATAACCAGCAGAAGAGCAGTGTAGTGTGAACTGAATTTGGTGAAAGTACAGTGTGTTACAGTAAAGTTATTAACTCTTATGTTCAATAATGGTGAAGTTATTAACTATTTTTCAAAATAAAAAAAAAATATATAAAAACTGTGCCAAAGCAATTACTTTCAAAATGAAAGTTGTAGTATAACCAGCAGGAGAGCAGTGATGTGTGAACTGAATTTGCTGAAAGTGCAGTCTGTTACAGTAAAGTTATTAACTATTATGTCCAATAATGGTGAAGTTATTAACTATTTTTCATAATAAAAATCATAAAGAATGTGCAAAAGCAATTAATTTCAAAATGAGTGTTGTAGTATAACCAGCAAGAGAGCAGTGATGTGTGAACTGAATTTGGTTTAAAGTACAGTGTGTTACACTAAAGTTATTAGAAATGTTTCTTAATAAAAAATCATAACAAATGAGCCAAAGCAATTACATTCAAAATGAAAGTTGTAGTATAACCAGCAGGAGAGCAGTGATGTGTGAACTGAATTTGGTTGAAATACAGTGTGTTACAGTAAAGTTATTGAGTATTTTATTAGTAACCTTTTTCGCGTTTCGCACTTTGCAGACTTCCCTTAGGACCCTTAGGACTTGTCCCTTAGGACTTGTCGCTCAGACGCCAGCACATTGAGATCAACGTATTTTGTACAGAGCGGAGGAAAGCTTGTTTTCAGGCAAACTCGCTTGTAGCTCGTTTACTACATCACTAAGAGTAAAAAGAGGCATAATTTGTGTACCAAAAACGTTTTGCTCGCGAGTTGTTGAATCGGAAAAGTCGAATCTGTGAATATCTTGCCAGTTTTACCGAACTCATGCACAGATAGATGCGCTAACCAATTTCGACATAAGCCCTATTCGGACGGGACTAGTTTTACAGGGGGTCGTTAGAGAAATCTGCCTTTCACAGACGTACTTGGTGATTTTAATCCCGTCCGAATCTGCCACGTCTGTATTTTTCTCACACAACCTCTGTGATAATTCCAGAGCAAATTACCTACTGTTTTTCAGCAAACTCAGTGATCCTCTGAGAAAACTAATCCCGTCCGAATGCGAATGTCTGTGATTGCCGGTGATATTTTATTTCACAACGCGTTTCCTTGTGTATTTTGGCCAACGTGAATTACCGTAGATGCTCTTACCGCGCGGATGTTTGATATATTTGCTTAGCGGCAAATAAATAATAATAAAATAATAATACAAATAATAAAATAAAGAGCAAGATCAAGTAAACTGTTTTAATTAAATTTAATAAAAAAAAAAAAAAAAGGAAAACAAGTTAAACTAAAGGAACCACACATTAACATGGTTTTGTTACACTAGCCATTTAGTATTTATTGTGTAATAATACTAAGGCAATCATTCTGAATGAATGCAATGCACGCATACAGAGCGCGTGATTTCTGTGATACCCAGATACACAAATCAGACCCTCCCACCTCTGTAATAAACACAGAGATTTTAGTCCCGTCCGAATTGGTACATGAAAATCTCAGACGTCAGGTGGTAAGAATCGAAACTCAAACGTAGTTTAGAAAACTAGTCCCGTCCGAATAGTACTATATGGAAACGTCAGAGAAAGATTTAAAGATGACAAAAGCTCGTACAAGCTCTGCTGAGTCACCGGTTTCTGAGTGCAGCAAACTCAGATCAGCTGAATTTGACCGATTAATAATCAGTTAAACGGTCATCAAAATCACAAAATAACAAAAAAACAAAAACATTTGTTATTCAAATACATCGCGAATACGGAAACTTTGATTTTGTGTCGAATGAGAAACCCAACGTTGGTTTCAGTTTCGTTTTAGTCTAAATTAATTAGTTTTGGTTTGTCATTAATATTGTTATAGCTTCTTATATTTGTAATTCTTCTTCTTTCCTAAATACTGTTAACTGAATTTTTTTTGTTGTGGAGTGAGGGGAACTAAAATAGCGGAGCTTCACAAATTTCCCAGAAGCTGAACAGTTTTCATTTGATATTAACCTCTAAATAATTATTTAATGAAATTTGGAGTCCGAATGTCGGAAGCATATACAGCGTTACTTATTATAGATTTACTATTATTCTATATTCTTTATATTAAATAACATTTTAGCATCCAGATACATCGGGAACATGGAAACATTTGGATTTGTGCCGAATGAGAGAGGTAGGCGTCAGCTTCAGTTTACATTAATTTGTTTTTGGATTGATGTATTTATAGCCTAAACTTTAGAGGATTTGATTTGAAGAGAAACTAATAACTGTTTTTATAATGTTTTTAAACATTTTGCTTTAGAATACAGGCATTTTAGCCTTCATTATGGCGGAAAGTAATAGGGGTAATAAAATGCAATGAGCCGCGACTTACGTTTTTTTTTTTTTTTTTTACTCTAAAAACGCAGTCTTATACAAGTGTTTTTTTTTTTTAACAATGCAGAAAACATTTTTAAATATCTTATATCTTACAAATACTTTTAAAGTGTTGATAGTTTTTTTCTTTTTTTTTTTAAGTAGGCCTAGTTTACATTTGGACAAAATCTGGTGCAAGCTGTAAACTGTAAGTGTTATATCTCTATTTTTTCCTTTTTTGAGTAAGGAAAACGCTATACTTTATTATTGTTATTAAACACATTATTATTATTATGCAAATTATAGGCAAATAATATTGTTTTTAAAAAATAACGTAATTAACCGGTATTTCTTCCTCCCGAACCAGTTTTGGAACGGTAATAATATCAGAGGAACCCAGAACAGAAACGTTAAAATATCAATTCTGCTCGGAGTGAACCGATTGATTTTTTTTTTTCGTTTCAAGCACTGATTAGCATGGTTTAAATCATACTTATATGAACACCATCAGTTCGTAGCAGTGAATGAAGATGTATCATATCGATCACAAGTGCAGTATGGAGTATCAATCAATCAATCACCTTTATTTATATAGTGCTTTAAACAAAATACATTGCGCCAAAGCACTGAACAACATTCATTTGGAAAACAGTGTCTCAATAATGCAAAATGATAGTTAAAGGCAGTTCATCATTGAATTCAGTTATGTCATCTCTGTTCAGTTGAAATAGTGTTTGTTTTAATTTGCAATCAAGTCAATGATATCGCTGTAGATGAAGTGACCCCAACTAAGCAAGCCAGAGGCGACAGCGGCAAGGAACCGAAACTCCATCGGTGACAGAATGGAGAAAAAAAACCTTGGGAGAAACCAGGCTCAGTTGGGGGGTCAGTTCTCCTCTGACCAGACGAAACCAGTAGTTCAATTCCAGGCTGCAGCAAAGTCAGATTGTGCAGAAGAATCATCTGTTTCCTGTGGTCTTGTCCTGGTGCTCCTCTGAGACAAGGTCTTTACAGGGGATCTGTATCTGGGGCTCTAGTTGTCCTGGTCTCCGCTGTCTTTCAGGGCAGTAGAGGTCCTTTCTAGGTGCTGATCCACCATCTGGTCTGGATACGTACTGGATCCGGGTGACTGCAGTGACCCTCTGATCTGGACACAGACTGGATCTGGTGGCCACGGTGACCTCGGAACAAGAGAGAAACAGACAAATATTAGCATAGATGCCATTCTTCTAATGATGTAGAAAGTACGGTGTTATGTGAAGTGTTCCGGTTCCAGTTTACCTAATTAATGCAGCCTAAAAATCCTTTAACGGATTTGGATATTAAAAGCATATTAGTATGTTATGTGTATGCCAGGTTAAAGAGATGGGTCTTTAATCTAGATTTAAACTGCAAGAGTGTGTCTGCCTCCCGAACAATGTTAGGTAGGTTATTCCAGAGTTTAGGCGCCAAATAGGAAAAGGATCTGCCGCCCGCAGTTGATTTTGATGTTCTAGGTATTATCAAATTGCCTGAGTTTTGAGAACGTAGCGGACGTAGAGGAGTATAATGTAAAAGGAGCTCATTCAAATACTGAGGTGCTAAACCATTCAGGGCTTTATAAGTAATAAGCAATATTTTAAAATCTATACGATGTTTGATAGGGAGCCAGTGCAGTGTGGACAGGACTGGGCTAATATGGTCATACTTCCTGGTTCTAGTAAGAACTCTTGCTGCTGCATTTTGGACTAGCTGTAGTTTGTTTACCAAGCGTGCAGAACAACCACCCAATAAAGCATTACAATAGTCTAACCTTGAAGTCATAAATGCATGGATTAACATTTCTGCATTTGACATTGAGAGCATAGGCCGTAATTTAGATATATTTTTGAGATGGAAAAATGCAGTTTTACAAATGCTAGAAACGTGGCTTTCTAAGGAAAGATTGCGATCAAGTAGCACACCTAGGTTCCTAACTGATGACGAAGAATTGACAGAGCAACCATCAAGTCTTAGACAGTGTTCTAGGTTATTACAAGTAGAGTTTTTAGGCCCTATGATTAACACCTCTGTTTTTTCTGAATTTAGCAGTAAGAAATTACTCGTCATCCAATTTTTTATATCGACTATGCATTCCATTAGTTTTTCAAATTGGTGTGTTTCACCGGGCTGCGAGGAAATATAGAGCTGCGTATCATCAGCATAACAGTGAAAGCTAACACCATGTTTCCTGATGATATCTCCCAAGGGTAACATATAAAGCGTGAAGAGTAGCGGCCCTAGAACTGAGCCTTGAGGTACTCCATACTGCACTTGTGATCGATATGATACATCTTCATTCACTGCTACGAACTGATGGCGGTCATATAAGTACGATTTAAACCATGCTAATGCACTTCCACTGATGCCAACAAAGTGTTCAAGTCTATGCAAAAGAATGTTGTGGTCAATTGTGTCAAAAGCAGCACTAAGATCCAATAAAACTAATAGAGAGATACACCCACAATCAGATGATAAGAGCAGATCATTTGTAACTCTAAGGAGAGCAGTCTCAGTACTATGATACGGTCTAAATCCTGACTGGAAATCCTCACATATACCATTTTTCTCTAAGAAGGAATATAATTGTGAGGATACCACCTTTTCTAGTATCTTGGACAGAAAAGGGAGATTCGAGATTGGTCTATAATTAACTAGTTCTCTGGGGTCAAGTTGTGGCTTTTTTATGAGAGGCTTAATAACAGCCAGTTTGAAGGTTTTGGGGACATATCCTAATGACAATGAGGAATTAATAATAGTCAGAAGAGGACCTATGACTTCTGGAAGCACCTCTTTTAAGAGCTTAGATGGTATAGGGTCTAACATACATGTTGTAAGTTTAGATGATTTAACAAGTTTATACAATTCTTCCTCTCCTACAGTAGAGAATGAGTGGAACTGTTCCTCAGGGGGTCTATAGTGCACTGTCTGATGCGAAACTGTAGCTGACGGCTGAATGGTTGCAATTTTATCTCTAATAGTATCGATTTTAGAAGTAAAGTAGTTCATAAAGTGATTACTGCTGTGGTGTTGGGAAATGTCAACACTTGTTGAGGCTTTATTTTTCGTTAATTTAGCCACTGTATTGAATAAATACCTGGGGTTATGTTTGTTTTCTTCTAAAAGAGAAGAAAAGTAATCAGATCTAGCAGTTTTTAATGCTTTTCTGTAGGATATGCTACTTTCCCGCCAAGCAATACGAAATACCTCTAGTTTTGTTTTCCTCCAGCTGCGCTCCATTTTTCGGGCTGCTCTCTTTAGGGTGCGAGTATGCTCATTATACCATGGTGTCAAACTGTTTTCCTTAACCTCAAGGCTCAGTACTAGGGCCGCTACTCTTCACACTTTATATGTTACCCTTGGGAGATACCATCAGGAAACATGGTGTTAGCTTTCACTGTTATGCTGATGATACTCAGCTCTATATTTCTTTGCGGCCCGGTGAAACACACCAATTTGAAAAACGAATGGAATGCATAGTCGATATAAAAAACTGGATCGCGAGTAATTTCTTACCTCTAAATTCTGATAAAACAGAGCTGTTAATTATAGGACATAAAATCTCTACTTGTAATAACCTAGAACACTGTCTAAGACTTGATGGTTGCTCTGTCAATTCTTCGTCATCAGTTAGGAACCTAGGTGTGCTATTTGATCGCAATCTTTCCTTAGAAAGCCACGTTTCTAGCATTTGTAAAACTGCATTTTTCCATCTCAAAAATATATCTAAATTACGGCCTATGACCTCAAGGTTAGACTATTGTAATGCTTTATTGGGTGGTTGTTATGCACGCTTAGTAAACAAACTACAGCGAGTCCAAAAAGGCAGCAGCAAGAGTTCTTACTAGAACCAGGAATTATGACAATATTAGCCCGGTCCTGTCAACACTGCACTGGCTCCCTATCAAACATCGAATAGATTTTAAAATATTGCTTAAGACTTACAAAGCCCTGAATGGTTTATCACCTGAGTATTTGAATGAGCTCCTTTTACATTATAATCCTCTATGACAGCTATGTTCTCAAAACTCAAAATCAATTGCGGGCGGCAGATCCTTTTCCTATTTGGCGCCTAAACTCTGGACTAACCTACCTAACATTGTTCGGGAAGCAGACACACTCTTGCAGTTTAAATCTAGATTAAAGACCCATATCTTTAACCTGGCTTACACATAGCATACTAATATGCTTTAAATATCCAAATCCGTTAAAGGATTTTTAGGCTGCATTAATTAGGTACACCAGAACCGGGAACACTTCCAATAACACCCTATGTACTTGCTACATCATTAGAAGAATGGCATATACGCTAATATTTGTCTGTTTCTCTCTTATTCCGAGGTCACCGTAGCTACCAAATCCAGTCTGTATCCAGATCAGAGGGTCACTGCATTCACCTGGATCCAGTACATATCCAGACCAGATGGTGGATCAGCACCTAGAAAGGACCTCTACTGCCCTGAAAGACAGGGGAGACCAGGACAACTAGAGCCCCAGATACAGATCCCCTGTAAAGACCTTGTCTGAGAGTATCACCAGGACAAGACCACAGGAAACAGATGATTCTTCTGCACAATCTGACTTTGCTGCAGCCTGGAATTGAACTACTGGTTTCGTCTGGTCAGAGGAGAACTGGCCCCCCAACTGAGCCTGGTTTCTCCCAAGGTTTTTTTCTCCATTCTGTCACCGATGGAGTTTCGGTTCCTTGCCGCTGTCGCTTCTGGCTTGCTTAGTTGGGGTCACTTCATCTACAACGATATCGTTGACTTGATTGCAAATAAATGCACAGACACTATTTAACTGAACAGAGATGACATCACTGAATTCAGTGATGAACTGCCTTTAACTATCATTTTGCATTATTGATACACTCTTTTCTTAATGAATGTTGTTCAGTTGCTTTGACGCAATGTATTTTGTTTAAAGCGCTATATACATAAAGGTGACTTGGCTTGACTTGACCATCGACAGCACACCTGTGGATCGGGTAAGCAGCTTCTTCTCAGAACATTCTACACATGCATTATAAAGAGCATCCTGATGGGCTTCATCACTGCTTGGTTCGGAAACAGCACTGCTGGCAACCGTAAAGCTCTGGAAAGGGTCGTAAGAACTGCCAGCCACATTGATGGAGGTGAGCTTCCCTCCGTCCAGGACATCTACACCAGGCGGAGTATAAGGAAATCCAGTGATCATCAGTGACTCCAGCAACCCATCCCATGGACTGCTCTCTGCTGCCCTCAGGAAGACGATGCACTCTCGGATGTGCTTGTAAGCATGTGCTACCACAGAAAAGCGGGACACCCTCAATCCGTCTCAGTGCGTTTGGGTAGAGAGCACAGAGCCTTGTGAAAATGGCCTCCACCACTCGGTTGCAGTCAGGCCACTATGAGCCCCAACGAAACATCTGCAAATTACAACAGAATACATATTATTAATGTAAGATTGTTTTCATCTTATTTTTATTTTCCATTTCCTATTCTGTCTGTTTTGCTTTGTATTGTCTAAATGTTCATTTATGATATCTGCGCATAGTTATGTTGTCTTTCTTTGTTTTGTTTTCAGAGCGATGTTGAAATGTCATATCAATTAATCAGGTCTCTACTGGATTACTGTGTTGTGGAATTATTACAGGGTGTAGTTAGTCAGCCTGTCAGGTTTTTTTCACAATGATGACTGCATATTATGCCGCTTATTACATGGCTACTTACTAAATTACAGTAATAAATCTTAAATTTGACTGATTTAAGAAATGATTGCCTTGTTTCTGCTAAATTAAATATTCCAATGTACAGTTGGAACTGTGTCCAAAGCAATGTAACATACTTAGCAACCTAATATATATAGTCCAAATTAAACGTAAATCACAACTAATAATTCATGTTATAACCAGGCTATTTGAACTTAACAGGCTTCGGGAAGATAAGCTAGTCATTAAGTTGTCAGGTTTTACTAATTTTACTAGAAATCCTTTCTAAACAAAAAATGTTGTAGGTGATATTTCAGCCAGTTTAAGATATATTATATATATTTTATAAAAAAAAAATTGTAGACCCTGTGTTTACTAATTGTAACATACCTTTTGGTGCTCTCCACACCCTAGGCCACAATCTTCTTAGTGGCCCTCAATCGTCCCTGTTTTAGGTTGGTTTGGTGACGTGGTGTTTAAATGGTCTTTTTTTTTGTCATACTCCCCCAATGCCTGCCATAGGGAGATGATCTTGATGTACTCTTCTCCAGACAAAGCCAGAAGGTGGTCTCTGAGGCTAACCAAAAACTCCATACCCCTAAATATTATAAAGTCCAACTGTATCCTAAAGTGAAAGATAATTCAGGAACTTTTGATAGCATCAGTGAATACAAATATTCACATGAAAGCACATCCAATGTAACACAGATTATGTTTACACACATGTAAATGTACATAAAAAATAAAGTGGGCCCTTACATCATGTGAAGTGTTCTCTTTCGATGTTGGATGATCCATTTCTGCACACAATCAGTCCACTGGGACAACATCAAAACGGTAAATATTTATTTAAAATTTGTATTTATGCCTTTCAATGTGATAAATAAAAATGTAATGTTAGTGTTATAACAAATACCGAAACCTTTATGAATACTTTGGAAAAACTCACAGCTATGTGCTCCAGGATAGAGTGCTAGATTTGATTTAGTGTGCAGTGAGCTGCTGACAAGAGATGACACTAGTAATGGAGGGACCACAAACAGTGATGACGTAGGTCTGGTTGCTGGAGGGGTTGGAGATGATGCTGCAGACACTATAAGCTAACCTTTAAAGTAAAACATTGACAATTAGATAACATACCACAATATTATATCTTAGTGATTCAGTGGTTTATACTTAAATTAAAGTAACACTAAAAACAAAAAATAGTTATATACCAGTGTACTTTCTTGGCCCAACATAAGGGATGCATTTCATGCCCATAAGCTCCTCTGCAAGAGTATTGACCACATGACACAGGAGATGATTGTAGGAATGTGGTTGCTGCTGATTAGTTGTTGCTGCCACAGCCCACAATGTGGTATGCCACATACTGCACTTTAACGTTTACAGCTGTGACGATTCGATCTCCAGAGAGAGACACGGAGATAGTGAGATCCAATAGCAGGTATTTATTAACAATTCTGGGTAATCCAATTCGTGGTCAAACATAAGCCAGGGTCAAAACCAAACAGGCAGTCCAAGAAAACAAACAAAACAAAAAGAGGGAACAGGAAGGAAAGGAACGGGAACTCGGATTAAGAGAAAGGCAAGGGAGAATCTCAGAAGAAGAGAAAGCTGGTAATACGAAAGGTAAGGACTCCGTAGAAACAACAGGAAAAGACAGGAATATATAGGGAGGCTAATGGCAATAGATTGCCTGCACCTGGTGTAATTAACAGGAGTGCAATTACCGTGAAGACAGGACCAGACTAGAGGAATTCTAGTTCCTACGGTGAAGTGCCTAAGGGGAAGTGAGCTCATTAGTGGACACCCAGGGAAACAGAGACTAGACAGCGTGACAGGTCCCTCTTCATAGCTGCCACCAGGTAACAGCATACCCCAGGGCATTTTCAGCCACCCACCTAAATGTTTGCCCACGAAATACACCAAACTGGATTTGAAAGAAACCCAACAGGTGCTTTCTGTAAGGTAGTACATATAATGGGATCGTGAAAAAAACAACAACATATAAATACATTGCCATTTGTCGCATAATGGTGCAAAGTGATCAAACTGTCAATTTGCATCCACTTTCTCCTTTAGAAAACTGGCCAATGGGACCATTCAACTGAACCCCTTTTTCTGAGGGGAATCCGCAGTAAATCAAGTTCGGACACCTCTAGGGGGTGATGTTGACCACCGGGAGAGGCCCCCCACCCCCACCCCACTGTCCACGAACCCTATAAAGGTCCTTTTGCCATCGTTCTGCTGGATATTGGGGGTATTCTCTCCAAAAAACCTATTATATGGCCGGGGCGGTTCTCGGGTGGGCTTCGCATCCCAGCGAGCCACATTTTGTCCATCCGCCATATGGGTCCACTGGTGGACCCCTGTAACCATTAACCCATTATTTGGCCTTCACATGATGTATTGGCCTTCTTTAGGGGTCAAAGAGTCACAGAAGGGAGCCCACATCCACCAAATTTTGATTGGGGGTGGGAAGTCCACTGTTCGGAGATGGTAGGTTGTAGGCCCCCCAGATTTGAGACTCTGGCATCTCAGGGGCCTCTAAACCAGGGCCCCGAAGCACGTAGCCGTAGGACCCAAGAGGAAAAAGTGTATGGCACTAGGGCTTTGTGCTTTTGACAGCATGCTCTAGGGGCCCTCAGGAGCCACCGTTCCGAATTTTGGGTCCCTGGGATGTTTTTTTAAAAATCCCCCCTGCCATTTACTTGAATGGCTCGCCAGGGTCCGATCGGGCCGAATTTGGTATGTTTGCCTCATGGGGACGCCCTCGACTGGGCAGAAAAGTCTGGTGGCCCTACGACCTTACTTAGGGGTCAAAGAGTGAAAAAAGGGAGCGTGTGTCCAACAAACCAGTACGCCTTTACATTGGAGGTGGGATATCCACCCTTCGGAGATGATGGGTCATAGGGCCCCGAGATTCGAGATTCTCACATCTCAGTGGCCCCTCTCCCATGTCCCCGGAGCACAAAGCTGTAGAACCTAGAAAAAAAATACCCGTCCGGCACCCTGAAATCTCTCAAAAGGCTATGATCATGTAAGAGTCAGAGAGGGCCTAGGGAGAGATTTTGTGCAGGAGGCTTCGAATTTTCCCCTCGCCTTAGGGCCCTGTGCCATCGGCAGCTCACCCAGGGTGGCCCCTGGACCCACCGATCCGAATTTTAGGCCCCTGGCTCTTTTCTAAAAAAAGTCCCATTTGCCATATACTTGAATGTTTTCGGCCTAGCGGATTCGTGGACATGGCTCGCAAGGGTCCGATAGGGATGAATTTTGGATATATGTCTCAGGGGGACCCCCTCGACTGGGCATAGAAGTCTGGGGGCCCTACAACCTTTTCTGGGGGTCAAAGGGTCACAGAAGGGAGCGCACGTCCACCAAACCGATGCGCATTTTGATTGGAGGTGGGACGTCCACCATTCGGAGACGATAGGTCATAGGGCCCCCAGATTTTAGATTCTGGCATCTTAGGGGCCCCTCATCCAGGGCCCTGAAGCATTTAGCCGTAGGACCCAAGGAGCAAAAGTGCATCGCACTAGGGCCCCACGCTTTCTGACAGTATGTTCTAGGGGCCCTCAGGAGCCACCATTCCAAATTTCGGGACCCTGGGACGTTTAAAAAAAAATCCCCCTGCCATTTACTTGAATGTGTTCGGCCTTGCGGTTTCGGAATGAATTTTGTATGTTTGCCTCATGGGGACCCCCTCGACCAGGTGGAAAAGTCTGGTGGCCCTACGACCTTCCTTAGGGGTCAAAGGGCTAATAAAGGGAGTGTGTGTCCACCAAACCGATAAACATTTACATTGGAAGTGGGACATCCACCCTTCGGAGACAATGGGTCGTAGAGCCCCGAGATTCTCACATCTCAGGTGACCCTCTCCCATGTCCCCGAAGCACAAAGCTGTAGGACCTTGGAAAAAAATACTCGTCCAGCACCCTGAAATCTCTCAAAAAGCTCTAATCATGTAAGAGTCAGATAGGGCTGAGGGAGAGATTTCGTGCAGGCTCTGAATTTTTCCCTCACCTTAGGGCCCCGCGCCATCGGCAGCTTACTCGGGGCGGCCCCTGGACCCCTGGACCCCTGGCCCCTTTGACATTTCTAAAAAAGTACCACCTACCATTTACTTGAATGGGATTCAAATAAATTTGCAGAGTTATGGCCCCCAATATTTTTGTTAGTCAAATGGAAGGAAGAGACCTAGAGACTTGAAACTCGGACATTTGATACCCCTCGACAGGCCCTCTCTGAAGCCACCTCCCCCAAGTTGATAAACACCCGGAACCAGAGATACGGACCCGCAAATGCAAAAAGTCCCAAAACTCTGGCCAAAATTAGACCTTGGGGACCTCTATCAAACTCTATACTGGATTCCTCGGAGGGTGCTGGATACAGCTGATGAGACGTCATTCACGATATTGCTAAAATTTTTCTGTCCACGGAACCACTAGGAAGGGTGCACTGAATAAATGGCAGCTGGGAGGTTTTCTCATTAAAAAAAATGTCCATTTACAATTTTTTCAGTGAGACCTCCGTAGTGCTCCCTTTGGACATTCATTTTTATGCATATTCTACATTATTATGTGATAAAACTTACATGAATGGACTCTGCTGAGTGTGCTGAGTACAGTAGAGGTGTATCCATAAAAAATATTGCACACATTTGACATAAATCAAGTTAAATAGAGTTGCTATTTAATAAAATGCAACTGGACACATATCCTGTCAAATAAATTGAGGGTGGACATGCATTAACCAAAGGAGTCCAATGGACATGAAATAACCAAAATCCAAAAAATTTTCTATGGAAATTCTACATTATTATGATAAATCTTATATTAATTGACTCTGCTGAGTTGACTGAGTACAGTGCAGACATTTTGATCAACAATACTGCATATGTTTAATTAAATCAAATTTAATAGAATTGCTATTTATTAAACCTTAGGTGGACAGATATCCCACTTGCCATTTATTCATATTGAATGGATACAAATTTTGGGGCACCGTATCTCCACCTTACGGGGGTTTAGGGATTTGGGGCCAGTGGTGTCCGATAGAGGTTCCCACGGTCTAATAATTTTGCAAAGAGTTTGGTGTTTTTCCCCTTCTTTTTAAGTGAGTTATGGCCGGTCAAAATTTGGGACTTTTTGCATTTGCGGGTCCATATCTCTCGCCCCCGGGGTCTATCAACTTGGGGGAGCTTCATATAGGGTCCGTCGAGGGCTATCAAGTATCCGAGTTTCAAGTCTCTAGGTCCCTTCGTTCCATTTGACTAGCAAAAATGGATGGGGGTCTAGCGGTGTACGGTAGGCATCTGTAAGTCTTACTCTGACCCGAGTTTGGTGCAGTTTGGCCACGTTTTGGTGGAGTTATAGCTTGGCAAATTTTGTGACATTTTGGTGAACATGCACCACAAGTGGTGACATTAAAGAAAATCCAACTTTTTTTCTATGCAAATTCTACATTATTATGGAATAAAAATTACATGAATGGATTCCTCTGAATGTGCTGAGTAAAGGTGTTTTCTCTAGGCCTCATCCTTAATTTTTCTTCCGACTTCCACCTCCTTCAAGGTGCCTTCTCTAGACGGGGAGGGTGTGCCCTTGCCAGCTTGGATGAGTAGGGGCGAGGGGGTGGATGTTTTTTTTTTTTGCTAATATCTCTGTGAAGCGGTGGACCCCGGGGCTTAATTTCGGGGGATCCCTAGAGGGTCGAAGGGCCTACCGTATGCGACCACCCACGAATTCCAGGGTGGTCCGGTTCCTGAGTTATAACAGTTCAAATTCCAAGTCATAGGGACATGGGGCACGTATCATCGGATAGAGGTCCTCACGGTCTGATTTTGCTTAGATTTTGGTGCTCTTTGGCTCCGTTTTGGGGGAGTTATAACTTGGCAAAAATTTGTGACATTTTGGTGAACATGCACCACATCTGGGGACATGAACGAAAATCCAACTTTTTTTCTATGCAAATTCTACATTATTATGGGATAAAACTTGCATGAATGGATTCATCTGAATGTGTTGAGTACAGTAAAGGTGTTACATGAATGGATTCCTCTGAATGTGCTGAGTACAGTAAATGTGTTTTCTCTTGGCTTTGTCCTTAGATTTTTCTTCTGACTTCCACCCCCCTCGAGCTGCCTTCTCTAGTTGGGGAGGGTGTGCCCTTGCCGGTTTTGATGAGTAGGGGCGAGGGAGGTGGCTGGTTCTAGTTTTTTGCTCTTATCTCCGCGACACGGTGGACCCCGGGGCTAAAAGGGTGCTCTGGTAGGTGCTCTGGTACCTGAGTTATAACGGTTCAAATTCCAAATTTTGGGGGTCCAGTATCTCGGACCCCTGGGGTCATAGGGACATGGGGCAGGTGTCTAGGCTAGAAGTCCTCACAATCTGATTTTGTTCCGATTTTGGTGCAGTTCGGCTCCGTTTTGGGGGAGTTATAACTTGGCAAATTTGTGACATTTAGGTGAACATGCACCACATGTGGTGACATTAAAATAATCCAACTTTTTTCTATGCAAATTCTACAGTATTATGGGATAAAACTTACATAAATGGATTCCTCTGAATGTGCTGAGTACAGTAAAGGTGTCTTATCTAGGGCTTATCCTTAGATTTTTCTTCTGACTTCCACCCCCCTCGAGCTGCCATCTCATGGTCTAGCAGTTAGGATTCCTGGTTTTCTCGTATGCAGCCAGGGGTTGACTCCAGTTTTTCCTCTAGATAAAGGTTGCCGTGTGTGTTTTCAAATGGATGACACAAGTATTTTCACTTGGACAAGAGCTTAATTACCAGTTTGAGGAATCAATTCTGCAATCACAGGAATCTGCCCAAATACACTGAACCCCCGGGTTGAGTGAAAAAACAGATTCCCTGAATGCATACAACACTATATAATTCAGAAAACCGTCCTTTTGGATAATTCTTGTTTTGCCAAATTATTATCACATTGTTACAGTCACAGAACTAAAGCAACAGGCCACTACAAGGTCCTGCGCCCACGCTGACCACATGTATGGAAAGTGCGGCAGAAGCCCATGGCCATTTTAAAGTGTCCAAATCCCATATTGTCTGGCGGTTGGGATTCCTGGTTTTCACCCAGGCGGCCCGGGTTCAACTCCCGGTATGGGAATGCATACTCCTTTTTTCTTCCCTCCTCAAAAATCCAGCAAATCTTCCTGCACCAGAAGTGACTTTTTGGCCAGCAGTAGAGCTACAGAACCCTGATATGTCGAGGTTCTTATCCAGCAAATCTTCCTGCACCAGAAGTGACTTTTTGGCCAGCAGTAGAGCTACAGAACCCTGATATGCCGAGGTTCTGACTAGCCCTTAGCCACTTCGATAGCTCAGCTGGTAGAGCGGAGGACTGTAGGTTGGAGTGTTGGCCATCCTTAGGTCGCTGGTTCAACTCTGGCTCGAAGGAGGTGTTTTTTTCATGTTCCCACCAATTTTTTGGTTTGGAGCTGGCTTTCTCACAGCTGTCAGCAGAGCTTGAATTCGCAGTCCACAATTGGAAGGCAAAAGAGCTTTCCCTGACCGGGAATCGAACCCGGGCCGCGCCGGTGAGAGCGCCGAATCCTATCCACTAGACCACCAGGGAGGGATGGTGGGCTGGTGGGCTGGAGGGCTGGTAGTCTGTTCTCCTGATAACAAGGTGAGAATGAGCAGACATCAATGCTTGCCACCGTCACATCGAAAACCAACAAGTCTGTAACAATCGGGGGTCTTTACTTTTGGTGGGCCAGTGGCGCAATGGATAACGTGTCTGACTACGGATCAGAAGATTCTAGGTTCGACTCCTGGCTGGCTCGCTCTGTTTTTGTTTTTCTCCGGCTTATTTTGTTGTTGTGTTTTTTTTTCTCCAAAGTCCAAAAGAAAAGGCAACTCTCTAGGCATTCTTCTATTTTTTACAAAAAAAGGCACATTCTGCACACCCATTCCGATGTCTAGGGGAGACACGGACATGCTTTGGTATTGCCATTCGTCTCACAAAATGCAGGCTGGTGGGCCAGTTGATTCTAGAATTAACAATTTCATCGCTACTCTGTAACCGCTTTACTACTTTGAAGGGTGCAATGCCATGTGGTTTTGATGTCACAGGCTTGCCATTTTGAAGCCTTATCACTAATTGTCACCTGGACATTGAGAATAATTTGTAATCTGCATTAAACTGAACGAGCGAATAATCAGCAATTTTGCGGATTAAAAGTTGGTCTCACTTTCATTATTAACCTCACAACATGTCAGTTTTGTACCTTGACAGACCGACGATAGGCAGTTTTTCCTCTAGATAACGGTTGCCATGTGTGTTTTCAGATGCATGACACAAGTATTTTCACCTGGACAAGACCTTAATTACCAGTTCGAGGTATAAATTCAGCAATCACAGGATTCTGGCCAAAAAACTGAACCATGTGTGAGTCAACAAACATGTCCCTTGAATGCATGCAACACTATATATTTCAGTAAACCGTCCCTTCGGATGATTCTTGTATTGCCAAATTATTATCACATTGTTACAGTCACACACCAAAAGCAACAGGCCACTACAAAACCCTGCGCCCACAATGGCCACATTTATGGAAAGTGGCCCACAAGCTTGTGGCCAGTTAAAGCTGGCCAGTTCCCATATGGTCTAGCAGTTAGGATTCCTGGTTTTCTCGTACGCAGCCAGGGGTTGACTCCAGTTTTTCCTCTAGATAAAGGTTGCCGTGTGTGTTTTCAAATGGATGACACGAGTATTTTCACTTGGACAAGAGCTTAATTACCAGTTTGAGGAATCAATTCTGCAATCACAGGAATCTGCCCAAATACACTGAACCCCCGGGTTGAGTGAAAAAACAGATTCCCTGAATGCATACAACACTATATAATTCAGAAAACCGTCCTTTTGGATAATTCTTGTTTTGCCAAATTATTATCACATTGTTACAGTCACAGAACTAAAGCAACAGGCCACTACAAGGTCCTGCGCCCACGCTGACCACATGTATGGAAAGTGCGCCAGAAGCCCATGGCCAGTTTAAAGTGTCCAAATCTCATATGGTCTAGCGGTTAGGATTCCTGGTTTTCACCCAGGCGGCCCGGGTTCAACTCCCGGTATGGGAATGCATGCTCCTTTTTTCTTCCCTCCTCAAAAATCCAGCAAATCTTCCTGCACCAGAAGTGACTTTTTGGCCAGCAGTAGAGCTACAGAACCCTGATATGTCGAGGTTCTGACTAGCCCTTAGCCCCTTCGATAGCTCAGCTGGTAGAGCGGAGGACTGTAGGTTGGACTGTTGGCCATCCTTAGGTCGCTGGTTCAACTCCGGCTCGAAGGAGGTGTTTTTTTTATGTTCCCACCAATTTTTTGGTTTGGAGCTGGCTTTCTCACAGCTGTCAGCAGAGCTTGAATTCGCAGTCCACAATTGGAAGGCAAAAGAGCTTTCCCTGACCGGGAATCGAACCCGGGCAGTGGCGGTGAGAGCGACGAATCCTAACCACTAGACCACCAGGGAGGGATGGTGGGCTGGTGGGCTGGTGGGCTGGAGGGCTGGAGGGCTGGTGGGCTGGAGGGCTGGTGGGCTGGAGGGCTGGTGGGCTGGAGGGCTGGTAGTCTGTTCTCCTGATAACAAGGTGAGAATGAGCAGACATCAATGCTTGCCACCGTCACATCGAAAACCAACAAGTCTGTAACAATCGGGGGTCTTTACTTTTGGTGGGCCAGTGGCGCAATGGATAACGCGTCTGACTATGGATCAGAAGATTCTAGGTTCGACTCCTGACTGGCTCGCTCTGTGTTTGTTTTTCTCCGGCTTATTTTGTTGTTGTGTTTTTTTTTCTCCAAAGTCCAAAAGAAAAGGCAACTCTCTAGGCATTCTTCTATTTTTTCCAAAAAAAGGCACATTCTGCACACCCATTCCGATGTCTAGGGGAGACATGGACATGCTTTGGTATTGCCATTCGTCTCACAAAATGCAGGCTGGTGGGCCAGTTGATTCTAGAATGAACAATTTCATCGCTACTCTGTAACCGCTTTACTACTTTGAAGGGTGCAATGCCATGTGGTTTTGATGTCACAGGCTTGCCATTTTGAAGCCTTATCACTAATTGTCACCTGGACATTGAGAATAATTTGTAATCTGCATTAAACTGAACGAGCGAATAATCAGCAATTTTGCGGATTAAAAGTTGGTCTCACTTTCATTATTAACCTCACAACATGTCAGTTTTGTACCTTGACAGACCGACGACAGGCAGTTTTTCCTCTAGATAACGGTTGCCATGTGTGTTTTCAGATGCATGACACAAGTATTTTCACCTGGACAAGACCTTAATTACCAGTTCGAGGTATAAATTCAGCAATCACAGGATTCTGGCCAAAAAACTGAACCATGTGTGAGTCAACAAACATGTCCCTTGAATGCATGCAACACTATATATTTCAGTAAACCGTCCCTTCGGATGATTCTTGTATTGCCAAATTATTATCACATTGTTACAGTCACACACCAAAAGCAACAGGCCACTACAAAACCCTGCGCCCACACTGGCCACATTTATGGAAAGTGGCCCACAAGCTTGTGGCCAGTTAAAGCTGGCCAGTTCCCATATGGTCTAGCAGTTAGGATTCCTGGTTTTCTCGTACGCAGCCAGGGGTTGACTCCAGTTTTTCCTCTAGATAAAGGTTGCCGTGTGTGTTTTCAAATGGATGACACGAGTATTTTCACTTGGACAAGAGCTTAATTACCAGTTTGAGGAATCAATTCTGCAATCACAGGAATCTGCCCAAATACACTGAACCCCCGGGTTGAGTGAAAAAACAGATTCCCTGAATGCATACAACACTATATAATTCAGAAAACCGTCCTTTTGGATAATTCTTGTTTTGCCAAATTATTATCACATTGTTACAGTCACAGAACTAAAGCAACAGGCCACTACAAGGTCCTGCGCCCACGCTGACCACATGTATGGAAAGTGCGCCAGAAGCCCATGGCCAGTTTAAAGTGTCCAAATCTCATATGGTCTAGCGGTTAGGATTCCTGGTTTTCACCCAGGCGGCCCGGGTTCAACTCCCGGTATGGGAATGCATGCTCCTTTTTTCTTCCCTCCTCAAAAATCCAGCAAATCTTCCTGCACCAGAAGTGACTTTTTGGCCAGCAGTAGAGCTACAGAACCCTGATATGTCGAGGTTCTGACTAGCCCTTAGCCCCTTCGATAGCTCAGCTGGTAGAGCGGAGGACTGTAGGTTGGACTGTTGGCCATCCTTAGGTCGCTGGTTCAACTCCGGCTCGAAGGAGGTGTTTTTTTTATGTTCCCACCAATTTTTTGGTTTGGAGCTGGCTTTCTCACAGCTGTCAGCAGAGCTTGAATTCGCAGTCCACAATTGGAAGGCAAAAGAGCTTTCCCTGACCGGGAATCGAACCCGGGCAGTGGCGGTGAGAGCGACGAATCCTAACCACTAGACCACCAGGGAGGGATGGTGGGCTGGTGGGCTGGAGGGCTGGAGGGCTGGTGGGCTGGAGGGCTGGTGGGCTGGAGGGCTGGTGGGCTGGAGGGCTGGTAGTCTGTTCTCCTGATAACAAGGTGAGAATGAGCAGACATCAATGCTTGCCACCGTCACATCGAAAACCAACAAGTCTGTAACAATCGGGGGTCTTTACTTTTGGTGGGCCAGTGGCGCAATGGATAACGCGTCTGACTATGGATCAGAAGATTCTAGGTTCGACTCCTGACTGGCTCGCTCTGTGTTTGTTTTTCTCCGGCTTATTTTGTTGTTGTGTTTTTTTTTCTCCAAAGTCCAAAAGAAAAGGCAACTCTCTAGGCATTCTTCTATTTTTTCCAAAAAAAGGCACATTCTGCACACCCATTCCGATGTCTAGGGGAGACATGGACATGCTTTGGTATTGCCATTCGTCTCACAAAATGCAGGCTGGTGGGCCAGTTGATTCTAGAATGAACAATTTCATCGCTACTCTGTAACCGCTTTACTACTTTGAAGGGTGCAATGCCATGTGGTTTTGATGTCACAGGCTTGCCATTTTGAAGCCTTATCACTAATTGTCACCTGGACATTGAGAATAATTTGTAATCTGCATTAAACTGAACGAGCGAATAATCAGCAATTTTGCGGATTAAAAGTTGGTCTCACTTTCATTATTAACCTCACAACATGTCAGTTTTGTACCTTGACAGACCGACGACAGGCAGTTTTTCCTCTAGATAACGGTTGCCATGTGTGTTTTCAGATGCATGACACAAGTATTTTCACCTGGACAAGACCTTAATTACCAGTTCGAGGTATAAATTCAGCAATCACAGGATTCTGGCCAAAAAACTGAACCATGTGTGAGTCAACAAACATGTCCCTTGAATGCATGCAACACTATATATTTCAGTAAACCGTCCCTTCGGATGATTCTTGTATTGCCAAATTATTATCACATTGTTACAGTCACACACCAAAAGCAACAGGCCACTACAAAACCCTGCGCCCACACTGGCCACATTTATGGAAAGTGGCCCACAAGCTTGTGGCCAGTTAAAGCTGGCCAGTTCCCATATGGTCTAGCAGTTAGGATTCCTGGTTTTCTCGTACGCAGCCAGGGGTTGACTCCAGTTTTTCCTCTAGATAAAGGTTGCCGTGTGTGTTTTCAAATGGATGACACGAGTATTTTCACTTGGACAAGAGCTTAATTACCAGTTTGAGGAATCAATTCTGCAATCACAGGAATCTGCCCAAATACACTGAACCCCCGGGTTGAGTGAAAAAACAGATTCCCTGAATGCATACAACACTATATAATTCAGAAAACCGTCCTTTTGGATAATTCTTGTTTTGCCAAATTATTATCACATTGTTACAGTCACAGAACTAAAGCAACAGGCCACTACAAGGTCCTGCGCCCACGCTGACCACATGTATGGAAAGTGCGCCAGAAGCCCATGGCCAGTTTAAAGTGTCCAAATCTCATATGGTCTAGCGGTTAGGATTCCTGGTTTTCACCCAGGCGGCCCGGGTTCAACTCCCGGTATGGGAATGCATGCTCCTTTTTTCTTCCCTCCTCAATAATCCAGCAAATCTTCCTGCACCAGAAGTGACTTTTTGGCCAGCAGTAGAGCTACAGAACCCTGATATGTCGAGGTTCTGACTAGCCCTTAGCCCCTTCGATAGCTCAGCTGGTAGAGCGGAGGACTGTAGGTTGGACTGTTGGCCATCCTTAGGTCGCTGGTTCAACTCCGGCTCGAAGGAGGTGTTTTTTTTATGTTCCCACCAATTTTTTGGTTTGGAGCTGGCTTTCTCACAGCTGTCAGCAGAGCTTGAATTCGCAGTCCACAATTGGAAGGCAAAAGAGCTTTCCCTGACCGGGAATCGAACCCGGGCAGTGGCAGTGAGAGCGACGAATCCTAACCACTAGACCACCAGGGAGGGATGGTGGGCTGGTGGGCTGGAGGGCTGGTGGGCTGGAGGGCTGGTGGGCTGGAGGGCTGGTAGTCTGTTCTCCTGATAACAAGGTGAGAATGAGCAGACATCAATGCTTGCCACCGTCACATCGAAAACCAACAAGTCTGTAACAATCGGGGGTCTTTACTTTTGGTGGGCCAGTGGCGCAATGGATAACGTGTCTGACTACGGATCAGAAGATTCTAGGTTCGACTCCTGACTGGCTCGCTCTGTGTTTGTTTTTCTCCGGCTTATTTTGTTGTTGTGTTTTTTTTTCTCCAAAGTCCAAAAGAAAAGGCAACTCTCTAGGCATTCTTCTATTTTTTCCAAAAAAAGGCACATTCTGCACACCCATTCCGATGTCTAGGGGAGACATGGACATGCTTTGGTATTGCCATTCGTCTCACAAAATGCAGGCTGGTGGGCCAGTTGATTCTAGAATGAACAATTTCATCGCTACTCTGTAACCGCTTTACTACTTTGAAGGGTGCAATGCCATGTGGTTTTGATGTCACAGGCTTGCCATTTTGAAGCCTTATCACTAATTGTCACCTGGACATTGAGAATAATTTGTAATCTGCATTAAACTGAACGAGCGAATAATCAGCAATTTTGCGGATTAAAAGTTGGTCTCACTTTCATTATTAACCTCACAACATGTCAGTTTTGTACCTTGACAGACCGACGACAGGCAGTTTTTCCTCTAGATAACGGTTGCCATGTGTGTTTTCAGATGCATGACACAAGTATTTTCACCTGGACAAGACCTTAATTACCAGTTCGAGGTATAAATTCAGCAATCACAGGATTCTGGCCAAAAAACTGAACCATGTGTGAGTCAACAAACATGTCCCTTGAATGCATGCAGCACTATATATTTCAGTAAACCGTCCCTTCGGATGATTCTTGTATTGCCAAATTATCACATTGTTACAGTCACACACCAAAAGCAACAGGCCACTACAAAACCCTGCGCCCACACTGGCCACATTTATGGAAAGTGGCCCACAAGCTTGTGGCCAGTTAAAGCTGGCCAGTTCCCATATGGTCTAGCAGTTAGGATTCCTGGTTTTCTCGTACGCAGCCAGGGGTTGACTCCAGTTTTTCCTCTAGATAAAGGTTGCCGTGTGTGTTTTCAAATGGATGACACGAGTATTTTCACTTGGACAAGAGCTTAATTACCAGTTTGAGGAATCAATTCTGCAATCACAGGAATCTGCCCAAATACACTGAACCCCCGGGTTGAGTGAAAAAACTGATTCCCTGAATGCATACAACACTATATAATTCAGAAAACCGTCCTTTTGGATAATTCTTGTTTTGCTAAATTATTATCACATTGTTACAGTCACAGAACTAAAGCAACAGGCCACTACAAGGTCCTGCGCCCACGCTGACCACATGTATGGAAAGTGCGCCAGAAGCCCATGGCCAGTTTAAAGTGTCCAAATCCCATATGGTCTAGCGGTTAGGATTCCTGGTTTTCACCCAGGCGGCCCGGGTTCAACTCCCGGTATGGGAATGCATGCTCCTTTTTGCTTCCCTCCTCAAAAATCCAGCAAATCTTCCTGCACCAGAAGTGACTTTTTGGCCAGCAGTAGAGCTACAGAACCCTGATATGTCGAGGTTCTGATCCAGCAAATCTTCCTGCACCAGAAGTGACTTTTTGGCCAGCAGTAGAGCTACAGAACCCTGATATGTCGAGGTTCTGACTAGCCCTTAGCCCCTTCGATAGTTCAGCTGGTAGAGCGGAGGACTGTAGGTTGGAGTGTTGGCCATCCTTAGGTCGCTGGTTCAACTCCGGCTCGAAGGAGGTGTTTTTTTCATGTTCCCACCAATGAGCAGACATCAATGCTTGCCACCGTCACATCGAAAACCAACTTGTCTGTAACAATCGGGGGTCTTTACTATTGGTGGGCCAGTGGCGCAATGGATAACGCGTCTGACTACGGATCAGAAGATTCTAGGTTCGACTCCTGGCTGGCTCGCTCTGTGCTTGTTTTTCTCCGGCTTATTTTGTTGTTGTGTTTTTTTTCTCCAAAGTCCAAAAGAAAAGGCAACTCTCTAGGCATTCTTCTATTTTTTCCAAAAAAGGCACATTCTGCACACCCATTCCGATGTCTAGGGGAGACGCGGACATGCTTTGGTATTGCCATTCGTCTCACAAAATGCAGGCTGGTGGGCCAGTTGATTCTAGAATGAACAATTTCATCGCTACTCTGTAACCGCTTTACTACTTTGAAGGGTACAATGCCATGTGGTTTTGATGTCACAGGCTTGCCATTTTGAAGCCTTATCACTAATTGACACCTGGACATTGAGAATAATTTGTAATCTGCATTAAACTGAACGAGCGAATAATCAGCATATTAAAAATTGGTCTCACTTTCATTATTAACCCTCTTGGCGCCACGGTCGAGTTTACTCGACAAGATGCGGCACTGAATAAAACGGCCGATTTTGTCAAATAGGGTGTCAAATTTCATGCAACCTCCCCTGCACTAGATAGCAGACATATAATACATCATCTCTGACTGAAAAAAACGTCATGCTCCTATACAAAATCTTCGAGATAGAGTGCATTGAATCAGTGCGAAAAAAAGCGGAGCTTGTGTGAGAGTGAGCCATTTTATCTGACCAATATTGTCAACGTCAGCGAGTATTGGCATTAGATTATTATTATTTTCATTATTATTATTATCTAGTGGCATCAATAAAGCTTCAATAAAGCCGCAATGAGGTGTTGGAACTTTTATTCGCGGACACTGATTCTGAAGGGGAATATCTGCATTCAGAAGATGACAGTGATATTGAAAGTGAAAGTATAGCCCTACACCAAGCACAGAAGGTGAATCATTTGCCCAATGTAAATAAATGGTCCTTTGCCAAATGTCAGAGGTGTGAACAATGTTTGCCAGGGTCGGAGTGTTCATCGCGAAATTAGCAGGCATGTTTTTGTTGCGGGGACGAGGCGGGAGATTTTTACCGCGCTAGACATGTATATTTGTCTTCTGACCGCACCTCTCCGCAATCGCGGCGAAAGTATTGTAGTGGAGACTTTGTCTAATGCCACTGGGTAGGTTAGACGAGGTCGAAGTATTCATAGGACAGTTAGGAGGCAAGGTGGGAGTCGCAATGACACTGACAGTAGTCCGAGCTGTGCACACTCAGCGCGTGCGCGAGGCAGATCTGGCCGCGCTGCTCATAGCAGAAGCAGAGGCGATGTGACACGGGGCATAGCTTTTGAACTAATCAGGTCTTGTCTACTTGTGTTTGTGTGTCATATGAATAATATATATGTGCCCCATACATGGAATCAGAGTGCCTGCTGCATGTAGTAAATTGAAAATCCCAACCGCTACATACATTCGGTTTGTTTCTACCATTTATCAGTAATGATTTACACAGTTTGTTTACTGCTTACTATTTACCTGAGCATTCAGTATTGTGCAATATAGCACACAGAAGGTTAGGGACATTTTTTGGGGGAAAGAAGTGCTCCATTTTATCATTTAAACGTGACTTTTCATGAAAATTCTATAATTCAAGATGACCACCCCATATGACGTCATAATATGCAAATTAGATGGGAAAATAAAATCACTACATAAACATTGGGTCATCCTTAATATTTTTATAATTGACAGAAAGTCTCTATATTTTATAAATTTTAAGATATAGCCTTTTGAAATTAAGATGTCAAAATCGAACGTTTTAGGAAAAAACCTCTGGCGCCTAAAGGGTTAACCTCACAACATGTCAGTTTTGTACCTTGACAGACCGACGATAGGCAGTTTTTCCTCTAGATAACGGTTGCCATGTGTGTTTTCAGATGCATGACACAAGTATTTTCAACTGGACAAGACCTTAATTACCAGTTCGAGGTATAAATTCAGCAATCACAGGATTCTGGCCAAAAAACTGAACCATGTGTGAGTCAACAAACATGTCCCTTGAATGCATGCAACACTATATATTTCAGTAAACCGTCCCTTCGGATGATTCTTGTATTGCCAAATTATTATCACATTGTTACAGTCACACACCAAAAGCAACAGGCCACTACAAAACCCTGCGCCCACACTGGCCACATTTATGGAAAGTGGCCCACAAGCTTGTGGCCAGTTAAAGCTGGCCAGTTCCCATATGGTCTAGCAGTTAGGATTCCTGGTTTTCTCGTACGCAGCCAGGGGTTGACTCCAGTTTTTCCTCTAGATAAAGGTTGCCGTGTGTGTTTTCAAATGGATGACACGAGTATTTTCACTTGGACAAGAGCTTAATTACCAGTTTGAGGAATCAATTCTGCAATCACAGGAATCTGCCCAAATACACTGAACCCCCGGGTTGAGTGAAAAAACAGATTCCCTGAATGCATACAACACTATAATTCAGAAAACCGTCCTTTTGGATAATTCTTGTTTTGCCAAATTATTATCACATTGTTACAGTCAGAGAACTAAAGCAACAGGCCACTACAAGGTCCTGCGCCCACGCTGACCACATGTATGGAAAGTGCGCCAGAAGCCCATGGCCAGTTTAAAGTGTCCAAATCCCATATGGTCTAGCTGTTAGGATTCCTGGTTTTCACCCAGGCGGCCCGGGTTCAACTCCCGGTATGGGAATGCATGCTCCTTTTTGCTTCCCTCCTCAAAAATCCAGCAAATCTTCCTGCACCAGAAGTGACTTTTTGGCCAGCAGTAGAGCTACAGAACCCTGATATGTCGAGGTTCTGACTAGCCCTTAGCCCCTTCGATAGCTCAGCTGGTAGAGCGGAGGACTGTAGGTTGGAGTGTTGGCCATCCTTAGGTCGCTGGTTCAACTCCGGCTCGAAGGAGGTGTTTTTTTCATGTTCCCACCAATGTTTTGGCTTGGAGCTGGCTTTCTCACAGCTGTCAGCAGAGCTTGAATTCGCAGTCCACAATTGGAAGGCAAAAGAGCTTTCCCTGACCGGGAATCGAACCCGGGCCGCGGCGGTGAGAGCGCCGAATCCTTACCACTAGACCATCAGGGAGGGATGGTGGGCTGGAGGGCTCGTGGGCTGGTGGGCTGGTGGACTGGAGGGCTGGAGGGCTGGTAGTCTGTTCTCCTGATAACAAGGTGAGAATGAGCAGACATCAATGCTTGCCACCGTCACATCGAAAACCAACAAGTCTGTAACAATCGGGGGTCTTTACTTTTGGTGGGCCAGTGGCGCAATGGATAACGCGTCTGACTACGGATCAGAAGATTCTAGGTTCGACTCCTGGCTGGCTCGCTCTGTGCTTGTTTTTCTCCGGCTTATTTTGTTGTTGTGTTTTTTTTCTCCAAAGTCCAAAAGAAAAGGCAACTCTCTAGGCATTCTTCTATTTTTTCCAAAAAAAGGCACATTCTGCACACCCATTCCGATGTCTAGGGGAGACACGGACATGCTTTGGTATTGCCATTCGTCTCACAAAATGCAGGCTGGTGGGCCAGTTGATTCTAGAATGAACAATTTCATCGCTACTCTGTAACCGCTTTACTACTTTGAAGGGTGCAATGCCATGTGGTTTTGATGTCACAGGCTTGCCATTTTGAAGCCTTATCACTAATTGCCACCTGGACATTGAGAATAATTTGTAATCTGCATTAAACTGAACGAGCGAATAATCAGCAATTTTGCGGATTAAAAGTTGGTCTCACTTTCATTATTAACCTCACAACATGTCAGTTTTGTACCTTGACAGACCGACGACAGGCAGTTTTTCCTCTAGATAACGGTTGCCATGTGTGTTTTCAGATGCATGACACAAGTATTTTCACCTGGACAAGACCTTAATTACCAGTTCGAGGTATAAATTCAGCAATCACAGGATTCTGGCCAAAAAACTGAACCATGTGTGAGTCAACAAACATGTCCCTTGAATGCATGCAACACTATATATTTCAGTAAACCGTCCCTTCGGATGATTCTTGTATTGCCAAATTATTATCACATTGTTACAGTCACACACCAAAAGCAACAGGCCACTACAAAACCCTGCGCCCACACTGGCCACATTTATGGAAAGTGGCCCACAAGCTTGTGGCCAGTTAAAGCTGGCCAGTTCCCATATGGTCTAGCAGTTAGGATTCCTGGTTTTCTCGTACGCAGCCAGGGGTTGACTCCAGTTTTTCCTCTAGATAAAGGTTGCCGTGTGTGTTTTCAAATGGATGACACGAGTATTTTCACTTGGACAAGAGCTTAATTACCAGTTTGAGGAATCAATTCTGCAATCACAGGAATCTGCCCAAATACACTGAACCCCCGGGTTGAGTGAAAAAACAGATTCCCTGAATGCATACAACACTATATAATTCAGAAAACCGTCCTTTTGGATAATTCTTGTTTTGCCAAATTATTATCACATTGTTACAGTCACAGAACTAAAGCAACAGGCCACTACAAGGTCCTGCGCCCACGCTGACCACATGTATGGAAAGTGCGCCAGAAGCCCATGGCCAGTTTAAAGTGTCCAAATCTCATATGGTCTAGCGGTTAGGATTCCTGGTTTTCACCCAGGCGGCCCGGGTTCAACTCCCGGTATGGGAATGCATGCTCCTTTTTTCTTCCCTCCTCAAAAATCCAGCAAATCTTCCTGCACCAGAAGTGACTTTTTGGCCAGCAGTAGAGCTACAGAACCCTGATATGTCGAGGTTCTGACTAGCCCTTAGCCCCTTCGATAGCTCAGCTGGTAGAGCGGAGGACTGTAGGTTGGACTGTTGGCCATCCTTAGGTCGCTGGTTCAACTCCGGCTCGAAGGAGGTGTTTTTTTCATGTTCCCACCAATGAGCAGACATCAATGCTTGCCACCGTCACATCGAAAACCAACTTGTCTGTAACAATCGGGGGTCTTTACTATTGGTGGGCCAGTGGCGCAATGGATAACGCGTCTGACTACGGATCAGAAGATTCTAGGTTCGACTCCTGGCTGGCTCGCTCTGTGCTTGTTTTTCTCCGGCTTATTTTGTTGTTGTGTTTTTTTTCTCCAAAGTCCAAAAGAAAAGGCAACTCTCTAGGCATTCTTCTATTTTTTCCAAAAAAGGCACATTCTGCACACCCATTCCGATGTCTAGGGGAGACGCGGACATGCTTTGGTATTGCCATTCGTCTCACAAAATGCAGGCTGGTGGGCCAGTTGATTCTAGAATGAACAATTTCATCGCTACTCTGTAACCGCTTTACTACTTTGAAGGGTACAATGCCATGTGGTTTTGATGTCACAGGCTTGCCATTTTGAAGCCTTATCACTAATTGACACCTGGACATTGAGAATAATTTGTAATCTGCATTAAACTGAACGAGCGAATAATCAGCATATTAAAAATTGGTCTCACTTTCATTATTAACCCTCTTGGCGCCACGGTCGAGTTTACTCGACAAGATGCGGCACTGAATAAAACGGCCGATTTTGTCAAATAGGGTGTCAAATTTCATGCAACCTCCCCTGCACTAGATAGCAGACATATAATACATCATCTCTGACTGAAAAAAACGTCATGCTCCTATACAAAATCTTCGAGATAGAGTGCATTGAATCAGTGCGAAAAAAAGCGGAGCTTGTGTGAGAGTGAGCCATTTTATCTGACCAATATTGTCAACGTCAGCGAGTATTGGCATTAGATTATTATTATTTTCATTATTATTATTATCTAGTGGCATCAATAAAGCTTCAATAAAGCCGCAATGAGGTGTTGGAACTTTTATTCGCGGACACTGATTCTGAAGGGGAATATCTGCATTCAGAAGATGACGGTGATATTGAAAGTGAAAGTATAGCCCTACACCAAGCACAGAAGGTGAATCATTTGCCCAATGTAAATAAATGGTCCTTTGCCAAATGTCAGAGGTGTGAACAATGTTTGCCAGGGTCGGAGTGTTCATCGCGAAATTAGCAGGCATGTTTTTGTTGCGGGGACGAGGCGGGAGATTTTTACCGCGCTAGACATGTATATTTGTCTTCTGACCGCACCTCTCCGCAATCGCGGCGAAAGTATTGTAGTGGAGACTTTGTCTAATGCCACTGGGTAGGTTAGACGAGGTCGAAGTATTCATAGGACAGTTAGGAGGCAAGGTGGGAGTCGCAATGACACTGACAGTAGTCCGAGCTGTGCACACTCAGCGCGTGCGCGAGGCAGATCTGGCCGCGCTGCTCATAGCAGAAGCAGAGGCGATGTGACACGGGGCATAGCTTTTGAACTAATCAGGTCTTGTCTACTTGTGTTTGTGTGTCATATGAATAATATATATGTGCCCCATACATGGAATCAGAGTGCCTGCTGCATGTAGTAAATTGAAAATCCCAACCGCTACATACATTCGGTTTGTTTCTACCATTTATCAGTAATGATTTACACAGTTTGTTTACTGCTTACTATTTACCTGAGCATTCAGTATTGTGCAATATAGCACACAGAAGGTTAGGGACATTTTTTGGGGGAAAGAAGTGCTCCATTTTATCATTTAAACGTGACTTTTCATGAAAATTCTATAATTCAAGATGACCACCCCATATGACGTCATAATATGCAAATTAGATGGGAAAATAAAATCACTACATAAACATTGGGTCATCCTTAATATTTTTATAATTGACAGAAAGTCTCTATATTTTATAAATTTTAAGATATAGCCTTTTGAAATTAAGATGTCAAAATCGAACGTTTTAGGAAAAAACCTCTGGCGCCTAAAGGGTTAACCTCACAACATGTCAGTTTTGTACCTTGACAGACCGACGATAGGCAGTTTTTCCTCTAGATAACGGTTGCCATGTGTGTTTTCAGATGCATGACACAAGTATTTTCAACTGGACAAGACCTTAATTACCAGTTCGAGGTATAAATTCAGCAATCACAGGATTCTGGCCAAAAAACTGAACCATGTGTGAGTCAACAAACATGTCCCTTGAATGCATGCAACACTATATATTTCAGTAAACCGTCCCTTCGGATGATTCTTGTATTGCCAAATTATTATCACATTGTTACAGTCACACACCAAAAGCAACAGGCCACTACAAAACCCTGCGCCCACACTGGCCACATTTATGGAAAGTGGCCCACAAGCTTGTGGCCAGTTAAAGCTGGCCAGTTCCCATATGGTCTAGCAGTTAGGATTCCTGGTTTTCTCGTACGCAGCCAGGGGTTGACTCCAGTTTTTCCTCTAGATAAAGGTTGCCGTGTGTGTTTTCAAATGGATGACACGAGTATTTTCACTTGGACAAGAGCTTAATTACCAGTTTGAGGAATCAATTCTGCAATCACAGGAATCTGCCCAAATACACTGAACCCCCGGGTTGAGTGAAAAAACAGATTCCCTGAATGCATACAACACTATAATTCAGAAAACCGTCCTTTTGGATAATTCTTGTTTTGCCAAATTATTATCACATTGTTACAGTCACAGAACTAAAGCAACAGGCCACTACAAGGTCCTGCGCCCACGCTGACCACATGTATGGAAAGTGCGCCAGAAGCCCATGGCCAGTTTAAAGTGTCCAAATCCCATATGGTCTAGCTGTTAGGATTCCTGGTTTTCACCCAGGCGGCCCGGGTTCAACTCCCGGTATGGGAATGCATGCTCCTTTTTGCTCCCTCCTCAAAAATCCAGCAAATCTTCCTGCACCAGAAGTGACTTTTTGGCCAGCAGTAGAGCTACAGAACCCTGATATGTCGAGGTTCTGACTAGCCCTTAGCCCCTTCGATAGCTCAGCTGGTAGAGCGGAGGACTGTAGGTTGGAGTGTTGGCCATCCTTAGGTCGCTGGTTCAACTCCGGCTCGAAGGAGGTGTTTTTTTCATGTTCCCACCAATGTTTTGGCTTGGAGCTGGCTTTCTCACAGCTGTCAGCAGAGCTTGAATTCGCAGTCCACAATTGGAAGGCAAAAGAGCTTTCCCTGACCGGGAATCGAACCCGGGCCGCGGCGGTGAGAGCGCCGAATCCTAACCACTAGACCATCAGGGAGGGATGGTGGGCTGGAGGGCTCGTGGGCTGGTGGGCTGGTGGGCTGGAGGGCTGGAGGGCTGGTAGTCTGTTCTCCTGATAACAAGGTGAGAATGAGCAGACATCAATGCTTGCCACCGTCACATCGAAAACCAACAAGTCTGTAACAATCGGGGGTCTTTACTTTTGGTGGGCCAGTGGCGCAATGGATAACGCGTCTGACTACGGATCAGAAGATTCTAGGTTCGACTCCTGGCTGGCTCGCTCTGTGCTTGTTTTTCTCCGGCTTATTTTGTTGTTGTGTTTTTTTTCTCCAAAGTCCAAAAGAAAAGGCAACTCTCTAGGCATTCTTCTATTTTTTCCAAAAAAAGGCACATTCTGCACACCCATTCCGATGTCTAGGGGAGACACGGACATGCTTTGGTATTGCCATTCGTCTCACAAAATGCAGGCTGGTGGGCCAGTTGATTCTAGAATGAACAATTTCATCGCTACTCTGTAACCGCTTTACTACTTTGAAGGGTGCAATGCCATGTGGTTTTGATGTCACAGGCTTGCCATTTTGAAGCCTTATCACTAATTGCCACCTGGACATTGAGAATAATTTGTAATCTGCATTAAACTGAACGAGCGAATAATCAGCAATTTTGCGGATTAAAAATTGGTCTCACTTTCATTATTAACCTCACAACATGTCAGTTTTGTACCTTGACAGACCGACGACAGGCAGTTTTTCCTCTAGATAACGGTTGCCATGTGTGTTTTCAGATGCATGACACAAGTATTTTCACCTGGACAAGACCTTAATTACCATTTCGAGGTATAAATTCAGCAATCACAGGATTCTGGCCAAAAAACTGAACCATGTGTGAGTCAACAAACATGTCCCTTGAATGCATGCAACACTATATATTTCAGTAAACCGTCCCTTCGGATGATTCTTGTATTGCCAAATTATTATCACATTGTTACAGTCACACACCAAAAGCAACAGGCCACTACAAAACCCTGCGCCCACACTGGCCACATTTATGGAAAGTGGCCCACAAGCTTGTGGCCAGTTAAAGCTGGCCAGTTCCCATATGGTCTAGCAGTTAGGATTCCTGGTTTTCTTGTACGCAGCCAGGGGTTGACTCCAGTTTTTCCTCTAGATAAAGGTTGCCGTGTGTGTTTTCAAATGGATGACACGAGTATTTTCACTTGGACAAGAGCTTAATTACCAGTTTGAGGAATCAATTCTGCAATCACAGGAATCTGCCCAAATACACTGAACCCCCGGGTTGAGTGAAAAAACAGATTCCCTGAATGCATACAACACTATATAATTCAGAAAACCGTCCTTTTGCATAATTCTTGTTTTGCCAAATTATTATCACATTGTTACAGTCACAGAACTAAAGCAACAGGCCACTACAAGGTCCTGCGCCCACGCTGACCACATGTATGGAAAGTGCGCCAGAAGCCCATGGCCAGTTTAAAGTGTCCAAATCCCATATGGTCTAGCGGTTAGGATTCCTGGTTTTCACCCAGGCGGCCCGGGTTCAACTCCCGGTATGGGAATGCATGCTCCTTTTTGCTTCCCTCCTCAAAAATCCAGCAAATCTTCCTGCACCAGAAGTGACTTTTTGGCCAGCAGTAAAGCTACAGAACCCTGATATGTCGAGGTTCTGATCCAGCAAATCTTCCTGCACCAGAAGTGACTTTTTGGCCAGCAGTAGAGCTACAGAACCCTGATATGTCGAGGTTCTGACTAGCCCTTAGCCCCTTCGATAGCTCAGCTGGTAGAGCGGAGGACTGTAGGTTGGATTGTTGGCCATCCTTAGGTCGCTGGTTCAACTCCGGCTCGAAGGAGGTGTTTTTTTCATGTTCCCACCAATGTTTTGGCTTGGAGCTGGCTTTCTCACAGCTGTCAGCAGAGCTTGAATTCGCAGTCCACAATTGGAAGGCAAAAGAGCTTTCCCTGACCGGGAATCGAACCCGGGCCGCGGCGGTGAGAGCGCCGAATCCTAACCACTAGACCACCAGGGAGGGATGGTGGGCTGGAGGGCTCGTGGGCTGCTGGGCTGGTGGGCTGGTGGGCTGGAGGGCTGGTAGTCTGTTCTCCTGATAACAAGGTGAGAATGAGCAGACATCAATGCTTGCCACCGTCACATCGAAAACCAACAAGTCTGTAACAATCGGGGGTCTTTACTTTTGTTGGGCCAGTGGCGCAATGGATAACGCGTCTGACTACGGATCAGAAGATTCTAGGTTCGACTCCTGGCTGGCTCGCTCTGTGCTTGTTTTTCTCCGGCTTATTTTGTTGTTGTGTTTTTTTTTCTCCAAAGTCCAAAAGAAAAGGCAACTCTCTAGGCATTCTTCTATTATTTCCAAAAAAAGGCACATTCTGCACACCCATTCCGATGTCTAGGGGAGACACGGACATGCTTTGGTATTGCCATTCGTCTCACAAAATGCAGGCTGGTGGGCCAGTTGATTCTAGAAAGAACAATTTCATCGCTACTCTGTAACCGCTTTACTACTTTGAAGGGTGCAATGCCATGTGGTTTTGATGTCACAGGCTTGCCATTTTGAAGCCTTATCACTAATTGCCACCTGGACATTGAGAGTAATTTGTAATCTGCATTAAACTGAACGAGCGAATAATCAGCAATTTTGCGGATTAAAAATTGGTCTCACTTTCATTATTAACCTCACAACATGTCAGTTTTGTACCTTGACAGACCGACGATAGGCAGTTTTTCCTCTAGATAACGGTTGCCATGTGTGTTTTCAGATGCATGACACAAGTATTTTCACCCGGACAAGACCTTAATTACCAGTTCGAGGTATAAATTCAGCAATCACAGGATTCTGGCCAAAAAACTGAACCATGTGTGAGTCAACAAACATGTCCCTTGAATGCATGCAACACTATATATTTCAGTAAACCGTCCCTTCGGATGATTCTTGTATTGCCAAATTATTATCACATTGTTACAGTCACACACCAAAAGCAACAGGCCACTACAAAACCCTGCGCCCACACTGGCCACATTTATGGAAAGTGGCCCACAAGCTTGTGGCCAGTTAAAGCTGGCCAGTTCCCATATGGTCTAGCAGTTAGGATTCCTGGTTTTCTCGTACGCAGCCAGGGGTTGACTCCAGTTTTTCCTCTAGATAAAGGTTGCCGTGTGTGTTTTCAAATGGATGACACGAGTATTTTCACTTGGACAAGAGCTTAATTACCAGTTTGAGGAATCAATTCTGCAATCACAGGAATCTGCCCAAATACACTGAACCCCCGGGTTGAGTGAAAAAACAGATTCCCTGAATGCATACAACACTATATAATTCAGAAAACCGTCCATCTGGATAATTCTTGTTTTGCCAAATTATTATCACATTGTTACAGTCACAGAACTAAAGCAACAGGCCACTACAAGGTCCTGCGCCCACGCTGACCACATGTATGGAAAGTGCGCCAGAAGCCCATGGCCAGTTTAAAGTGTCCAGATCCCATATGGTCTAGCGGTTAGGATTCCTGGTTTTCACCCAGGCGGCCCGGGTTCAACTCCCGGTATGGGAATGCATGCTCCTTTTTGCTTCCCTCCTCAAAAATCCAGCAAATCTTTCTGCACCAGAAGTGACTTTTTGGCCAGCAGTAGAGCTACAGAACCCTGATATGTCGAGGTTCTGACTAGCCCTTAGCCCCTTCGATAGCTCAGCTGGTAGAGCGGAGGACTGTAGGTTGGAGTGTTGGCCATCCTTAGGTCGCTGGTTCAACTCCGGCTCGAAGGAGGTGTTTTTTTCATGTTCCCACCAATGTTTTGGCTTGGAGCTGGCTTTCTCACAGCTGTCAGCAGAGCTTGAATTCGCAGTCCACAATTGGAAGGCAAAAGAGCTTTCCCTGACCGGGAATCGAACCCGGGCCGCGGCGGTGAGAGCGCCGAATCCTAACCACTAGACCACCAGGGAGGGATGGTGGGCTGGAGGGCTCGTGGGCTGCTGGGCTGGTGGGCTGGTGGGCTGGAGGGCTGGTAGTCTGTTCTCCTGATAACAAGGTGAGAATGAGCAGACATCAATGCTTGCCACCGTCACATCGAAAACCAACAAGTCTGTAACAATCGGGGGTCTTTACTTTTGTTGGGCCAGTGGCGCAATGGATAACGCGTCTGACTACGGATCAGAAGATTCTAGGTTCGACTCCTGGCTGGCTCGCTCTGTGCTTGTTTTTCTCCGGCTTATTTTGTTGTTGTGTTTTTTTTTCTCCAAAGTCCAAAAGAAAAGGCAACTCTCTAGGCATTCTTCTATTATTTCCAAAAAAAGGCACATTCTGCACACCCATTCCGATGTCTAGGGGAGACACGGACATGCTTTGGTATTGCCATTCGTCTCACAAAATGCAGGCTGGTGGGCCAGTTGATTCTAGAAAGAACAATTTCATCGCTACTCTGTAACCGCTTTACTACTTTGAAGGGTGCAATGCCATGTGGTTTTGATGTCACAGGCTTGCCATTTTGAAGCCTTATCACTAATTGCCACCTGGACATTGAGAGTAATTTGTAATCTGCATTAAACTGAACGAGCGAATAATCAGCAATTTTGCGGATTAAAAATTGGTCTCACTTTCATTATTAACCTCACAACATGTCAGTTTTGTACCTTGACAGACCGACGATAGGCAGTTTTTCCTCTAGATAACGGTTGCCATGTGTGTTTTCAGATGCATGACACAAGTATTTTCACCCGGACAAGACCTTAATTACCAGTTCGAGGTATAAATTCAGCAATCACAGGATTCTGGCCAAAAAACTGAACCATGTGTGAGTCAACAAACATGTCCCTTGAATGCATGCAACACTATATATTTCAGTAAACCGTCCCTTCGGATGATTCTTGTATTGCCAAATTATTATCACATTGTTACAGTCACACACCAAAAGCAACAGGCCACTACAAAACCCTGCGCCCACACTGGCCACATTTATGGAAAGTGGCCCACAAGCTTGTGGCCAGTTAAAGCTGGCCAGTTCCCATATGGTCTAGCAGTTAGGATTCCTGGTTTTCTCGTACGCAGCCAGGGGTTGACTCCAGTTTTTCCTCTAGATAAAGGTTGCCGTGTGTGTTTTCAAATGGATGACACGAGTATTTTCACTTGGACAAGAGCTTAATTACCAGTTTGAGGAATCAATTCTGCAATCACAGGAATCTGCCCAAATACACTGAACCCCCGGGTTGAGTGAAAAAACAGATTCCCTGAATGCATACAACACTATATAATTCAGAAAACCGTCCATCTGGATAATTCTTGTTTTGCCAAATTATTATCACATTGTTACAGTCACAGAACTAAAGCAACAGGCCACTACAAGGTCCTGCGCCCACGCTGACCACATGTATGGAAAGTGCGCCAGAAGCCCATGGCCAGTTTAAAGTGTCCAGATCCCATATGGTCTAGCGGTTAGGATTCCTGGTTTTCACCCAGGCGGCCCGGGTTCAACTCCCGGTATGGGAATGCATGCTCCTTTTTGCTTCCCTCCTCAAAAATCCAGCAAATCTTTCTGCACCAGAAGTGACTTTTTGGCCAGCAGTAGAGCTACAGAACCCTGATATGTCGAGGTTCTGACTAGCCCTTAGCCCCTTCGATAGCTCAGCTGGTAGAGCGGAGGACTGTAGGTTGGAGTGTTGGCCATCCTTAGGTCGCTGGTTCAACTCCGGCTCGAAGGAGGTGTTTTTTTCATGTTCCCACCAATGTTTTGGCTTGGAGCTGGCTTTCTCACAGCTGTCAGCAGAGCTTGAATTCGCAGTCCACAATTGGAAGGCAAAAGAGCTTTCCCTGACCGGGAATCGAACCCGGGCCGCGGCGGTGAGAGCGCCGAATCCTAACCACTAGACCACCAGGGAGGGATGGTGGGCTGGAGGGCTCGTGGGCTGCTGGGCTGGTGGGCTGGAGGGCTGGAGGGCTGGAGGGCTGGTAGTCTGTTCTCCTGATAACAAGGTGAGAATGAGCAGACATCAATGCTTGCCACCGTCACATCGAAAACCAACAAGTCTGTAACAATCGGGGGTCTTTACTTTTGGTGGGCCAGTTGCGCAATGGATAACGCGTCTGACTACCGATCAGAAGATTCTAGGTTCGACTCCTGGCTGGCTCGCTCTGTGCTTGTTTTTCTCCGGCTTATTTTGTTGTTGTGTTTTTTTTCTCCAAAGTCCAAAAGAAAAGGCAACTCTCTAGGCATTCTTCTATTTTTTCCAAAAAAAGGCACATTCTGCACACCCATTCCGATGTCTAGGGGAGACGCGGACATGCTTTGGTATTGCCATTCGTCTCACAAAATGCAGGCTGGTGGGCCAGTTGATTCTAGAATGAACAATTTCATCGCTACTCTGTAACCGCTTTACTACTTTGAAGGGTACAATGCCATGTGGTTTTGATGTCACAGGCTTGCCATTTTGAAGCCTTATCACTAATTGACACCTGGACATTGAGAATAATTTGTAATCTGCATTAAACTGAACGAGCGAATAATCAGCATATTAAAAATTGGTCTCACTTTCATTATTAACCTCACAACATGTCAGTTTTGTACCTTGACAGACCGACGATAGGCAGTTTTTCCTCTAGATAACGGTTGCCATGTGTGTTTTCAGATGCATGACACAAGTATTTTCAACTGGACAAGACCTTAATTACCAGTTCGAGGTATAAATTCAGCAATCACAGGATTCTGGCCAAAAAACTGAACCATGTGTGAGTCAACAAACATGTCCCTTGAATGCATGCAACACTATATATTTCAGTAAACCGTCCCTTCGGATGATTCTTGTATTGCCAAATTATTATCACATTGTTACAGTCACACACCAAAAGCAACAGGCCACTACAAAACCCTGCGCCCACACTGGCCACATGTATGGAAAGTGGCCCACAAGCTTGTGGCCAGTTAAAGCTGGCCAGTTCCCATATGGTCTAGCAGTTAGGATTCCTGGTTTTCTCGTACGCAGCCAGGGGTTGACTCCAGTTTTTCCTCTAGATAAAGGTTGCCGTGTGTGTTTTCAAATGGATGACACGAGTATTTTCACTTGGACAAGAGCTTAATTACCAGTTTGAGGAATCAATTCTGCAATCACAGGAATCTGCCCAAATACACTGAACCCCCGGGTTGAGTGAAAAAACAGATTCCCTGAATGCATACAACACTATAATTCAGAAAACCGTCCTTTTGGATAATTCTTGTTTTGCCAAATTATTATCACATTGTTACAGTCACAGAACTAAAGCAACAGGCCACTACAAGGTCCTGCGCCCACGCTGACCACATGTATGGAAAGTGCGCCAGAAGCCCATGGCCAGTTTAAAGTGTCCAAATCCCATATGGTCTAGCTGTTAGGATTCCTGGTTTTCACCCAGGCGGCCCGGGTTCAACTCCCGGTATGGGAATGCATGCTCCTTTTTGCTTCCCTCCTCAAAAATCCAGCAAATCTTCCTGCACCAGAAGTGACTTTTTGGCCAGCAGTAGAGCTACAGAACCCTGATATGTCGAGGTTCTGACTAGCCCTTAGCCCCTTCGATAGCTCAGCTGGTAGAGCGGAGGACTGTAGGTTGGAGTGTTGGCCATCCTTAGGTCGCTGGTTCAACTCCGGCTCGAAGGAGGTGTTTTTTTCATGTTCCCACCAATGTTTTGGCTTGGAGCTGGCTTTCTCACAGCTGTCAGCAGAGCTTGAATTCGCAGTCCACAATTGGAAGGCAAAAGAGCTTTCCCTGACCGGGAATCGAACCCGGGCCGCGGCGGTGAGAGCGCCGAATCCTAACCACTAGACCATCAGGGAGGGATGGTGGGCTGGAGGGCTCGTGGGCTGGTGGGCTGGTGGGCTGGAGGGCTCGTGGGCTGGTGGGCTGGTGGGCTGGAGGGCTGGAGGGCTGGTAGTCTGTTCTCCTGATAACAAGGTGAGAATGAGCAGACATCAATGCTTGCCACCGTCACATCGAAAACCAACAAGTCTGTAACAATCGGGGGTCTTTACTTTTGGTGGGCCAGTGGCGCAATGGATAACGCGTCTGACTACGGATCAGAAGATTCTAGGTTCGACTCCTGGCTGGCTCGCTCTGTGCTTGTTTTTCTCCGGCTTATTTTGTTGTTGTGTTTTTTTTCTCCAAAGTCCAAAAGAAAAGGCAACTCTCTAGGCATTCTTCTATTTTTTCCAAAAAAAGGCACATTCTGCACACCCATTCCGATGTCTAGGGGAGACACGGACATGCTTTGGTATTGCCATTCGTCTCACAAAATGCAGGCTGGTGGGCCAGTTGATTCTAGAATGAACAATTTCATCGCTACTCTGTAACCGCTTTACTACTTTGAAGGGTGCAATGCCATGTGGTTTTGATGTCACAGGCTTGCCATTTTGAAGCCTTATCACTAATTGCCACCTGGACATTGAGAATAATTTGTAATCTGCATTAAACTGAACGAGCGAATAATCAGCAATTTTGCGGATTAAAAATTGGTCTCACTTTCATTATTAACCTCACAACATGTCAGTTTTGTACCTTGACAGACCGACGATAGGCAGTTTTTCCTCTAGATAACGGTTGCCATGTGTGTTTTCAGATGCATGACACAAGTATTTTCACCTGGACAAGACCTTAATTACCAGTTCGAGGTATAAATTCAGCAATCACAGGATTCTGGCCAAAAAACTGAACCATGTGCGAGTCAACAAACATGTCCCTTGAATGCATGCAACACTATATATTTCAGTAAACCGTCCCTTCGGATGATTCTTGTATTGCCAAATTATTATCACATTGTTACAGTCACACACCAAAAGCAACAGGCCACTACAAAACCCTGCGCCCACACTGGCCACATTTATGGAAAGTGGCCCACAAGCTTGTGGCCAGTTAAAGCTGGCCAGTTCCCATATGGTCTAGCAGTTAGGATTCCTGGTTTTCTCGTACGCAGCCAGGGGTTGACTCCAGTTTTTCCTCTAGATAAAGGTTGCCGTGTGTGTTTTCAAATGGATGACACGAGTATTTTCACTTGGACAAGAGCTTAATTACCAGTTTGAGGAATCAATTCTGCAATCACAGGAATCTGCCCAAATACACTGAACCCCCGGGTTGAGTGAAAAAACAGATTCCCTGAATGCATACAACACTATATAATTCAGAAAACCGTCCTTTTGCATAATTCTTGTTTTGCCAAATTATTATCACATTGTTACAGTCACAGAACTAAAGCAACAGGCCACTACAAGGTCCTGCGCCCACGCTGACCACATGTATGGAAAGTGCGCCAGAAGCCCATGGCCAGTTTAAAGTGTCCAAATCCCATATGGTCTAGCGGTTAGGATTCCTGGTTTTCACCCAGGCGGCCCGGGTTCAACTCCCGGTATGGGAATGCATGCTCCTTTTTGCTTCCCTCCTCAAAAATCCAGCAAATCTTCCTGCACCAGAAGTGACTTTTTGGCCAGCAGTAAAGCTACAGAACCCTGATATGTCGAGGTTCTGACTAGCCCTTAGCCCCTTCGATAGCTCAGCTGGTAGAGCGGAGGACTGTAGGTTGGAGTGTTGGCCATCCTTAGGTCGCTGGTTCAACTCCGGCTCGAAGGAGGTGTTTTTTTCATGTTCCCACCAATGTTTTGGCTTGGAGCTGGCTTTCTCACAGCTGTCAGCAGAGCTTGAATTCGCAGTCCACAATTGGAAGGCAAAAGAGCTTTCCCTGACCGGGAATCGAACCCGGGCCGCGGCGGTGAGAGCGCCGAATCCTAACCACTAGACCACCAGGGAGGGATGGTGGGCTGGAGGGCTGGTGGGCTGGTGGGCTGGAGGGCTGGTAGTCTGTTCTCCTGATAACAAGGTGAGAATGAGCAGACATCAATGCTTGCCACCGTCACTTCGAAAACCAACAAGTCTGTAACAATCGGGGGTCTTTACTATTGGTGGGCCAGTGGCGCAATGGATAACGCGTCTGACTACGGATCAGAAGATTCTAGGTTCGACTCCTGGCTGGCTCGCTCTGTGCTTGTTTTTCTCCGGCTTATTTTGTTGTTGTGTTTTTTTTCTCCAAAGTCCAAAAGAAAAGGCAACTCTCTAGGCATTCTTCTATTTTTTCCAAAAAAAGGCACATTCTGCACACCCATTCCGATGTCTAGGGGAGACACGGACATGCTTTGGTATTGCCACTCGTCTCACAAAATGCAGGCTGGTGGGCCAGTTGATTCTAGAAAGAACAATTTCAACGCTACTCTGTAACCGCTTTACTACTCTGAAGGGTGCAATGCCATGTGGTTTTGATGTCACAGGCTTGCCATTTTGAAGCCTTATCACTAATTGCCACCTGGACATTGAGAATAATTTGTAATCTGCATTAAACTGAACGAGCGAATAATCAGCAATTTTGCGGATTAAAAATTGGTCTCACTTTCATTATTAACCTCACAACATGTCAGTTTTGTACCTTGACAGACCGACGATAGGCAGTTTTTCCTCTAGATAACGGTTGCCATGTGTGTTTTCAGATGCATGACACAAGTATTTTCACCTGGACAAGACCTTAATTACCAGTTCGAGGTATAAATTCAGCAATCACAGGATTCTGGCCAAAAAACTGAACCATGTGTGAGTCAACAAACATGTCCCTTGAATGCATGCAACACTATATATTTCAGTAAACCGTCCCTTCGGATGATTCTTGTATTGCCAAATTATTATCACATTGTTACAGTCACACACCAAAAGCAACAGGCCACTACAAAACCCTGCGCCCACACTGGCCACATTTATGGAAAGTGGCCCACAAGCTTGTGGCCAGTTAAAGCTGGCCAGTTCCCATATGGTCTAGCAGTTAGGATTCCTGGTTTTCTCGTACGCAGCCAGGGGTTGACTCCAGTTTTTCCTCTAGATAAAGGTTGCCGTGTGTGTTTTCAAATGGATGACACGAGTATTTTCACTTGGACAAGAGCTTAATTACCAGTTTGAGGAATCAATTCTGCAATCACAGGAATCTGCCCAAATACACTGAACCCCCGGGTTGAGTGAAAAAACAGATTCCCTGAATGCATACAACACTATATAATTCAGAAAACCGTCCTTTTGCATAATTCTTGTTTTGCCAAATTATTATCACATTGTTACAGTCACAGAAGTAAAGCAACAGGCCACTACAAGGTCCTGCGCCCACGCTGACCACATGTATGGAAAGTGCGCCAGAAGCCCATGGCCAGTTTAAAGTGTCCAAATCCCATATGGTCTAGCGGTTAGGATTCCTGGTTTTCACCCAGGCGGCCCGGGTTCAACTCCCGGTATGGGAATACATGCTCCTTTTTGCTTCCCTCCTCAAAAATCCAGCAAATCTTCCTGCACCAGAAGTGACTTTTTGGCCAGCAGTAGAGCTACAGAACCCTGATATGTCGAGGTTCTGACTAGCCCTTAGCCCCTTCGATAGCTCAGCTGGTAGAGCGGAGGACTGTAGGTTGGAGTGTTGGCCATCCTTAGGTCGCTGGTTCAACTCCGGCTCGAAGGAGGTGTTTTTTTCATGTTCCCACCAATGTTTTGGCTTGGAGCTGGCTTTCTCACAGCTGTCAGCAGAGCTTGAATTCGCAGTCCACAATTGGAAGGCAAAAGAGCTTTCCCTGACCGGGAATCGAACCCGGGCCGCGGCGGTGAGAGCGCCGAATCCTACCACTAGACCACCAGGGAGGGATGGTGGGCTGGAGGGCTGGAGGGCTGGAGGGCTGGTGGGCTGGAGGGCTGGTAGTCTGTTCTCCTGATAACAAGGTGAGAATGAGCAGACATCAATGCTTGCCACCGTCACATCGAAAACCAACAAGTCTGTAAAAATCGGGGGTCTTTACTATTGGTGGGCCAGTGGCGCAATGGATAACGCGTCTGACTACGGATCAGAAGATTCTAGGTTCTACTCCTGGCTGGCTCGCTCTGTGCTTGTTTTTCTCCGGCTTATTTTGTTGTTGTGTTTTTTTTCTCCAAAGTCCAAAAGAAAAGGCAACTCTCTAGGCATTCTTCTATTTTTTCCAAAAAAAGGCACATTCTGCACACCCATTCCGATGTCTAGGGGAGACACGGACATGCTTTGGTATTGCCACTCGTCTCACAAAATGCAGGCTGGTGGGCCAGTTGATTCTAGAAAGAACAATTTCAACGCTACTCTGTAACCGCTTTACTACTTTGAAGGGTGCAATGCCATGTGGTTTTGATGTCACAGGCTTGCCATTTTGAAGCCTTATCACTAATTGCCACCTGGACATTGAGAATAATTTGTAATCTGCATTAAACTGAACGAGCGAATAATCAGCAATTTTGCGGATTAAAAATTGGTCTCACTTTCATTATTAACCTCACAACATGTCAGTTTTGTACCTTGACAGACCGACGATAGGCAGTTTTTCCTCTAGATAACGGTTGCCATGTGTGTTTTCAGATGCATGACACAAGTATTTTCACCTGGACAAGACCTTAATTACCAGTTCGAGGTATAAATTCAGCAATCACAGGATTCTGGCCAAAAAACTGAACCATGTGTGAGTCAACAAACATGTCCCTTGAATGCATGCAACACTATATATTTCAGTAAACCGTCCCTTCGGATGATTCTTGTATTGCCAAATTATTATCACATTGTTACAGTCACACACCAAAAGCAACAGGCCACTACAAAACCCTGCGCCCACACTGGCCACATTTATGGAAAGTGGCCCACAAGCTTGTGGCCAGTTAAAGCTGGCCAGTTCCCATATGGTCTAGCAGTTAGGATTCCTGGTTTTCTCGTACGCAGCCAGGGGTTGACTCCAGTTTTTCCTCTAGATAAAGGTTGCCGTGTGTGTTTTCAAATGGATGACACGAGTATTTTCACTTGGACAAGAGCTTAATTACCAGTTTGAGGAATCAATTCTGCAATCACAGGAATCTGCCCAAATACACTGAACCCCCGGGTTGAGTGAAAAAACAGATTCCCTGAATGCATACAACACTATATATTTCAGTAAACCGTCCCTTCGGATGATTCTTGTATTGCCAAATTATTATCACATTGTTACAGTCACACACCAAAAGCAACAGGCCACTACAAAACCCTGCGCCCACACTGGCCACATTTATGGAAAGTGGCCCACAAGCTTGTGGCCAGTTAAAGCTGGCCAGTTCCCATATGGTCTAGCAGTTAGGATTCCTGGTTTTCTCGTACGCAGCCAGGGGTTGACTCCAGTTTTTCCTCTAGATAAAGGTTGCCGTGTGTGTTTTCAAATGGATGACACGAGTATTTTCACTTGGACAAGAGCTTAATTACCAGTTTGAGGAATCAATTCTGCAATCACAGGAATCTGCCCAAATACACTGAACCCCCGGGTTGAGTGAAAAAACAGATTCCCTGAATGCATACAACACTATATAATTCAGAAAACCGTCCTTTTGCATAATTCTTGTTTTGCCAAATTATTATCACATTGTTACAGTCACAGAACTAAAGCAACAGGCCACTACAAGGTCCTGCGCCCACGCTGACCACATGTATGGAAAGTGCGCCAGAAGCCCATGGCCAGTTTAAAGTGTCCAAATCCCATATGGTCTAGCGGTTAGGATTCCTGGTTTTCACCCAGGCGGCCCGGGTTCAACTCCCGGTATGGGAATGCATGCTCCTTTTTGCTTCCCTCCTCAAAAATCCAGCAAATCTTCCTGCACCAGAAGTGACTTTTTGGCCAGCAGTAAAGCTACAGAACCCTGATATGTCGAGGTTCTGATCCAGCAAATCTTCCTGCACCAGAAGTGACTTTTTGGCCAGCAGTAGAGCTACAGAACCCTGATATGTCGAGGTTCTGACTAGCCCTTAGCCCCTTCGATAGCTCAGCTGGTAGAGCGGGGGACTGTAGGTTGGATTGTTGGCCATCCTTAGGTCGCTGGTTCAACTCCGGCTCGAAGGAGGTGTTTTTTTCATGTTCCCACCAATGTTTTGGCTTGGAGCTGGCTTTCTCACAGCTGTCAGCAGAGCTTGAATTCGCAGTCCACAATTGGAAGGCAAAAGAGCTTTCCCTGACCGGGAATCGAACCCGGGCCGCGGCGGTGAGAGCGCCGAATCCTAACCACTAGACCACCAGGGAGGGATGGTGGGCTGGAGGGCTCGTGGGCTGCTGGGCTGGTGGGCTGGTGGGCTGGAGGGCTGGTAGTCTGTTCTCCTGATAACAAGGTGAGAATGAGCAGACATCAATGCTTGCCACCGTCACATCGAAAACCAACAAGTCTGTAACAATCGGGGGTCTTTACTATTGGTGGGCCAGTGGCGCAATGGATAACGCGTCTGACTACGGATCAGAAGATTCTAGGTTCGACTCCTGGCTGGCTCGCTCTGTGCTTGTTTTTCTCCGGCTTATTTTGTTGTTGTGTTTTTTTTCTCCAAAGTCCAAAAGAAAAGGCAACTCTCTAGGCATTCTTCTATTTTTTCCAAAAAAAGGCACATTCTGCACACCCATTCCGATGTCTAGGGGAGACACGGACATGCTTTGGTATTGCCACTCGTCTCACAAAATGCAGGCTGGTGGGCCAGTTGATTCTAGAAAGAACAATTTCAACGCTACTCTGTAACCGCTTTACTACTTTGAAGGGTGCAATGCCATGTGGTTTGGATGTCACAGGCTTGCCATTTTGAAGCCTTATCACTAATTGCCACCTGGACATTGAGAATAATTTGTAATCTGCATTAAACTGAACGAGCGAATAATCAGCAATTTTGCGGATTAAAAATTGGTCTCACTTTCATTATTAACCTCACAACATGTCAGTTTTGTACCTTGACAGACCGACGATAGGCAGTTTTTCCTCTAGATAACGGTTGCCATGTGTGTTTTCAGATGCATGACACAAGTATTTTCACCTGGACAAGACCTTAATTACCAGTTCGAGGTATAAATTCAGCAATCACAGGATTCTGGCCAAAAAACTGAACCATGTGTGAGTCAACAAACATGTCCCTTGAATGCATGCAACACTATATATTTCAGTAAACCGTCCCTTCGGATGATTCTTGTATTGCCAAATTATTATCACATTGTTACAGTCACACACCAAAAGCAACAGGCCACTACAAAACCCTGCGCCCACACTGGCCACATTTATGGAAAGTGGCCCACAAGCTTGTGGCCAGTTAAAGCTGGCCAGTTCCCATATGGTCTAGCAGTTAGGATTCCTGGTTTTCTCGTACGCAGCCAGGGGTTGACTCCAGTTTTTCCTCTAGATAAAGGTTGCCGTGTGTGTTTTCAAATGGATGACACGAGTATTTTCACTTGGACAAGAGCTTAATTACCAGTTTGAGGAATCAATTCTGCAATCACAGGAATCTGCCCAAATACACTGAACCCCCGGGTTGAGTGAAAAAACAGATTCCCTGAATGCATACAACACTATATAATTCAGAAAACCGTCCTTTTGCATAATTCTTGTTTTGCCAAATTATTATCACATTGTTACAGTCACAGAACTAAAGCAACAGGCCACTACAAGGTCCTGCGCCCACGCTGACCACATGTATGGAAAGTGCGCCAGAAGCCCATGGCCAGTTTAAAGTGTCCAAATCCCATATGGTCTAGCGGTTAGGATTCCTGGTTTTCACCCAGGCGGCCCGGGTTCAACTCCCGGTATGGGAATGCATGCTCCTTTTTGCTTCCCTCCTCAAAAATCCAGCAAATCTTCCTTCACCAGAAGTGACTTTTTGGCCAGCAGTAAAGCTACAGAACCCTGATATGTCGAGGTTCTGATCCAGCAAATCTTCCTGCACCAGAAGTGACTTTTTGGCCAGCAGTAGAGCTACAGAACCCTGATATGTCGAGGTTCTGACTAGCCCTTAGCCCCTTCGATAGCTCAGCTGGTAGAGCGGAGGACTGTAGGTTGGATTGTTGGCCATCCTTAGGTCGCTGGTTCAACTCCGGCTCGAAGGAGGTGTTTTTTTCATGTTCCCACCAATGTTTTGGCTTGGAGCTGGCTTTCTCACAGCTGTCAGCAGAGCTTGAATTCGCAGTCCACAATTGGAAGGCAAAAGAGCTTTCCCTGACCGGGAATCGAACCCGGGCCGCGGCGGTGAGAGCGCCGAATCCTAACCACTAGACCACCAGGGAGGGATGGTGGGCTGGAGGGCTCGTGGGCTGCTGGGCTGGTGGGCTGGAGGGCTGGAGGGCTGGTAGTCTGTTCTCCTGATAACAAGGTGAGAATGAGCAGACATCAATGCTTGCCACCGTCACATCGAAAACCAACAAGTCTGTAACAATCGGGGGTCTTTACTTTTGGTGGGCCAGTTGCGCAATGGATAACGCGTCTGACTACGGATCAGAAGATTCTAGGTTCGACTCCTGGCTGGCTCGCTCTGTGCTTGTTTTTCTCCGGCTTATTTTGTTGTTGTGTTTTTTTTCTCCAAAGTCCAAAAGAAAAGGCAACTCTCTAGGCATTCTTCTATTTTTTCCAAAAAAAGGCACATTCTGCACACCCATTCCGATGTCTAGGGGAGACGCGGACATGCTTTGGTATTGCCATTCGTCTCACAAAATGCAGGCTGGTGGGCCAGTTGATTCTAGAATGAACAATTTCATCGCTACTCTGTAACCGCTTTACTACTTTGAAGGGTGCAATGCCATGTGGTTTTGATGTCACAGGCTTGCCATTTTGAAGCCTTATCACTAATTGCCACCTGGACATTGAGAGTAATTTGTAATCTGCATTAAACTGAACGAGCGAATAATCAGCAATTTTGCGGATTAAAAATTGGTCTCACTTTCATTATTAACCTCACAACATGTCAGTTTTGTACCTTGACAGACCGACGATAGGCAGTTTTTCCTCTAGATAACGGTTGCCATGTGTGTTTTCAGATGCATGACACAAGTATTTTCACCCGGACAAGACCTTAATTACCAGTTCGAGGTATAAATTCAGCAATCACAGGATTCTGGCCAAAAAACTGAACCCCCGGGTTGAGTGAAAAAACAGATTCCCTGAATGCATACAACACTATATAATTCAGAAAACCGTCCTTTTGCATAATTCTTGTTTTGCCAAATTATTATCACATTGTTACAGTCACAGAACTAAAGCAACAGGCCACTACAAGGTCCTGCGCCCACGCTGACCACATGTATGGAAAGTGCGCCAGAAGCCCATGGCCAGTTTAAAGTGTCCAAATCCCATATGGTCTAGCGGTTAGGATTCCTGGTTTTCACCCAGGCGGCCCGGGTTCAACTCCCGGTATGGGAATGCATGCTCCTTTTTGCTTCCCTCCTCAAAAATCCAGCAAATCTTCCTGCACCAGAAGTGACTTTTTGGCCAGCAGTAAAGCTACAGAACCCTGATATGTCGAGGTTCTGATCCAGCAAATCTTCCTGCACCAGAAGTGACTTTTTGGCCAGCAGTAGAGCTACAGAACCCTGATATGTCGAGGTTCTGACTAGCCCTTAGCCCCTTCGATAGCTCAGCTGGTAGAGCGGAGGACTGTAGGTTGGATTGTTGGCCATCCTTAGGTCGCTGGTTCAACTCCGGCTCGAAGGAGGTGTTTTTTTCATGTTCCCACCAATGTTTTGGCTTGGAGCTGGCTTTCTCACAGCTGTCAGCAGAGCTTGAATTCGCAGTCCACAATTGGAAGGCAAAAGAGCTTTCCCTGACCGGGAATCGAACCCGGGCCGCGGCGGTGAGAGCGCCGAATCCTAACCACTAGACCACCAGGGAGGGATGGTGGGCTGGAGGGCTCGTGGGCTGGTGGGCTGGAGGGCTGGTAGTCTGTTCTCCTGATAACAAGGTGAGAATGAGCAGACATCAATGCTTGCCACCGTCACATCGAAAACCAACAAGTCTGTAACAATCGGGGGTCTTTACTATTGGTGGGCCAGTGGCGCAATGGATAACGCGTCTGACTACGGATCAGAAGATTCTAGGTTCGACTCCTGGCTGGCTCGCTCTGTGCTTGTTTTTCTCCGGCTTATTTTGTTGTTGTGTTTTTTTTCTCCAAAGTCCAAAAGAAAAGGCAACTCTCTAGGCATTCTTCTATTTTTTCCAAAAAAAGGCACATTCTGCACACCCATTCCGATGTCTAGGGGAGACACGGACATGCTTTGGTATTGCCACTCGTCTCACAAAATGCAGGCTGGTGGGCCAGTTGATTCTAGAAAGAACAATTTCAACGCTACTCTGTAACCGCTTTACTACTTTGAAGGGTGCAATGCCATGTGGTTTTGATGTCACAGGCTTGCCATTTTGAAGCCTTATCACTAATTGCCACCTGGACATTGAGAATAATTTGTAATCTGCATTAAACTGAACGAGCGAATAATCAGCAATTTTGCGGATTAAAAATTGGTCTCACTTTCATTATTAACCTCACAACATGTCAGTTTTGTACCTTGACAGACCGACGATAGGCAGTTTTTCCTCTAGATAACGGTTGCCATGTGTGTTTTCAGATGCATGACACAAGTATTTTCACCTGGACAAGACCTTAATTACCAGTTCGAGGTATAAATTCAGCAATCACAGGATTCTGGCCAAAAAACTGAACCATGTGTGAGTCAACAAACATGTCCCTTGAATGCATGCAACACTATATATTTCAGTAAACCGTCCCTTCGGATGATTCTTGTATTGCCAAATTATTATCACATTGTTACAGTCACACACCAAAAGCAACAGGCCACTACAAAACCCTGCGCCCACACTGGCCACATTTATGGAAAGTGGTCCACAAGCTTGTGGCCAGTTAAAGCTGGCCAGTTCCCATATGGTCTAGCAGTTAGGATTCCTGGTTTTCTCGTACGCAGCCAGGGGTTGACTCCAGTTTTTCCTCTAGATAAAGGTTGCCGTGTGTGTTTTCAAATGGATGACACGAGTATTTTCACTTGGACAAGAGCTTAATTACCAGTTTGAGGAATCAATTCTGCAATCACAGGAATCTGCCCAAATACACTGAACCCCCGGGTTGAGTGAAAAAACAGATTCCCTGAATGCATACAACACTATATAATTCAGAAAACCGTCCTTTTGCATAATTCTTGTTTTGCCAAATTATTATCACATTGTTACAGTCACAGAACTAAAGCAACAGGCCACTACAAGGTCCTGCGCCCACGCTGACCACATGTATGGAAAGTGCGCCAGAAGCCCATGGCCAGTTTAAAGTGTCCAAATCCCATATGGTCTAGCGGTTAGGATTCCTGGTTTTCACCCAGGCGGCCCGGGTTCAACTCCCGGTATGGGAATGCATGCTCCTTTTTGCTTCCCTCCTCAAAAATCCAGCAAATCTTCCTGCACCAGAAGTGACTTTTTGGCCAGCAGTAAAGCTACAGAACCCTGATATGTCGAGGTTCTGATCCAGCAAATCTTCCTGCACCAGAAGTGACTTTTTGGCCAGCAGTAGAGCTACAGAACCCTGATATGTCGAGGTTCTGACTAGCCCTTAGCCCCTTCGATAGCTCAGCTGGTAGAGCGGAGGACTGTAGGTTGGATTGTTGGCCATCCTTAGGTCGCTGGTTCAACTCCGGCTCGAAGGAGGTGTTTTTTTCATGTTCCCACCAATGTTTTGGCTTGGAGCTGGCTTTCTCACAGCTGTCAGCAGAGCTTGAATTCGCAGTCCACAATTGGAAGGCAAAAGAGCTTTCCCTGACCGGGAATCGAACCCGGGCCGCGGCGGTGAGAGCGCCGAATCCTAACCACTAGACCACCAGGGAGGGATGGTGGGCTGGAGGGCTCGTGGGCTGCTGGGCTGGTGGGCTGGTGGGCTGGAGGGCTGGTAGTCTGTTCTCCTGATAATAAGGTGAGAATGAGCAGACATCAATGCTTGCCACCGTCACATCGAAAACCAACAAGTCTGTAACAATCGGGGGTCTTTACTTTTGGTGGGCCAGTGGCGCAATGGATAACGCGTCTGACTACGGATCAGAAGATTCTAGGTTCGACTCCTGGCTGGCTCGCTCTGTGCTTGTTTTTCTCCGGCTTATTTTGTTGTTGTGTTTTTTTTCTCCAAAGTCCAAAAGAAAAGGCAACTCTCTAGGCATTCTTCTATTTTTTCCAAAAAAAGGCACATTCTGCACACCCATTCCGATGTCTAGGGGAGACACGGACATGCTTTGGTATTGCCATTCGTCTCACAAAATGCAGGCTGGTGGGCCAGTTGATTCTAGAAAGAACAATTTCATCGCTACTCTGTAACCGCTTTACTACTTTGAAGGGTGCAATGCCATGTGGTTTTGATGTCACAGGCTTGCCATTTTGAAGCCTTATCACTAATTGCCACCTGGACATTGAGAGTAATTTGTAATCTGCATTAAACTGAACGAGCGAATAATCAGCAATTTTGCGGATTAAAAATTGGTCTCACTTTCATTATTAACCTCACAACATGTCAGTTTTGTACCTTGACAGACCGACGATAGGCAGTTTTTCCTCTAGATAACGGTTGCCATGTGTGTTTTCAGATGCATGACACAAGTATTTTCACCCGGACAAGACCTTAATTACCAGTTCGAGGTATAAATTCAGCAATCACAGGATTCTGGCCAAAAAACTGAACCATGTGTGAGTCAACAAACATGTCCCTTGAATGCATGCAACACTATATATTTCAGTAAACCGTCCCTTCGGATGATTCTTGTATTGCCAAATTATTATCACATTGTTACAGTCACACACCAAAAGCAACAGGCCACTACAAACCCCTGCGCCCACACTGGCCACATTTATGGAAAGTGGCCCACAAGCTTGTGGCCAGTTAAAGCTGGCCAGTTCCCATATGGTCTAGCAGTTAGGATTCCTGGTTTTCTCGTACGCAGCCAGGGGTTGACTCCAGTTTTTCCTCTAGATAAAGGTTGCCGTGTGTGTTTTCAAATGGATGACACGAGTATTTTCACTTGGACAAGAGCTTAATTACCAGTTTGAGGAATCAATTCTGCAATCACAGGAATCTGCCCAAATACACTGAACCCCCGGGTTGAGTGAAAAAACAGATTCCCTGAATGCATACAACACTATATAATTCAGAAAACCGTCCATTTGGATAATTCTTGTTTTGCCAAATTATTATCACATTGTTACAGTCACAGAACTAAAGCAACAGGCCACTACAAGGTCCTGCGCCCACGCTGACCACATGTATGGAAAGTGCGCCAGAAGCCCATGGCCAGTTTAAAGTGTCCAGATCCCATATGGTCTAGCGTTTAGGATTCCTGGTTTTCACCCAGGCGGCCCGGGTTCAACTCCCGGTATGGGAATGCATGCTCCTTTTTGCTTCCCTCCTCAAAAATCCAGCAAATCTTTCTGCACCAGAAGTGACTTTTTGGCCAGCAGTAGAGCTACAGAACCCTGATATGTCGAGGTTCTGACTAGCCCTTAGCCCCTTCGATAGCTCAGCTGGTAGAGCGGAGGACTGTAGGTTGGAGTGTTGGCCATCCTTAGGTCGCTGGTTCAACTCCGGCTCGAAGGAGGTGTTTTTTTCATGTTCCCACCAATGTTTTGGCTTGGAGCTGGCTTTCTCACAGCTGTCAGCAGAGCTTGAATTCGCAGTCCACAATTGGAAGGCAAAAGAGCTTTCCCTGACCGGGAATCGAACCCGGGCCGCGGCGGTGAGAGCGCCGAATCCTAACCACTAGACCACCAGGGAGGGATGATGGGCTGGAGGGCTCGTGGGCTGCTGGGCTGGTGGGCTGGAGGGCTGGAGGGCTGGAGGGCTGGTAGTCTGTTCTCCTGATAACAAGGTGAGAATGAGCAGACATCAATGCTTGCCACCGTCACATCGAAAACCAACAAGTCTGTAACAATCGGGGGTCTTTACTTTTGGTGGGCCAGTTGCGCAATGGATAACGCGTCTGACTACGGATCAGAAGATTCTAGGTTCGACTCCTGGCTGGCTCGCTCTGTGCTTGTTTTTCTCCGGCTTATTTTGTTGTTGTGTTTTTTTTCTCCAAAGTCCAAAAGAAAAGGCAACTCTCTAGGCATTCTTCTATTTTTTCCAAAAAAAGGCACATTCTGCACACCCATTCCGATGTCTAGGGGAGACGCGGACATGCTTTGGTATTGCCATTCGTCTCACAAAATGCAGGCTGGTGGGCCAGTTGATTCTAGAATGAACAATTTCATCGCTACTCTGTAACCGCTTTACTACTTTGAAGGGTGCAATGCCATGTGGTTTTGATGTCACAGGCTTGCCATTTTGAAGCCTTATCACTAATTGCCACCTGGACATTGAGAGTAATTTGTAATCTGCATTAAACTGAACGAGCGAATAATCAGCAATTTTGCGGATTAAAAATTGGTCTCACTTTCATTATTAACCTCACAACATGTCAGTTTTGTACCTTGACAGACCGACGATAGGCAGTTTTTCCTCTAGATAACGGTTGCCATGTGTGTTTTCAGATGCATGACACAAGTATTTTCACCCGGACAAGACCTTAATTACCAGTTCGAGGTATAAATTCAGCAATCACAGGATTCTGGCCAAAAAACTGAACCATGTGTGAGTCAACAAACATGTCCCTTGAATGCATGCAACACTATATATTTCAGTAAACCGTCCCTTCGGATGATTCTTGTATTGCCAAATTATTATCACATTGTTACAGTCACACACCAAAAGCAACAGGCCACTACAAACCCCTGCGCCCACACTGGCCACATTTATGGAAAGTGGCCCACAAGCTTGTGGCCAGTTAAAGCTGGCCAGTTCCCATATGGTCTAGCAGTTAGGATTCCTGGTTTTCTCGTACGCAGCCAGGGGTTGACTCCAGTTTTTCCTCTAGATAAAGGTTGCCGTGTGTGTTTTCAAATGGATGACACGAGTATTTTCACTTGGACAAGAGCTTAATTACCAGTTTGAGGAATCAATTCTGCAATCACAGGAATCTGCCCAAATACACTGAACCCCCGGGTTGAGTGAAAAAACAGATTCCCTGAATGCATACAACACTATATAATTCAGAAAACCGTCCATTTGGATAATTCTTGTTTTGCCAAATTATTATCACATTGTTACAGTCACAGAACTAAAGCAACAGGCCACTACAAGGTCCTGCGCCCACGCTGACCACATGTATGGAAAGTGCGCCAGAAGCCCATGGCCAGTTTAAAGTGTCCAGATCCCATATGGTCTAGCGTTTAGGATTCCTGGTTTTCACCCAGGCGGCCCGGGTTCAACTCCCGGTATGGGAATGCATGCTCCTTTTTGCTTCCCTCCTCAAAAATCCAGCAAATCTTTCTGCACCAGAAGTGACTTTTTGGCCAGCAGTAGAGCTACAGAACCCTGATATGTCGAGGTTCTGACTAGCCCTTAGCCCCTTCGATAGCTCAGCTGGTAGAGCGGAGGACTGTAGGTTGGAGTGTTGGCCATCCTTAGGTCGCTGGTTCAACTCCGGCTCGAAGGAGGTGTTTTTTTCATGTTCCCACCAATGTTTTGGCTTGGAGCTGGCTTTCTCACAGCTGTCAGCAGAGCTTGAATTCGCAGTCCACAATTGGAAGGCAAAAGAGCTTTCCCTGACCGGGAATCGAACCCGGGCCGCGGCGGTGAGAGCGCCGAATCCTAACCACTAGACCACCAGGGAGGGATGGTGGGCTGGAGGGCTCGTGGGCTGCTGGGCTTGTGGGCTGGAGGGCTGGAGGGCTGGAGGGCTGGTAGTCTGTTCTCCTGATAACAAGGTGAGAATGAGCAGACATCAATGCTTGCCACCGTCACATCGAAAACCAACAAGTCTGTAACAATCGGGGGTCTTTACTTTTGGTGGGCCAGTTGCGCAATGGATAACGCGTCTGACTACGGATCAGAAGATTCTAGGTTCGACTCCTGGCTGGCTCGCTCTGTGCTTGTTTTTCTCCGGCTTATTTTGTTGTTGTGTTTTTTTTCTCCAAAGTCCAAAAGAAAAGGCAACTCTCTAGGCATTCTTCTATTTTTTCCAAAAAAAGGCACATTCTGCACACCCATTCCGATGTCTAGGGGAGACGCGGACATGCTTTGGTATTGCCATTCGTCTCACAAAATGCAGGCTGGTGGGCCAGTTGATTCTAGAATGAACAATTTCATCGCTACTCTGTAACCGCTTTACTACTTTGAAGGGTGCAATGCCATGTGGTTTTGATGTCACAGGCTTGCCATTTTGAAGCCTTATCACTAATTGCCACCTGGACATTGAGAGTAATTTGTAATCTGCATTAAACTGAACGAGCGAATAATCAGCAATTTTGCGGATTAAAAATTGGTCTCACTTTCATTATTAACCTCACAACATGTCAGTTTTGTACCTTGACAGACCGACGATAGGCAGTTTTTCCTCTAGATAACGGTTGCCATGTGTGTTTTCAGATGCATGACACAAGTATTTTCACCCGGACAAGACCTTAATTACCAGTTCGAGGTATAAATTCAGCAATCACAGGATTCTGGCCAAAAAACTGAACCATGTGTGAGTCAACAAACATGTCCCTTGAATGCATGCAACACTATATATTTCAGTAAACCGTCCCTTCGGATGATTCTTGTATTGCCAAATTATTATCACATTGTTACAGTCACACACCAAAAGCAACAGGCCACTACAAAACCCTGCGCCCACACTGGCCACATTTATGGAAAGTGGCCCACAAGCTTGTGGCCAGTTAAAGCTGGCCAGTTCCCATATGGTCTAGCAGTTAGGATTCCTGGTTTTCTCGTACGCAGCCAGGGGTTGACTCCAGTTTTTCCTCTAGATAAAGGTTGCCGTGTGTGTTTTCAAATGGATGACACGAGTATTTTCACTTGGACAAGAGCTTAATTACCAGTTTGAGGAATCAATTCTGCAATCACAGGAATCTGCCCAAATACACTGAACCCCCGGGTTGAGTGAAAAAACAGATTCCCTGAATGCATACAACACTATATAATTCAGAAAACCTTCCATTTGGATAATTCTTGTTTTGCCAAATTATTATCACATTGTTACAGTCACAGAACTAAAGCAACAGGCCACTACAAGGTCCTGCGCCCACGCTGACCACATGTATGGAAAGTGCGCCAGAAGCCCATGGCCAGTTTAAAGTGTCCAGATCCCATATGGTCTAGCGGTTAGGATTCCTGGTTTTCACCCAGGCGGCCCGGGTTCAACTCCCGGTATGGGAATGCATGCTCCTTTTTGCTTCCCTCCTCAAAAATCCAGCAAATCTTTCTGCACCAGAAGTGACTTTTTGGCCAGCAGTAGAGCTACAGAACCCTGATATGTCGAGGTTCTGACTAGCCCTTAGCCCCTTCGATAGCTCAGCTGGTAGAGCGGAGGACTGTAGGTTGGAGTGTTGGCCATCCTTAGGTCGCTGGTTCAACTCCGGCTCGAAGGAGTTGTTTTTTTCATGTTCCCACCAATGTTTTGGCTTGGAGCTGGCTTTCTCACAGCTGTCAGCAGAGCTTGAATTCGCAGTCCACAATTGGAAGGCAAAAGAGCTTTCCCTGACCGGGAATCGAACCCGGGCCGCGGCGGTGAGAGCGCCGAATCCTAACCACTAGACCACCAGGGAGGGGTGGTGGGCTGGAGGGCTCGTGGGCTGCTGGGCCGGTGGGCTGGAGGGCTGGAGGGCTGGAGGGCTGGAGGGCTGGAGGGCTGGTAGTCTGTTCTCCTGATAACAAGGTGAGAATGAGCAGACATCAATGCTTGCCACCGTCACATCGAAAACCAACAAGTCTGTAACAATCGGGGGTCTTTACTTTTGGTGGGCCAGTTGCGCAATGGATAACGCGTCTGACTACGGATCAGAAGATTCTAGGTTCGACTCCTGGCTGGCTCGCTCTGTGCTTGTTTTTCTCCGGCTTATTTTGTTGTTGTGTTTTTTTTCTCCAAAGTCCAAAAGAAAAGGCAACTCTCTAGGCATTCTTCTATTTTTTCCAAAAAAAGGCACATTCTGCACACCCATTCCGATGTCTAGGGGAGACGCGGACATGCTTTGGTATTGCCATTCGTCTCACAAAATGCAGGCTGGTGGGCCAGTTGATTCTAGAATGAACAATTTCATCGCTACTCTGTAACCGCTTTACTACTTTGAAGGGTACAATGCCATGTGGTTTTGATGTCACAGGCTTGCCATTTTGAAGCCTTATCACTAATTGACACCTGGACATTGAGAATAATTTGTAATCTGCATTAAACTGAACGAGCGAATAATCAGCATATTAAAAATTGGTCTCACTTTCATTATTAACCTCACAACATGTCAGTTTTGTACCTTGACAGACCGACGATAGGCAGTTTTTCCTCTAGATAACGGTTGCCATGTGTGTTTTCAGATGCATGACACAAGTATTTTCACCTGGACAAGACCTTAATTACCAGTTCGAGGTATAAATTCAGCAATCACAGGATTCTGGCCAAAAAACTGAACCATGTGTGAGTCAACAAACATGTCCCTTGAATGCATGCAACACTATATATTTCAGTAAACCGTCCCTTCGGATGATTCTTGTATTGCCAAATTATTATCACATTGTTACAGTCACACACCAAAAGCAACAGGCCACTACAAAACCCTGCGCCCACACTGGCCACATTTATGGAAAGTGGCCCACAAGCTTGTGGCCAGTTAAAGCTGGCCAGTTCCCATATGGTCTAGCAGTTAGGATTCCTGGTTTTCTCGTACGCAGCCAGGGGTTGACTCCAGTTTTTCCTCTAGATAAAGGTTGCCGTGTGTGTTTTCAAATGGATGACACGAGTATTTTCACTTGGACAAGAGCTTAATTACCAGTTTGAGGAATCAATTCTGCAATCACAGGAATCTGCCCAAATACACTGAACCCCCGGGTTGAGTGAAAAAACAGATTCCCTGAATGCATACAACACTATATAATTCAGAAAACCGTCCTTTTGCATAATTCTTGTTTTGCCAAATTATTATCACATTGTTACAGTCACAGAACTAAAGCAACAGGCCACTACAAGGTCCTGCGCCCACGCTGACCACATGTATGGAAAGTGCGCCAGAAGCCCATGGCCAGTTTAAAGTGTCCAAATCCCATATGGTCTAGCGGTTAGGATTCCTGGTTTTCACCCAGGCGGCCCGGGTTCAACTCCCGGTATGGGAATGCATGCTCCTTTTTGCTTCCCTCCTCAAAAATCCAGCAAATCTTCCTGCACCAGAAGTGACTTTTTGGCCAGCAGTAAAGCTACAGAACCCTGATATGTCGAGGTTCTGATCCAGCAAATCTTCCTGCACCAGAAGTGACTTTTTGGCCAGCAGTAGAGCTACAGAACCCTGATATGTCGAGGTTCTGACTAGCCCTTAGCCCCTTCGATAGCTCAGCTGGTAGAGCGGAGGACTGTAGGTTGGATTGTTGGCCATCCTTAGGTCGCTGGTTCAACTCCGGCTCGAAGGAGGTGTTTTTTTCATGTTCCCACCAATGTTTTGGCTTGGAGCTGGCTTTCTCACAGCTGTCAGCAGAGCTTGAATTCGCAGTCCACAATTGGAAGGCAAAAGAGCTTTCCCTGACCGGGAATCGAACCCGGGCCGCGGCGGTGAGAGCGCCGAATCCTAACCACTAGACCACCAGGGAGGGATGGTGGGCTGGAGGGCTCGTGGGCTGCTGGGCTGGTGGGCTGGTGGGCTGGAGGGCTGGTAGTCTGTTCTCCTGATAACAAGGTGAGAATGAGCAGACATCAATGCTTGCCACCGTCACATCGAAAACCAACAAGTCTGTAACAATCGGGGGTCTTTACTTTTGGTGGGCCAGTTGCGCAATGGATAACGCGTCTGACTACGGATCAGAAGATTCTAGGTTCGACTCCTGGCTGGCTCGCTCTGTGCTTGTTTTTCTCCGGCTTATTTTGTTGTTGTGTTTTTTTTCTCCAAAGTCCAAAAGAAAAGGCAACTCTCTAGGCATTCTTCTATTTTTTCCAAAAAAAGGCACATTCTGCACACCCATTCCGATGTCTAGGGGAGACGCGGACATGCTTTGGTATTGCCATTCGTCTCACAAAATGCAGGCTGGTGGGCCAGTTGATTCTAGAAAGAACAATTTCATCGCTACTCTGTAACCGCTTTACTACTTTGAAGGGTGCAATGCCATGTGGTTTTGATGTCACAGGCTTGCCATTTTGAAGCCTTATCACTAATTGCCACCTGGACATTGAGAGTAATTTGTAATCTGCATTAAACTGAACGAGCGAATAATCAGCAATTTTGCGGATTAAAAATTGGTCTCACTTTCATTATTAACCTCACAACATGTCAGTTTTGTACCTTGACAGACCGACGATAGGCAGTTTTTCCTCTAGATAACGGTTGCCATGTGTGTTTTCAGATGCATGACACAAGTATTTTCACCCGGACAAGACCTTAATTACCAGTTCGAGGTATAAATTCAGCAATCACAGGATTCTGGCCAAAAAACTGAACCATGTGTGAGTCAACAAACATGTCCCTTGAATGCATGCAACACTATATATTTCAGTAAACCGTCCCTTCGGATGATTCTTGTATTGCCAAATTATTATCACATTGTTACAGTCACACACCAAAAGCAACAGGCCACTACAAAACCCTGCGCCCACACTGGCCACATTTATGGAAAGTGGCCCACAAGCTTGTGGCCAGTTAAAGCTGGCCAGTTCCCATATGGTCTAGCAGTTAGGATTCCTGGTTTTCTCGTACGCAGCCAGGGGTTGACTCCAGTTTTTCCTCTAGATAAAGGTTGCCGTGTGTGTTTTCAAATGGATGACACGAGTATTTTCACTTGGACAAGAGCTTAATTACCAGTTTGAGGAATCAATTCTGCAATCACAGGAATCTGCCCAAATACACTGAACCCCCGGGTTGAGTGAAAAAACAGATTCCCTGAATGCATACAACACTATATAATTCAGAAAACCGTCCATTTGGATAATTCTTGTTTTGCCAAATTATTATCACATTGTTACAGTCACAGAACTAAAGCAACAGGCCACTACAAGGTCCTGCGCCCACGCTGACCACATGTATGGAAAGTGCGCCAGAAGCCCATGGCCAGTTTAAAGTGTCCAGATCCCATATGGTCTAGCGTTTAGGATTCCTGGTTTTCACCCAGGCGGCCCGGGTTCAACTCCCGGTATGGGAATGCATGCTCCTTTTTGCTTCCCTCCTCAAAAATCCAGCAAATCTTTCTGCACCAGAAGTGACTTTTTGGCCAGCAGTAGAGCTACAGAACCCTGATATGTCGAGGTTCTGACTAGCCCTTAGCCCCTTCGATAGCTCAGCTGGTAGAGCGGAGGACTGTAGGTTGGAGTGTTGGCCATCCTTAGGTCGCTGGTTCAACTCCGGCTCGAAGGAGGTGTTTTTTTCATGTTCCCACCAATGTTTTGGCTTGGAGCTGGCTTTCTCACAGCTGTCAGCAGAGCTTGAATTCGCAGTCCACAATTGGAAGGCAAAAGAGCTTTCCCTGACCGGGAATCGAACCCGGGCCGCGGCGGTGAGAGCGCCGAATCCTAACCACTAGACCACCAGGGAGGGATGGTGGGCTGGAGGGCTGGAGGGCTGGAGGGCTGGTAGTCTGTTCTCCTGATAACAAGGTGAGAATGAGCAGACATCAATGCTTGCCACCGTCACATCGAAAACCAACAAGTCTGTAACAATCGGGGGTCTTTACTTTTGGTGGGCCAGTTGCGCAATGGATAACGCGTCTGACTACGGATCAGAAGATTCTAGGTTCGACTCCTGGCTGGCTCGCTCTGTGCTTGTTTTTCTCCGGCTTATTTTGTTGTTGTGTTTTTTTTCTCCAAAGTCCAAAAGAAAAGGCAACTCTCTAGGCATTCTTCTATTTTTTCCAAAAAAAGGCACATTCTGCACACCCATTCCGATGTCTAGGGGAGACGCGGACATGCTTTGGTATTGCCATTCGTCTCACAAAATGCAGGCTGGTGGGCCAGTTGATTCTAGAATGAACAATTTCATCGCTACTCTGTAACCGCTTTACTACTTTGAAGGGTGCAATGCCATGTGGTTTTGATGTCACAGGCTTGCCATTTTGAAGCCTTATCACTAATTGCCACCTGGACATTGAGAGTAATTTGTAATCTGCATTAAACTGAACGAGCGAATAATCAGCAATTTTGCGGATTAAAAATTGGTCTCACTTTCATTATTAACCTCACAACATGTCAGTTTTGTACCTTGACAGACCGACGATAGGCAGTTTTTCCTCTAGATAACGGTTGCCATGTGTGTTTTCAGATGCATGACACAAGTATTTTCACCCGGACAAGACCTTAATTACCAGTTCGAGGTATAAATTCAGCAATCACAGGATTCTGGCCAAAAAACTGAACCATGTGTGAGTCAACAAACATGTCCCTTGAATGCATGCAACACTATATATTTCAGTAAACCGTCCCTTCGGATGATTCTTGTATTGCCAAATTATTATCACATTGTTACAGTCACACACCAAAAGCAACAGGCCACTACAAAACCCTGCGCCCACACTGGCCACATTTATGGAAAGTGGCCCACAAGCTTGTGGCCAGTTAAAGCTGGCCAGTTCCCATATGGTCTAGCAGTTAGGATTCCTGGTTTTCTCGTACGCAGCCAGGGGTTGACTCCAGTTTTTCCTCTAGATAAAGGTTGCCGTGTGTGTTTTCAAATGGATGACACGAGTATTTTCACTTGGACAAGAGCTTAATTACCAGTTTGAGGAATCAATTCTGCAATCACAGGAATCTGCCCAAATACACTGAACCCCCGGGTTGAGTGAAAAAACAGATTCCCTGAATGCATACAACACTATATAATTCAGAAAACCTTCCATTTGGATAATTCTTGTTTTGCCAAATTATTATCACATTGTTACAGTCACAGAACTAAAGCAACAGGCCACTACAAGGTCCTGCGCCCACGCTGACCACATGTATGGAAAGTGCGCCAGAAGCCCATGGCCAGTTTAAAGTGTCCAGATCCCATATGGTCTAGCGGTTAGGATTCCTGGTTTTCACCCAGGCGGCCCGGGTTCAACTCCCGGTATGGGAATGCATGCTCCTTTTTGCTTCCCTCCTCAAAAATCCAGCAAATCTTTCTGCACCAGAAGTGACTTTTTGGCCAGCAGTAGAGCTACAGAACCCTGATATGTCGAGGTTCTGACTAGCCCTTAGCCCCTTCGATAGCTCAGCTGGTAGAGCGGAGGACTGTAGGTTGGAGTGTTGGCCATCCTTAGGTCGCTGGTTCAACTCCGGCTCGAAGGAGTTGTTTTTTTCATGTTCCCACCAATGTTTTGGCTTGGAGCTGGCTTTCTCACAGCTGTCAGCAGAGCTTGAATTCGCAGTCCACAATTGGAAGGCAAAAGAGCTTTCCCTGACCGGGAATCGAACCCGGGCCGCGGCGGTGAGAGCGCCGAATCCTAACCACTAGACCACCAGGGAGGGGTGGTGGGCTGGAGAGCTCGTGGGCTGCTGGGCTGGTGGGCTGGAGGGCTGGAGGGCTGGAGGGCTGGTAGTCTGTTCTCCTGATAACAAGGTGAGAATGAGCAGACATCAATGCTTGCCACCGTCACATCGAAAACCAACAAGTCTGTAACAATCGGGGGTCTTTACTTTTGGTGGGCCAGTTGCGCAATGGATAACGCGTCTGACTACGGATCAGAAGATTCTAGGTTCGACTCCTGGCTGGCTCGCTCTGTGCTTGTTTTTCTCCGGCTTATTTTGTTGTTGTGTTTTTTTTCTCCAAAGTCCAAAAGAAAAGGCAACTCTCTAGGCATTCTTCTATTTTTTCCAAAAAAAGGCACATTCTGCACACCCATTCCGATGTCTAGGGGAGACGCGGACATGCTTTGGTATTGCCATTCGTCTCACAAAATGCAGGCTGGTGGGCCAGTTGATTCTAGAATGAACAATTTCATCGCTACTCTGTAACCGCTTTACTACTTTGAAGGGTACAATGCCATGTGGTTTTGATGTCACAGGCTTGCCATTTTGAAGCCTTATCACTAATTGACACCTGGACATTGAGAATAATTTGTAATCTGCATTAAACTGAACGAGCGAATAATCAGCATATTAAAAATTGGTCTCACTTTCATTATTAACCTCACAACATGTCAGTTTTGTACCTTGACAGACCGACGATAGGCAGTTTTTCCTCTAGATAACGGTTGCCATGTGTGTTTTCAGATGCATGACACAAGTATTTTCAACTGGACAAGACCTTAATTACCAGTTCGAGGTATAAATTCAGCAATCACAGGATTCTGGCCAAAAAACTGAACCATGTGTGAGTCAACAAACATGTCCCTTGAATGCATGCAACACTATATATTTCAGTAAACCGTCCCTTCGGATGATTCTTGTATTGCCAAATTATTATCACATTGTTACAGTCACACACCAAAAGCAACAGGCCACTACAAAACCCTGCACCCACACTGGCCACATTTATGGAAAGTGGCCCACAAGCTTGTGGCCAGTTAAAGCTGGCCAGTTCCCATATGGTCTAGCAGTTAGGATTCCTGGTTTTCTCGTACGCAGCCAGGGGTTGACTCCAGTTTTTCCTCTAGATAAAGGTTGCCGTGTGTGTTTTCAAATGGATGACACGAGTATTTTCACTTGGACAAGAGCTTAATTACCAGTTTGAGGAATCAATTCTGCAATCACAGGAATCTGCCCAAATACACTGAACCCCCGGGTTGAGTGAAAAAACAGATTCCCTGAATGCATACAACACTATAATTCAGAAAACCGTCCTTTTGGATAATTCTTGTTTTGCCAAATTATTATCACATTGTTACAGTCACAGAACTAAAGCAACAGGCCACTACAAGGTCCTGCGCCCACGCTGACCACATGTATGGAAAGTGCGCCAGAAGCCCATGGCCAGTTTAAAGTGTCCAAATCCCATATGGTCTAGCTGTTAGGATTCCTGGTTTTCACCCAGGCGGCCCGGGTTCAACTCCCGGTATGGGAATGCATGCTCCTTTTTGCTTCCCTCCTCAAAAATCCAGCAAATCTTCCTGCACCAGAAGTGACTTTTTGGCCAGCAGTAGAGCTACAGAACCCTGATATGTCGAGGTTCTGACTAGCCCTTAGCCCCTTCGATAGCTCAGCTGGTAGAGCGGAGGACTGTAGGTTGGATTGTTGGCCATCCTTAGGTCGCTGGTTCAACTCCGGCTCGAAGGAGGTGTTTTTTTCATGTTCCCACCAATGTTTTGGCTTGGAGCTGGCTTTCTCACAGCTGTCAGCAGAGCTTGAATTCGCAGTCCACAATTGGAAGGCAAAAGAGCTTTCCCTGACCGGGAATCGAACCCGGGCCGCGGCGGTGAGAGCGCCGAATCCTAACCACTAGACCACCAGGGAGGGATGGTGGGCTGGAGGGCTCGTGGGCTGCTGGGCTGGTGGGCTGGTGGGCTGGAGGGCTGGTAGTCTGTTCTCCTGATAACAAGGTGAGAATGAGCAGACATCAATGCTTGCCACCGTCACATCGAAAACCAACAAGTCTGTAACAACCGGTGGTCTTTACTATTGGTGGGCCAGTGGCGCAATGGATAACGCGTCTGACTACGGATCAGAAGATTCTAGGTTCGACTCCTGGCTGGCTCGCTCTGTGCTTGTTTTTCTCCGGCTTATTTTGTTGTTGTGTTTTTTTTCTCCAAAGTCCAAAAGAAAAGGCAACTCTCTAGGCATTCTTCTATTTTTTCCAAAAAAAGGCACATTCTGCACACCCATTCCGATGTCTAGGGGAGACACGGACATGCTTTGGTATTGCCACTCGTCTCACAAAATGCAGGCTGGTGGGCCAGTTGATTCTAGAAAGAACAATTTCAACGCTACTCTGTAACCGCTTTACTACTTTGAAGGGTGCAATGCCATGTGGTTTTGATGTCACAGGCTTGCCATTTTGAAGCCTTATCACTAATTGCCACCTGGACATTGAGAATAATTTGTAATCTGCATTAAACTGAACGAGCGAATAATCAGCAATTTTGCGGATTAAAAATTGGTCTCACTTTCATTATTAACCTCACAACATGTCAGTTTTGTACCTTGACAGACCGACGATAGGCAGTTTTTCCTCTAGATAACGGTTGCCATGTGTGTTTTCAGATGCATGACACAAGTATTTTCACCTGGACAAGACCTTAATTACCAGTTCGAGGTATAAATTCAGCAATCACAGGATTCTGGCCAAAAAACTGAACCATGTGTGAGTCAACAAACATGTCCCTTGAATGCATGCAACACTATATATTTCAGTAAACCGTCCCTTCGGATGATTCTTGTATTGCCAAATTATTATCACATTGTTACAGTCACACACCAAAAGCAACAGGCCACTACAAAACCCTGCGCCCACACTGGCCACATTTATGGAAAGTGGCCCACAAGCTTGTGGCCAGTTAAAGCTGGCCAGTTCCCATATGGTCTAGCAGTTAGGATTCCTGGTTTTCTCGTACGCAGCCAGGGGTTGACTCCAGTTTTTCCTCTAGATAAAGGTTGCCGTGTGTGTTTTCAAATGGATGACACGAGTATTTTCACTTGGACAAGAGCTTAATTACCAGTTTGAGGAATCAATTCTGCAATCACAGGAATCTGCCCAAATACACTGAACCCCCGGGTTGAGTGAAAAAACAGATTCCCTGAATGCATACAACACTATATAATTCAGAAAACCGTCCTTTTGGATAATTCTTGTTTTGCCAAATTATTATCATATTGTTACAGTCACAGAACTAAAGCAACAGGCCACTACAAGGTCCTGCGCCCACGCTGACCACATGTATGGAAAGTGCCCCAGAAGCCCATGGCCAGTTTAAAGTGTCCAGATCCCATATGGTCTAGCGGTTAGGATTCCTGGTTTTCACCCAGGCGGCCCGGGTTCAACTCCCGGTATGGGAATGCATGCTCCTTTTTGCTTCCCTCCTCAAAAATCCAGCAAATCTTCCTGCACCAGAAGTGACTTTTTGGCCAGCAGTAGAGCTACAGAACCCTGATATGTCGAGGTTCTGACTAGCCCTTAGCCCCTTCGATAGCTCAGCTGGTAGAGCGGAGGACTGTAGGTTGGAGTGTTGGCCATCCTTAGGTCGCTGGTTCAACTCCGGCTCGAAGGAGGTGTTTTTTTCATGTTCCCACCAATGTTTTGGCTTGGAGCTGGCTTTCTCACAGCTGTCAGCAGAGCTTGAATTCGCAGTCCACAATTGGAAGGCAAAAGAGCTTTCCCTGACCGGGAATCGAACCCGGGCCGCGGCGGTGAGAGCGCCGAATCCTAACCACTAGACCACCAGGGAGGGATGGTGGGCTGGAGGGCTGGAGGGCTGGAGGGCTGGTAGTCTGTTCTCCTGATAACAAGGTGAGAATGAGCAGACATCAATGCTTGCCACCGTCACATCGAAAACCAACAAGTCTGTAACAATCGGGGGTCTTTACTTTTGGTGGGCCAGTGGCGCAATGGATAACGCATCTGACTACGGATCAGAAGATTCTAGGTTCGACTCCTGGCTGGCTCGCTCTGTGCATGTTTTTCTCCGGCTTATTTTGTTGTTGTGTTTTTTTTCTCCAAAGTCCAAAAGAAAAGGCAACTCTCTAGGCATTCTTCTATTTTTTCCAAAAAAAGGCACATTCTGCACACCCATTCCGATGTCTAGGGGAGACACGGACATGCTTTGGTATTGCCATTCGTCTCACAAAATGCAGGCTGGTGGGCCAGTTGATTCTAGAATGAACAATTTCATCGCTACTCTGTAACCGCTTTACTACTTTGAAGGGTGCAATGCCATGTGGTTTTGATGTCACAGGCTTGCCATTTTGAAGCCTTATCACTAATTGCCACCTGGACATTGAGAATAATTTGTAATCTGCATTAAACTGAACGAGCGAATAATCAGCATATTAAAAATTGGTCTCACTTTCATTATTAACCTCACAACATGTCAGTTTTGTACCTTGACAGACCGACGATAGGCAGTTTTTCCTCTAGATAACGGTTGCCATGTGTGTTTTCAGATGCATGACACAAGTATTTTCACCTGGACAATACCTTAATTACCAGTTCGAGGTATAAATTCAGCAATCACAGGATTCTGGCCAAAAAACTGAACCATGTGTGAGTCAACAAACATGTCCCTTGAATGCATGCAACACTATATATTTCAGTAAACCGTCCCTTCGGATGATTCTTGTATTGCCAAATTATTATCACATTGTTACAGTCACACACCAAAAGCAACAGGCCACTACAAAACCCTGCGCCCACACTGGCCACATTTATGGAAAGTGGCCCACAAGCTTGTGGCCAGTTAAAGCTGGCCAGTTCCCATATGGTCTAGCAGTTAGGATTCCTGGTTTTCTCGTACGCAGCCAGGGGTTGACTCCAGTTTTTCCTCTAGATAAAGGTTGCCGTGTGTGTTTTCAAATGGATGACACGAGTATTTTCACTTGGACAAGAGCTTAATTACCAGTTTGAGGAATCAATTCTGCAATCACAGGAATCTGCCCAAATACACTGAACCCCCGGGTTGAGTGAAAAAACAGATTCCCTGAATGCATACAACACTATATAATTCAGAAAACCGTCCTTTTGCATAATTCTTGTTTTGCCAAATTATTATCACATTGTTACAGTCACAGAACTAAAGCAACAGGCCACTACAAGGTCCTGCGCCCACGCTGACCACATGTATGGAAAGTGCGCCAGAAGCCCATGGCCAGTTTAAAGTGTCCAAATCCCATATGGTCTAGCGGTTAGGATTCCTGGTTTTCACCCAGGCAGCCCGGGTTCAACTCCCGGTATGGGAATGCATGCTCCTTTTTGCTTCCCTCCTCAAAAATCCAGCAAATCTTCCTGCACCAGAAGTGACTTTTTGGCCAGCAGTAGAGCTACAGAACCCTGATATATTGAGGTTCTGATCCAGCAAATCTTCCTGCACCAGAAGTGACTTTTTGGCCAGCAGTAGAGCTACAGAACCCTGATATGTCGAGGTTCTGACTAGCCCTTAGCCCCTTCGATAGCTCAGCTGGTAGAGCGGAGGACTGTAGGTTGGAGTGTTGGCCATCCTTAGGTCGCTGGTTCAACTCCGGCTGTAGAGGTGTTTTTTTCATGTTCCCACCAATGTTTTGGCTTGGAGATGGCTTTCTCACAGCTGTCAGCAGAGCTTGAATTCGCAGTCCACAATTGGAAGGCAAAAGAGCTTTCCCTGACCGGGAATCGAACCCGGGCCGCGGCGGTGAGAGCGCCGAATCCTAACCACTAGACCACCAGGGAGGGATGGTGGGCTGGAGGGCTCGTGGGCTGGAGGGCTCGTGGGCTGGTGGGCAGGAGGGCTGGAGGGCTCGTGGCCTGGTGGGCTGGAGGGCTGGTGGGCTGGTGGGCTGGAGGGCTGGTAGTCTGTTCTCCTGATAACAAGGTGAGAATGAGCAGACATCAATGCTTGCCACCGTCACATCGAAAACCAACAAGTCTGTAACAATCGGGGCTCTTTACTATTGGTGGGCCAGTGGCGCAATGGATAACGCGTCTGACTATGGATCAGAAGATTCTAGGTTCGACTCCTGGCTGGCTCGCTCTGTGCTTGTTTTTCTCCGGCTTATTTTGTTGTTGAGTTTTTTTTCTCCAAAGTCCAAAAGAAAAGGCAACTCTCTAGGCATTCTTCTATTTTTTCCAAAAAAGGCACATTCTGCACACCCATTCCGATGTCTAGGGGAGACACGGACATGCTTTGGTATTGCCATTCGTCTCACAAAATGCAGGCTGGTGGGCCAGTTGATTCTAGAAAGAACAATTTCATCGCTACTCTGTAACCGCTTTACTACTTTGAAGGGTGCAATGCCATGTGGTTTTGATGTCACAGGCTTGCCATTTTGAAGCCTTATCACTAATTGCCACCTGGACATTGAGAATAATTTGTAATCTGCATTAAACTGAACGAGCGAATAATCAGCATATTAAAAATTGGTCTCACTTTCATTATTAACCTCACAACATGTCAGTTTTGAACCTTGACAGACCGACAATAGGCAGTTTTTCCTCTAGATAACGGTTGCCATGTGTGTTTTCAGATGCATGACAAAAGTATTTTCACCTGGACAAGACCTTAATTACCAGTTCGAGGTATAAATTCAGCAATCACAGGATTCTGGCCAAAAAACTGAACCATGTGTGAGTCAACAAACATGTCCCTTGAATGCATGCAACACTATATATTTCAGTAAACCGTCCCTTCGGATGATTCTTGTATTGCCAAATTATTATCACATTGTTACAGTCACACACCAAAAGCAACAGGCCACTACAAAACCCTGCGCCCACACTGGCCACATTTATGGAAAGTGGCCCACAAGCTTGTGGCCAGTTAAAGCTGGCCAGTTCCCATATGGTCTAGCAGTTAGGATTCCTGGTTTTCTCGTACGCAGCCAGGGGTTGACTCCAGTTTTTCCTCTAGATAAAGGTTGCTGTGTGTGTTTTCAAATGTATGACACGAGTATTTTCACTTGGACAAGAGCTTAATTACCAGTTTGAGGAATCAATTCTGCAATCACAGGAATCTGCCCAAATACACTGAACCCCCGGGTTGAGTGAAAAAACAGATTCCCTGAATGCATACAACACTATATAATTCAGAAAACCGTCCTTTTGGATAATTCTTGTTTTGCCAAATTATTATCACATTGTTACAGTCACAGAACTAAAGCAACAGGCCACTACAAGGTCCTGCGCCCACGCTGACCACATGTATGGAAAGTGCGCCAGAAGCCCATGGCCAGTTTAAAGTGTCCAGATCCCATATGGTCTAGCGGTTAGGATTCCTGGTTTTCACCCAGGCGGCCTGGGTTCAACTCCCGGTATGGGAATGCATGCTCCTTTTTGCTTCCCTCCTCAAAAATCCAGCAAATCTTCCTGCACCAGAAGTGACTTTTTGGCCAGCAGTAGAGCTACAGAACCCTGATATGTCGAGGTTCTGACTAGCCCTTAGCCCCTTCGATAGCTCAGCTGGTAGAGCGGAGGACTGTAGGTTGGAGTGTTGGTCATCCTTAGGTCGCTGGTTCAACTCCAGCTCGAAGGAGGTGTTTTTTTCATGTTCCCACCAATGTTTTGGCTTGGAGCTGGCTTTCTCACAGCTGTCAGCAGAGCTTGAATTCGCAGTCCACAATTGGAAGGCAAAAGAGCTTTCCCTGACCTGGAATCGAACACGGGCCGCGGCGGTGAGAGCGCCGAATCCTAACCACTAGACCACCAGGGAGGGATGGTGGGCTGGAGGGCTCGTGGGCTGCTGGGCTGGTGGGCTGGAGGGCTGGAGGGCTGGAGGGCTGGAGGGCTGGTAGTCTGTTCTCCTGATAACAAGGTGAGAATGAGCAGACATCAATGCTTGCCACCGTCACATCGAAAACCAACAAGTCTGTAACAATCGGGGGTCTTTACTTTTGGTGGGCCAGTGGCGCAATGGATAACGCATCTGACTACGGATCAGAAGATTCTAGGTTCGACTCCTGGCTGGCTCGCTCTGTGCATGTTTTTCTCCGGCTTATTTTGTTGTTGTGTTTTTTTTCTCCAAAGTCCAAAAGAAAAGGCAACTCTCTAGGCATTCTTCTATTTTTTCCAAAAAAGGCACATTCTGCACACCCATTCCGATGTCTAGGGGAGACACGGACATGCTTTGGTATTGCCATTCGTCTCACAAAATGCAGGCTGGTGGGCCAGTTGATTCTAGAATGAACAATTTCATCGCTACTCTGTAACCGCTTTACTACTTTGAAGGGTGCAATGCCATGTGGTTTTGATGTCACAGGCTTGCCATTTTGAAGCCTTATCACTAATTGCCACCTGGACATTGAGAATAATTTGTAATCTGCATTAAACTGAACGAGCGAATAATCAGCATATTAAAAATTGGTCTCACTTTCATTATTAACCTCACAACATGTCAGTTTTGTACCTTGACAGACCGACGATAGGCAGTTTTTCCTCTAGATAACGGTTGCCATGTGTGTTTTCAGATGCATGACACAAGTATTTTCACCTGGACAATACCTTAATTACCAGTTCGAGGTATAAATTCAGCAATCACAGGATTCTGGCCAAAAAACTGAACCATGTGTGAGTCAACAAACATGTCCCTTGAATGCATGCAACACTATATATTTCAGTAAACCGTCCCTTCGGATGATTCTTGTATTGCCAAATTATTATCACATTGTTACAGTCACACACCAAAAGCAACAGGCCACTACAAAACCCTGCGCCCACACTGGCCACATTTATGGAAAGTGGCCCACAAGCTTGTGGCCAGTTAAAGCTGGCCAGTTCCCATATGGTCTAGCAGTTAGGATTCCTGGTTTTCTCGTACGCAGCCAGGGGTTGACTCCAGTTTTTCCTCTAGATAAAGGTTGCCGTGTGTGTTTTCAAATGGATGACACGAGTATTTTCACTTGGACAAGAGCTTAATTACCAGTTTGAGGAATCAATTCTGCAATCACAGGAATCTGCCCAAATACACTGAACCCCCGGGTTGAGTGAAAAAACAGATTCCCTGAATGCATACAACACTATATAATTCAGAAAACCGTCCTTTTGCATAATTCTTGTTTTGCCAAATTATTATCACATTGTTACAGTCACAGAACTAAAGCAACAGGCCACTACAAGGTCCTGCGCCCACGCTGACCACATGTATGGAAAGTGCGCCAGAAGCCCATGGCCAGTTTAAAGTGTCCAAATCCCATATGGTCTAGCGGTTAGGATTCCTGGTTTTCACCCAGGCAGCCCGGGTTCAACTCCCGGTATGGGAATGCATGCTCCTTTTTGCTTCCCTCCTCAAAAATCCAGCAAATCTTCCTGCACCAGAAGTGACTTTTTGGCCAGCAGTAGAGCTACAGAACCCTGATATATTGAGGTTCTGATCCAGCAAATCTTCCTGCACCAGAAGTGACTTTTTGGCCAGCAGTAGAGCTACAGAACCCTGATATGTCGAGGTTCTGACTAGCCCTTAGCCCCTTCGATAGCTCAGCTGGTAGAGCGGAGGACTGTAGGTTGGATTGTTGGCCATCCTTAGGTCGCTGGTTCAACTCCGGCTCGAAGGAGGTGTTTTTTTCATGTTCCCACCAATGTTTTGGCTTGGAGCTGGCTTTCTCACAGCTGTCAGCAGAGCTTGAATTCGCAGTCCACAATTGGAAGGCAAAAGAGCTTTCCCTGACCGGGAATCGAACCCGGGCCGCGGCGGTGAGAGCGCCGAATCCTAACCATTTTTTTTTTTTTTTTTTTTTTTTTTTTTTTTTTAGCTTTTTTTTTTTTTTTATTAAGTTCACAAAATAATACATTATGTTTCTCCTAAATACAGAGATTCACATTCCAATTAAAAACAACAACAAAACAAAAAAACAAATAATAAAAAAAATAAAAATACATTCATACTTATAAATATTTTTCTTCTACATTATCCCATTTGTTGCATTTGTTATTTTACACTTTTTTCCAACAGATACATTTATGTCATGTTTCAAAAGAATGTTCTGTACCTGAGAAGAAAACATTTTCATAAACATCTCTGCTTTTCCCTCCAGTTTCCAATATTTGCACAATGTAAACATATAATCTTCCACCATATGCTTATACAATGTCCACACATCTATACGAACAGACCTGTTCTTAACTATATTTCTTCTTTTCCATATAGCATTTTTTGCCAAAATAATTAACAAATTGATCATGATTTTATTCTTACACTTTTCCTCCTTTCCAAACATAAATGTTTTTTGCCAATCTTGATCTTCTTTTCTTTCCCCTAGGTCATTCACTATTTCTTTTAAAACCTTAAAAAAAGATCCTAATTCCTCACACAGTAAAAACAAATGCAACAAACCCTCATCTTGTTTTTTACAAACCTTACATAATGCACTTTGTTCTTTTTTTATAATACACAACCTCATTTCCGACCATATTACATTATGCCTTATAAAATAATCAAGACACTCCAAATTTGTGCTCACCAGTACTCCCCTCATATTTTTCCATATTTCTTCCTCTTTCAAGCCATTGAAGTTTCTTAACCACATATCATTTGAATTTGGTTTTTTAAAAATCTCTTCCCTTAAAACCTGATAAAACATTTTCACATTCCCTAAACTAAACCCTATTCTTTTATTTTGATTAACAAAATACACTTCAGTCTTTCCTTCCTCTTTTTCTTCCTTCTGTATTTCATTTATCCACGCTTTTGGTATTGCACTTTTCATTTCTTTATATTGCTTCTTTACATTGTTTATGTCATACTCTTCTTTGGCTTCTTCCAACTCATCAATAATTACTTGCACTGGTAAAAAACCCTCTCTTATCTCATACATAATATCCCTTAGTCTTGCAATCCCAACCTCCCACCATTTTTTAAAAAATATTTCTTTCCCACTTTTCACAATATGCTTATTAAAAAACAATGGTTGGTTTAAAATCTCTTTCCTTCCTCCAGGTATAAAATCAACCTTTGAGAGAAAAAAACCCCAAGCTTTTAAAACTTCTTTATAAAAATCTGGTATTTTTTCAAACATCCATGCTTTCATTTTCATCCATAAAACACTGTCCCCTAGTTTCACATTACCACATTTGTCCAAATAGTATTTCATTGTATCTTTCCATTCTCCTTTTTCTTGATCATCTATATACTTTTTCACAACTTTAATTCTCATACTTTTCTTTTTTAATTCTACATCAGATAATCCCATTCCTCCTTTATCAGCCTGTCCTATCAGAGTGTTATAAGCAACTCTTGGGGGTTTCTTCTCCCAAATAAAATCTAAAACACATCTTTTTATTCTTACTTCCACCCATCTTGGCATTGCGCTCACCATTAAAATATACCACATTTTGGATAACATTAAAGCATTAACCACTAAAATTTTCCCTTTCAAACTTAAAAATCTTCCCCTCCAAAAAATTAATCTCCTTTCCATTTCCCCCAACAACTTTTCAAACATTCTTTCTCTTGCCCCTTTCTCATCCTTTCCTAAAGTCACACCCAAAATTTTTGTTTCCTTCACCTCCTCAAAATTAAAAACTCCTCCTAAATTTGGTACCTTTCCAAACTTCATGTACACAGTTTTTTCTCCATTAACTCTTGCACCTGTACCTTTACCATACCTCTCTACATTTCTCATGACTTCCTTCATACTTTCTAAGTCTTTTAAAATCAGTGTCGTGTCGTCTGCATATTGGAATATCTTTTTCTCTTCTTTACCTTCTTCTATTTTAATACCTTGAATGCTTTTATTTTTCTTAATCATTAAACCTAAAGGTTCTGCTACCAAAGTATATAGCTGTGCAGAGAGTGGACATCCTTGCCTTATTGATCTTGTTATTCTAAAAGGTTCTGTTAAGAAACCATTACACGTCACTTTCGTCATTACGTTATTATATAAAATTTTTATCCATTCCTTAAAATTCTTTCCAAAACCAAAACGTTCTAAAATTGCAAATAAAAAATCATGTTCTACCCTATCAAAAGCCTTTTCAAAATCTAAATTAACAACATATCCATCCTTCTGTGTTTCATTTAAATAGCTTATTATGTCTCTTACACCACTCGTTATATCAGCAATATCTCTCCCTCTTACACCATATGCCTGATTAGTCACTATAATTTTGGGTAAAATATTTTTCATTCTATTTGCAAGAATTTTAGATAGTATTTTTAAATCTGTGTTTAACATTGTTATTGGTCTAAAATTACTCAAATTATTTTTACTTCCTTTCCTTTTATAAATTAATTTCATCAACCCTATACTCATCCTCTGATCCAATTCTCTTTTATCAAAAATCTCCTTATATACTTCCTTTAAAATCCCACTTATCTTCTCTTTAAAAACTTTATAAAATTCATTTACTATCCCATCTGTCCCCGGGCTTTTGTTTCCTTTTAAACTATTGATAGCTTGTACAATTTCCTCTTCACTAATTTCTTTATCACATTCCTTTTTATCTTCTCTACTTACTTTAGCTGTAACACTCTCTAATAACTGAATTTTGGCTTTTTCGTCAATTCCTTTTGTTTCAAAAAGCCCCTCATAATAGTCTTTCACCTCTGTTAAAATTCCACTTATGTCTTTGACTATTTCTCCTTTTTTATTTTTTAATTCTTTTATTAACTTTGCTTTGCCTCTACTTTTTTCCAAATTAAAGAAAAATTTTGTACATTTTTCTCCTGCAATTGTGTTTTTTGCCTTACTCCTTATCATAGCTCCTTTACACTTTTCTTCCTCAATTTTCCGTAACTCTTCCTCCAAAAGTATTATCTGTTTTATATTTACTTCACTTTTATTTGTCTCTTTTCTGAGTTTTTTCCTTATTTCCAGTTCCTTTGCTTTTTTAACTTTCTGTACCAATTTGCTATGGTTTATAGAATATTTTCTTATTTCATATTTTACATTTTGCCACCATAATCGTTTATCTTCAAACCAAATTCAAATGATATGTGGTTAAGAAACTTCAATGGCTTGAAAGAGGAAGAAATATGGAAATATGGAAATATGGAAAAATATGAGGGGAGTACTGGTGAGCACAAATTTGGAGTGTCTTGATTATTTTATAAGGCATAATGTAATATGGTCGGAAGTGCATTATGTAAGGTTTGTAAAAAACAAGATGAGGGTTTGTTGCATTTGTTTTTACTGTGTGAGGAATTAGGATCTTTTTTTAAGGTTTTAAAAGAAATAGTGAATGACCTAGGGGAAAGAAAAGAAGATCAAGATTGGCAAAAAACATTTATGTTTGGAAAGGAGGAAAAGTGTAAGAATAAAATCATGATCAATTTGTTAATTATTTTGGCAAAAAATGCTATATGGAAAAGAAGAAATATAGTTAAGAACAGGTCTGTTCGTATAGATGTGTGGACATTGTATAAGCATATGGTGGAAGATTATATGTTTACATTGTGCAAATATTGGAAACTGGAGGGAAAAGCAGAGATGTTTATGAAAATGTTTTCTTCTCAGGTACAGAACATTCTTTTGAAACATGACATAAATGTATCTGTTGGAAAAAAGTGTAAAATAACAAATGCAACAAATGGGATAATGTAGAAGAAAAATATTTATAAGTATGAATGTATTTTTATTTTTTTTATTATTTGTTTTTTTGTTTTGTTGTTGTTTTTAATTGGAATGTGAATCTCTGTATTTAGGAGAAACATAATGTATTATTTTGTGAACTTAATAAAAAAAAAAAAAAAGCTAAAAAAAAAAAAAAAAAAAAAAAAAAAAAAAAAAAAAAAATGGTTAGGATTCGGCGCTCTCACCGCCGCGGCCCGGGTTCGATTCCCGGTCAGGGAAAGCTCTTTTGCCTTCCAATTGTGGACTGCGATTTCAAGCTCTGCTGACAGATGTGAGAAAGCCAGCTCCAAGCCAAAACATTGGTGGGAACATGAAAAAAACACCTCCTTCGAGCCGGAGTTGAACCAGCGACCTAAGGATGGCCAACACTCCAACCTACAGTCCTCCGCTCTACCAGCTGAGCTATCGAAGGGGCTAAGGGCTAGTCAGAACCTCGACATATCAGGGTTCTGTAGCTCTACTGCTGGCCAAAAAGTCACTTCTGGTGCAGGAAGATTTGCTGGATTTTTGAGGAGGGAAGCAAAAAGGAGCATGCATTCCCATACCGGGAGTTGAACCCGGGCCGCCTGGGTGAAAACCAGGAATCCTAACCGCTAGACCATATGGGATCTGGACACTTTAAACTGGCCATGGGCTTCTGGCGCACTTTCCATACATGTGGTCAGCGTGGGCGCAGGACCTTGTAGTGGCCTGTTGCTTTAGTTCTGTGACTGTAACAATGTGATAATAATTTGGCAAAACAAGAATTATCCAAAAGGACGGTTTTCTGAATTATAAAGTGTTGTATGCATTCAGGGAATCTGTTTTTTCACTCAACCCGGGGGTTCAGTGTATTTGGGCAGATTCCTGTGATTGCAGAATTGATTCCTCAAACTGGTAATTAAGCTCTTGTCCAAGTGAAAATACTCGTGTCATCCATTTGAAAACACACACGGCAACCTTTATCTAGAGGAAAAACTGGAGTCAACCCCTGGCTGCGTACGAGAAAACCAGGAATCCTAACTGCTAGACCATATGGGAACTGGCCAGCTTTAACTGGCCACAAGCTTGTGGGCCACTTTCCATAAATGTGGCCAGTGTGGGCGCAGGGTTTTGTAGTGGCCTGTTGCTTTTGGTGTGTGACTGTAACAATGTGATAATAATTTGGCAATACAAGAATCATCCGAAGGGACGGTTTCTGTCAAGGTACAAAACTGACATGTTGTGAGGTTAATAATGAAAGTGAGACCAATTTTTAATCCGCAAAATTGCTGATTATTCGCTCGTTCAGTTTAATGCAGATTACAAATTATTCTCAATGTCCAGGTGGCAATTAGTGATAAGGCTTCAAAATGGCAAGCCTGTGACATCAAAACCACATGGCATTGCACCCTTCAAAGTAGTAAAGCGGTTACAGAGTAGCGATGAAATTGTTCTTTCTAGAATCAACTGGCCCACCAGCCTGCATTTTGTGAGACGAATGGCAATACCAAAGCATGTCCGTGTCTCCCCTAGACATCGGAATGGGTGTGCAGAATGTGCCTTTTTTTGAAAAAAATAGAAGAATGCCTAGAGAGTTGCCTTTTCTTTTGGACTTTGGAGAAAAAAAACACAACAACAAAATAAGCCGGAGAAAAACAAGCACAGAGCGAGCCAGCCAGGAGTCGAACCTAGAATCTTCTGATCCGTAGTCAGACGCGTTATCCATTGCGCCACTGGCCCACCATTAGTAAAGACCCCCGATTGTTACAGACTTGTTGGTTTTCGATGTGACGGTGGCAAGCATTGATGTCTGCTCATTCTCACCTTGTTATCAGGAGAACAGACTACCAGCCCTCCAGCCCTCCAGCCCACCAGCCCACCAGCCCACCAGCCCACCAGCCCACCAGCCCACCAGCCCACCAGCCCACCAGCCCTCCTGCCCACCAGCCCACGAGCCCACCAGCCCATATGGGAACTGGCCAGCTTTAACTGGCCACAAGCTTGTGGGCCACTTTCCATAAATGTGGCCAGTGTGGGCGCAGGGTTTTGTAGTGGCCTGTTGCTTTTGGTGTGTGACTGTAACAATGTGATAATAATTTGGCAATACAAGAATCATCCGAAGGGACGGTTTACTGAAATATATAGTGTTGCATGCATTCAAGGGACATGTTTGTTGACTCACACATGGTTCAGTTTTTTGGCCAGAATCCTGTGATTGCTGAATTTATACCTCGAACTGGTAATTAAGGTCTTGTCCAGGTGAAAATACTTGTGTCATGCATCTGAAAACACACATGGCAACCGTTATCTAGAGGAAAAACTGCCTATCGTCGGTCTGTCAAGGTACAAAACTGACATGTTGTGAGGTTAATAATGAAAGTGAGACCAATTTTTAATATGCTGATTATTCGCTCGTTCAGTTTAATGCAGATTACAAATTATTCTCAATGTCCAGGTGGCAATTAGTGATAAGGCTTCAAAATGGCAAGCCTGTGACATCAAAACCACATGGCATTGCACCCTTCAAAGTAGTAAAGCGGTTACAGAGTAGCGATGAAATTGTTCATTCTAGAATCAACTGGCCCACCAGCCTGCATTTTGTGAGACTGCATGTCCGTGTCTCCCCTAGACATCGGAATGGGTGTGCAGAATGTGCCTTTTTTTGGAAAAAATAGAAGAATGCCTAGAGAGTTGCCTTTTCTTTTGGACTTTGGAGAAAAAAAAACACAACAACAAAATAAGCCGGAGAAAAACAAGCACAGAGCGAGCCAGCCAGGAGTCGAACCTAGAATCTTCTGATCCGTAGTCAGACGCGTTATCCATTGCGCCACTGGCCCACCAAAAGTAAAGACCCCCGATTGTTACAGACTTGTTGGTTTTCGATGTGACGGTGGCAAGCATTGATGTCTGCTCATTCTCACCTTGTTATCAGGAGAACAGACTACCAGCCCTCCAGCCCACCAGCCCAGCAGCCCACGAGCCCTCCAGCCCACCATCCCTCACTGGTGGTCTAGCGGTTAGGATTCGGCGCTCTCACCGCCGCGGCCCGGGTTCGATTCCCGTTCAGGGAAAGCTCTTTTGCCTTCCAATTGTGGACTGCGAATTCAAGCTCTGCTGACAGATGTGAGAAAGCCAGCTCCAAGCCAAAACATTGGTGGGAACATGAAAAAAACACCTCCTTCGAGCCGGAGTTGAACCAGCGACCTAAGGATGGCCAACACTCCAACCTACAGTCCTCCGCTCTACCAGCTGAGCTATCGAAGGGGCTAAGGGCTAGTCAGAACCTCGACATATCAGGGTTCTGTAGCTCTACTGCTGGCCAAAAAGTCACTTCTGGTGCAGGAAGATTTGATGGATTTTTGAGGAGGGAAGCAAAAAGGAGCATGCATTCCCATACCGGGAGTTGAACCCGGGCCGCCTGGGTGAAAACCAGGAATCCTAACCGCTAGACCATATGGGATCTGGACACTTTAAACTGGCCATGGGCTTCTGGCGCACTTTCCATACATGTGGTCAGCGTGGGCGCAGGACCTTGTAGTGGCCTGTTGCTTTAGTTCTGTGACTGTAACAATGTGATAATAATTTGGCAAAACAAGAATTATCCAAAAGGACGGTTTTCTGAATTATATAGTGTTGTATGCATTCAGGGAATCTGTTTTTTCACTCAACCCGGGGGTTCAGTGTATTTGGGCAGATTCCTGTGATTGCAGAATTGATTCCTCAAACTGGTAATTAAGCTCTTGTCCAAGTGAAAATACTCGTGTCATCCATTTGAAAACACACACGGCAACCTTTATCTAGAGGAAAAACTGGAGTCAACCCCTGGCTGCGTACGAGAAAACCAGGAATCCTAACTGCTAGACCATATGGGAACTGGCCAGCTTTAACTGGCCACAAGCTTGTGGGCCACTTTCCATAAATGTGGCCAGTGTGGGCGCAGGGTTTTGTAGTGGCCTGTTGCTTTTGGTGTGTGACTGTAACAATGTGATAATAATTTGGCAATACAAGAATCATCCGAAGGGACGGTTTCTGTCAAGGTACAAAACTGACATGTTGTGAGGTTAATAATGAAAGTGAGACCAATTTTTAATCCGCAAAATTGCTGATTATTCGCTCGTTCAGTTTAATGCAGATTACAAATTATTCTCAATGTCCAGGTGGCAATTAGTGATAAGGCTTCAAAATGGCAAGCCTGTGACATCAAAACCACATGGCATTGCACCCTTCAAAGTAGTAAAGCGGTTACAGAGTAGCGATGAAATTGTTCTTTCTAGAATCAACTGGCCCACCAGCCTGCATTTTGTGAGACGAATGGCAATACCAAAGCATGTCCGTGTCTCCCCTAGACATCTGAATGGGTGTGCAGAATGTGCCTTTTTTTGAAAAAAATAGAAGAATGCCTAGAGAGTTGCCTTTTCTTTTGGACTTTGGAGAAAAAAAACACAACAACAAAATAAGCCGGAGAAAAACAAGCACAGAGCGAGCCAGCCAGGAGTCGAACCTAGAATCTTCTGATCCGTAGTCAGACGCGTTATCCATTGCGCCACTGGCCCACCATTAGTAAAGACCCCCGTTTGTTACAGACTTGTTGGTTTTCGATGTGACGGTGGCAAGCATTGATGTCTGCTCATTCTCACCTTGTTATCAGGAGAACAGACTACCAGCCCTCCTGCCCACCAGCCCACGAGCCCTCCAGCCCACCAGCCCACGAGCCCTCCAGCCCATATGGGAACTGGCCAGCTTTAACTGGCCACAAGCTTGTGGGCCACTTTCCATAAATGTGGCCAGTGTGGGCGCAGGGTTTTGTAGTGGCCTGTTGCTTTTGGTGTGTGACTGTAACAATGTGATAATAATTTGGCAATACAAGAATCATCCGAAGGGACGGTTTACTGAAATATATAGTGTTGCATGCATTCAAGGGACATGTTTGTTGACTCACACATGGTTCAGTTTTTTGGCCAGAATCCTGTGATTGCTGAATTTATACCTCGAACTGGTAATTAAGGTCTTGTCCAGGTGAAAATACTTGTGTCATGCATCTGAAAACACACATGGCAACCGTTATCTAGAGGAAAAACTGCCTATCGTCGGTCTGTCAAGGTACAAAACTGACATGTTGTGAGGTTAATAATGAAAGTGAGACCAATTTTTAATATGCTGATTATTCGCTCGTTCAGTTTAATGCAGATTACAAATTATTCTCAATGTCCAGGTGGCAATTAGTGATAAGGCTTCAAAATGGCAAGCCTGTGACTTCAAAACCACATGGCATTGCACCCTTCAAAGTAGTAAAGCGGTTACAGAGTAGCGATGAAATTGTTCATTCTAGAATCAACTGGCCCACCAGCCTGCATTTTGTGAGACTGCATGTCCGTGTCTCCCCTAGACATCGGAATGGGTGTGCAGAATGTGCCTTTTTTTGGAAAAAATAGAAGAATGCCTAGAGAGTTGCCTTTTCTTTTGGACTTTGGAGAAAAAAAACACAACAACAAAATAAGCTGGAGAAAAACAAGCACAGAGCGAGCCAGCCAGGAGTCGAACCTAGAATCTTCTGATCCGTAGTCAGACGCGTTATCCATTGCGCCACTGGCCCACCAAAAGTAAAGACCCCCGATTGTTACAGACTTGTTGGTTTTCGATGTGACGGTGGCAAGCATTGATGTCTGCTCATTCTCACCTTGTTATCAGGAGAACAGACTACCAGCCCTCCAGCCCTCCAGCCCACCAGCCCAGCAGCCCACGAGCCCTCCAGCCCACGAGCCCTCCAGCCCACCATCCCTCCCTGGTGGTCTAGTGGTTAGAATTCGGCGTTCTCACCGCCGCGGCCCGGGTTCGATTCCCGGTCAGGGAAAGCTCTTTTGCCTTCCAATTGTGGACTGCGAATTCAAGCTCTGCTGACAGCTGTGAGAAAGCCAGCTCCAAGCCAAAACATTGGTGGGAACATGAAAAAAACACCTCCTTCGAGCCGGAGTTGAACCAGCGACCTAAGGATGGCCAACACTCCAACCTACAGTCCTCCGCTCTACCAGCTGAGCTATCGAAGGGGCTAAGGGCTAGTCAGAACCTCGACATATCAGGGTTCTGTAGCTCTACTGCTGGCCAAAAAGTCACTTCTGGTGTAGGAAGATTTGCTGGATTTTTGAGGAGGGAAGCAAAAAGGAGCATGCATTCCCATACCGGGAGTTGAACCCGGGCCGCCTGGGTGAAAACCAGGAATCCTAACCGCTAGACCATATGGGATCTGGACACTTTAAACTGGCCATGGGCTTCTGGCGCACTTTCCATACATGTGGTCAGCGTGGGCGCAGGACCTTGTAGTGGCCTGTTGCTTTAGTTCTGTGACTGTAACAATGTGATAATAATTTGGCAAAACAAGAATTATCCAAAAGGACGGTTTTCTGAATTATATAGTGTTGTATGCATTCAGGGAATCTGTTTTTTCACTCAACCCGGGGGTTCAGTGTATTTGGGCAGATTCCTGTGATTGCAGAATTGATTCCTCAAACTGGTAATTAAGCTCTTGTCCAAGTGAAAATACTTGTGTCATCCATTTGAAAACACACACGGCAACCTTTATCTAGAGGAAAAACTGGAGTCAACCCCTGGCTGCGTACGAGAAAACCAGGAATCCTAACTGCTAGACCATATGGGAACTGGCCAGCTTTAACTGGCCACAAGCTTGTGGGCCACTTTCCATAAATGTGGCCAGTGTGGGCGCAGGGTTTTGTAGTGGCCTGTTGCTTTTGGTGTGTGACTGTAACAATGTGATAATAATTTGGCAATACAAGAATCATCCGAAGGGACGGTTTACTGAAATATATAGTGTTGCATGCATTCAAGGGACATGTTTGTTGACTCACACATGGTTCAGTTTTTTGGCCAGAATCCTGTGATTGCTGAATTTATACCTCGAACTGGTAATTAAGGTCTTGTCCAGGTGAAAATACTTGTGTCATGCATCTGAAAACACACATGGCAACCGTTATCTAGAGGAAAAACTGCCTATCGTCGGTCTGTCAAGGTACAAAACTGACATGTTGTGAGGTTAATAATGAAAGTGAGACCAATTTTTAATCCGCAAAATTGCTGATTATTCGCTCGTTCAGTTTAATGCAGATTACAAATTATTCTCAATGTCCAGGTGGCAATTAGTGATAAGGCTTCAAAATGGCAAGCCTGTGACATCAAAACCACATGGCATTGCACCCTTCAAAGTAGTAAAGCGGTTACAGAGTAGCGATGAAATTGTTCTTTCTAGAATCAACTGGCCCACCAGCCTGCATTTTGTGAGACGAATGGCAATACCAAAGCATGTCCGTGTCTCCCCTAGACATCGGAATGGGTGTGCAGAATGTGCCTTTTTTTGGAAAAAATAGAAGAATGCCTAGAGAGTTGCCTTTTCTTTTGGACTTTGGAGAAAAAAAACACAACAACAAAATAAGCCGGAGAAAAACAAGCACAGAGCGAGCCAGCCAGGAGTCGAACCTAGAATGTTCTGATCCGTAGTCAGACGCGTTATCCATTGCGCCACTGGCCCACCATTAGTAAAGACCCCCGATTGTTACAGACTTGTTGGTTTTCGATGTGACGGTGGCAAGCATTGATGTCTGCTCATTCTCACCTTGTTATCAGGAGAACAGACTACCAGCCCTCCAGCCCACCAGCCCACCAGCCCACCAGCCCACGAGCCCTCCAGCCCTCCTGCCCAACAGCCCACGAGCCCTCCAGCCCACCGTCCATCCCTGGTGGTCTAGTGGTTAGGATTCGGCGCTCTCACCGCCGCGGCCCGGGTTCGATTCCCGGTCAGGGAAAGCTCTTTTGCCTTCCAATTGTGGACTGCGAATTCAAGCTCTGCTGACAGCTGTGAGAAAGCCAGCTCCAAGCCAAAACATTGGTGGGAACATGAAAAAAAACACCTCCTTCGAGCCGGAGTTGAACCAGCGACCTAAGGATGGCCAACACTCCAACCTACAGTCCTCCGCTCTACCAGCTGAGCTATCGAAGGGGCTAAGGGCTAGTCAGAACCTCGACATATCAGGGTTCTGTAGCTCTACTGCTGGCCAAAAAGTCACTTCTGGTGCAGGAAGATTTGCTGGATCAGAACCTCGACATATCAGGGTTCTGTAGCTCTACTGCTGGCCAAAAAGTCACTTCTGGTGCAGGAAGATTTGCTGGATTTTTGAGGAGGGAAGCAAAAAGGAGCATGCATTCCCATACCGGGAGTTGAACCCGGGCCGCCTGGGAGAAAACCAGGAATCCTAACCGCTAGACCATATGGGATTAGGACACTTTAAACTGGCCATGGGCTTCTGGCGCACTTTCCATACATGTGGTCAGTGTGGGCGAAGGACCTTGTAGTGGCCTGTTGCTTTAGTTCTGTGACTGTAACAATGTGATAGTAATTTGGCAAAACAAGAATTATGCAAAAGGACGGTTTTCTGAATTATATAGTGTTGTATGCATTCAGGGAATCTGTTTTTTCACTCAACCCGGGGGTTCAGTGTATTTGGGCAGATTCCTGTGATTGCAGAATTGATTCCTCAAACTGGTAATTAAGCTCTTGTCCAAGTGAAAATACTTGTGTCATCCATTTGAAAACACACACGGCAACCTTTATCTAGAGGAAAAACTGGAGTCAACCCCTGGCTGCGTACAAGAAAACCAGGAATCCTAACTGCTAGACCATATGGGAACTGGCCAGCTTTAACTGGCCACAAGCTTGTGGGTCACTTTCCATAAATGTGGCCAGTGTGGGCGCAGGGTTTTGTAGTGGCCTGTTGCTTTTGGTGTGTGACTGTAACAATGTGATAATAATTTGGCAATACAAGAATCATCCGAAGGGACGGTTTACTGAAATATATAGTGTTGCATGCATTCAAGGGACATGTTTGTTGACTCACACAAGGTTCAGTTTTTTGGCCAGAATCCTGTGATTGCTGAATTTATACCTCGAACTGGTAATTAAGGTCTTGTCCAGGTGAAAATACTTGTGTCATGCATCTGAAAACACACATGGCAACCGTTATCTAGAGGAAAAACTGCCTATCGTCGGTCTGTCAAGGTACAAAACTGACATGTTGTGAGGTTAATAATGAAAGTGAGACCAATTTTTAATATGCTGATTATTCGCTCGTTCAGTTTAATGCAGATTACAAATTATTCTCAATGTCCAGGTGGCAATTAGTGATAAGGCTTCAAAATGGCAAGCCTGTGACATCAAAACCACATGGCATTGCACCCTTCAAAGTAGTAAAGCGGTTACAGAGTAACGATGAAATTGTTCATTCTAGAATCAACTGGCCCACCAGCCTGCATTTTGTGAGACGAATGGCAATACCAAAGCATGTCCGTGTCTCCCCTAGACATCGGAATGGGTGTGCAGAATGTGCCTTTTTTTGGAAAAAATAGAAGAATGCCTAGAGAGTTGCCTTTTCTTTTGGACTTTGGAGAAAAAAAACACAACAACAAAATAAGCCGGAGAAAAACAAGCACAGAGCGAGCCAGCCAGGAGTCGAACCTAGAATCTTCTGATCCGTAGTCAGACGCGTTATCCATTGCGCCACTGGCCCACCAAAAGTAAAGACCCCCGATTGTTACAGACTTGTTGGTTTTCGATGTGACGGTGGCAAGCATTGATGTCTGCTCATTCTCACCTTGTTATCAGGAGAACAGACTACCAGCCCTCCAGCCCTCCAGCCCACCAGCCCAGCAGCCCACGAGCCCTCCAGCCCACCATCCCTCCCTGGTGGTCTAGTGGTTAGGATTCGGCGCTCTCACCGCCGCGGCCCGGGTTCGATTCCCGGTCAGGGAAAGCTCTTTTGCCTTCCAATTGTGGACTGCGAATTCAAGCTCTGCTGACAGATGTGAGAAAGCCAGCTCCAAGCCAAAACATTGGTGGGAACATGAAAAAAACACCTCCTTCGAGCCGGAGTTGAACCAGCGACCTAAGGATGGCCAACACTCCAACCTACAGTCCTCCGCTCTACCAGCTGAGCTATCGAAGGGGCTAAGGGCTAGTCAGAACCTCGACATATCAGGGTTCTGTAGCTCTACTGCTGGCCAAAAAGTCACTTCTGGTGCAGGAAGATTTGCTGGATTTTTGAGGAGGGAAGCAAAAAGGAGCATGCATTCCCATACCGGGAGTTGAACCCGGGCCGCCTGGGTGAAAACCAGGAATCCTAACCGCTAGACCATATGGGATCTGGACACTTTAAACTGGCCATGGGCTTCTGGCGCACTTTCCATACATGTGGTCAGCGTGGGCGCAGGACCTTGTAGTGGCCTGTTGCTTTAGTTCTGTGACTGTAACAATGTGATAATAATTTGGCAAAACAAGAATTATCCAAAAGGACGGTTTTCTGAATTATATAGTGTTGTATGCATTCAGGGAATCTGTTTTTTCACTCAACCCGGGGGTTCAGTGTATTTGGGCAGATTCCTGTGATTGCAGAATTGATTCCTCAAACTGGTAATTAAGCTCTTGTCCAAGTGAAAATACTCGTGTCATCCATTTGAAAACACACACGGCAACCTTTATCTAGAGGAAAAACTGGAGTCAACCCCTGGCTGCGTACGAGAAAACCAGGAATCCTAACTGCTAGACCATATGGGAACTGGCCAGCTTTAACTGGCCACAAGCTTGTGGGCCACTTTCCATAAATGTGGCCAGTGTGGGCGCAGGGTTTTGTAGTGGCCTGTTGCTTTTGGTGTGTGACTGTAACAATGTGATAATAATTTGGCAATACAAGAATCATCCGAAGGGACGGTTTCTGTCAAGGTACAAAACTGACATGTTGTGAGGTTAATAATGAAAGTGAGACCAATTTTTAATCCGCAAAATTGCTGATTATTCGCTCGTTCAGTTTAATGCAGATTACAAATTATTCTCAATGTCCAGGTGGCAATTAGTGATAAGGCTTCAAAATGGCAAGCCTGTGACATCAAAACCACATGGCATTGCACCCTTCAAAGTAGTAAAGCGGTTACAGAGTAGCGATGAAATTGTTCTTTCTAGAATCAACTGGCCCACCAGCCTGCATTTTGTGAGACGAATGGCAATACCAAAGCATGTCCGTGTCTCCCCTAGACATCGGAATGGGTGTGCAGAATGTGCCTTTTTTTGAAAAAAATAGAAGAATGCCTAGAGAGTTGCCTTTTCTTTTGGACTTTGGAGAAAAAAAAACACAACAACAAAATAAGCCGGAGAAAAACAAGCACAGAGCGAGCCAGCCAGGAGTCGAACCTAGAATCTTCTGATCCGTAGTCAGACGCGTTATCCATTGCGCCACTGGCCCACCATTAGTAAAGACCCCCGATTGTTACAGACTTGTTGGTTTTCGATGTGACGGTGGCAAGCATTGATGTCTGCTCATTCTCACCTTGTTATCAGGAGAACAGACTACCAGCCCTCCAGCCCACCAGCCCACCAGCCCTCCAGCCCACCAGCCCACCAGCCCACCAGCCCACCAGCCCACCAGCCCACCAGCCCACCAGCCCACCAGCCCACCAGCCCTCCTGCCCACCAGCCCACGAGCCCTCCAGCCCATATGGGAACTGGCCAGCTTTAACTGGCCACAAGCTTGTGGGCCACTTTCCATAAATGTGGCCAGTGTGGGCGCAGGGTTTTGTAGTGGCCTGTTGCTTTTGGTGTGTGACTGTAACAATGTGATAATAATTTGGCAATACAAGAATCATCCGAAGGGACGGTTTACTGAAATATATAGTGTTGCATGCATTCAAGGGACATGTTTGTTGACTCACACATGGTTCAGTTTTTTGGCCAGAATCCTGTGATTGCTGAATTTATACCTCGAACTGGTAATTAAGGTCTTGTCCAGGTGAAAATACTTGTGTCATGCATCTGAAAACACACATGGCAACCGTTATCTAGAGGAAAAACTGCCTATCGTCGGTCTGTCAAGGTACAAAACTGACATGTTGTGAGGTTAATAATGAAAGTGAGACCAATTTTTAATATGCTGATTATTCGCTCGTTCAGTTTAATGCAGATTACAAATTATTCTCAATGTCCAGGTGGCAATTAGTGATAAGGCTTCAAAATGGCAAGCCTGTGACATCAAAACCACATGGCATTGCACCCTTCAAAGTAGTAAAGCGGTTACAGAGTAGCGATGAAATTGTTCATTCTAGAATCAACTGGCCCACCAGCCTGCATTTTGTGAGACTGCATGTCCGTGTCTCCCCTAGACATCGGAATGGGTGTGCAGAATGTGCCTTTTTTTGGAAAAAATAGAAGAATGCCTAGAGAGTTGCCTTTTCTTTTGGACTTTGGAGAAAAAAAACACAACAACAAAATAAGCTGGAGAAAAACAAGCACAGAGCGAGCCAGCCAGGAGTCGAACCTAGAATCTTCTGATCCGTAGTCAGACGCGTTATCCATTGCGCCACTGGCCCACCAAAAGTAAAGACCCCCGATTGTTACAGACTTGTTGGTTTTCGATGTGACGGTGGCAAGCATTGATGTCTGCTCATTCTCACCTTGTTATCAGGAGAACAGACTACCAGCCCTCCAGCCCTCCAGCCCACCAGCCCAGCAGCCCACGAGCCCTCCAGCCCACGAGCCCTCCAGCCCACCATCCCTCCCTGGTGGTCTAGTGGTTAGAATTCGGCGTTCTCACCGCCGCGGCCCGGGTTCGATTCCCGGTCAGGGAAAGCTCTTTTGCCTTCCAATTGTGGACTGCGAATTCAAGCTCTGCTGACAGCTGTGAGAAAGCCAGCTCCAAGCCAAAACATTGGTGGGAACATGAAAAAAACACCTCCTTCGAGCCGGAGTTGAACCAGCGACCTAAGGATGGCCAACACTCCAACCTACAGTCCTCCGCTCTACCAGCTGAGCTATCGAAGGGGCTAAGGGCTAGTCAGAACCTCGACATATCAGGGTTCTGTAGCTCTACTGCTGGCCAAAAAGTCACTTCTGGTGTAGGAAGATTTGCTGGATTTTTGAGGAGGGAAGCAAAAAGGAGCATGCATTCCCATACCGGGAGTTGAACCCGGGCCGCCTGGGTGAAAACCAGGAATCCTAACCGCTAGACCATATGGGATCTGGACACTTTAAACTGGCCATGGGCTTCTGGCGCACTTTCCATACATGTGGTCAGCGTGGGCGCAGGACCTTGTAGTGGCCTGTTGCTTTAGTTCTGTGACTGTAACAATGTGATAATAATTTGGCAAAACAAGAATTATCCAAAAGGACGGTTTTCTGAATTATATAGTGTTGTATGCATTCAGGGAATCTGTTTTTTCACTCAACCCGGGGGTTCAGTGTATTTGGGCAGATTCCTGTGATTGCAGAATTGATTCCTCAAACTGGTAATTAAGCTCTTGTCCAAGTGAAAATACTCGTGTCATCCATTTGAAAACACACACGGCAACCTTTATCTAGAGGAAAAACTGGAGTCAACCCCTGGCTGCGTACGAGAAAACCAGGAATCCTAACTGCTAGACCATATGGGAACTGGCCAGCTTTAACTGGCCACAAGCTTGTGGGCCACTTTCCATAAATGTGGCCAGTGTGGGCGCAGGGTTTTGTAGTGGCCTGTTGCTTTTGGTGTGTGACTGTAACAATGTGATAATAATTTGGCAATACAAGAATCATCCGAAGGGACGGTTTACTGAAATATATAGTGTTGCATGCATTCAAGGGACATGTTTGTTGACTCACACATGGTTCAGTTTTTTGGCCAGAATCCTGTGATTGCTGAATTTATACCTCGAACTGGTAATTAAGGTCTTGTCCAGGTGAAAATACTTGTGTCATGCATCTGAAAACACACATGGCAACCGTTATCTAGAGGAAAAACTGCCTATCGTCGGTCTGTCAAGGTACAAAACTGACATGTTGTGAGGTTAATAATGAAAGTGAGACCAATTTTTAATCCGCAAAATTGCTGATTATTCGCTCGTTCAGTTTAATGCAGATTACAAATTATTCTCAATGTCCAGGTGGCAATTAGTGATAAGGCTTCAAAATGGCAAGCCTGTGACATCAAAACCACATGGCATTGCACCCTTCAAAGTAGTAAAGCGGTTACAGAGTAGCGATGAAATTGTTCTTTCTAGAATCAACTGGCCCACCAGCCTGCATTTTGTGAGACGAATGGCAATACCAAAGCATGTCCGTGTCTCCCCTAGACATCGGAATGGGTGTGCAGAATGTGCCTTTTTTTGGAAAAAATAGAAGAATGCCTAGAGAGTTGCCTTTTCTTTTGGACTTTGGAGAAAAAAAACACAACAACAAAATAAGCCGGAGAAAAACAAGCACAAAGCGAGCCAGCCAGGAGTCGAACCTAGAATCTTCTGATCCGTAGTCAGACGCGTTATCCATTGCGCCACTGGCCCACCATTAGTAAAGACCCCCGATTGTTACAGACTTGTTGGTTTTCGATGTGACGGTGGCAAGCATTGATGTCTGCTCATTCTCACCTTGTTATCAGGAGAACAGACTACCAGCCCTCCAGCCCACCAGCCCACCAGCCCACGAGCCCTCCAGCCCTCCTGCCCACCAGCCCACGAGCCCTCCAGCCCACCGTCCATCCCTGGTGGTCTAGTGGTTAGGATTCGGCGCTCTCACCGCCGCGGCCCGGGTTCGATTCCCGGTCAGGGAAAGCTCTTTTGCCTTCCAATTGTGGACTGCGAATTCAAGCTCTGCTGACAGCTGTGAGAAAGCCAGCTCCAAGCCAAAACATTGGTGGGAACATGAAAAAAAACACCTCCTTCGAGCCGGAGTTGAACCAGCGACCTAAGGATGGCCAACACTCCAACCTACAGTCCTCCGCTCTACCAGCTGAGCTATCGAAGGGGCTAAGGGCTAGTCAGAACCTCGACATATCAGGGTTCTGTAGCTCTACTGCTGGCCAAAAAGTCACTTCTGGTGCAGGAAGATTTGCTGGATCAGAACCTCGACATATCAGGGTTCTGTAGCTCTACTGCTGGCCAAAAAGTCACTTCTGGTGCAGGAAGATTTGCTGGATTTTTGAGGAGGGAAGCAAAAAGGAGCATGCATTCCCATACCGGGAGTTGAACCCGGGCCGCCTGGGAGAAAACCAGGAATCCTAACCGCTAGACCATATGGGATTTGGACACTTTAAACTGGCCATGGGCTTCTGGCGCACTTTCCATACATGTGGTCAGTGTGGGCGAAGGACCTTGTAGTGGCCTGTTGCTTTAGTTCTGTGACTGTAACAATGTGATAGTAATTTGGCAAAACAAGAATTATGCAAAAGGACGGTTTTCTGAATTATATAGTGTTGTATGCATTCAGGGAATCTGTTTTTTCACTCAACCCGGGGGTTCAGTGTATTTGGGCAGATTCCTGTGATTGCAGAATTGATTCCTCAAACTGGTAATTAAGCTCTTGTCCAAGTGAAAATACTTGTGTCATCCATTTGAAAACACACACGGCAACCTTTATCTAGAGGAAAAACTGGAGTCAACCCCTGGCTGCGTACAAGAAAACCAGGAATCCTAACTGCTAGACCATATGGGAACTGGCCAGCTTTAACTGGCCACAAGCTTGTGGGCCACTTTCCATAAATGTGGCCAGTGTGGGCGCAGGGTTTTGTAGTGGCCTGTTGCTTTTGGTGTGTGACTGTAACAATGTGATAATAATTTGGCAATACAAGAATCATCCGAAGGGACGGTTTACTGAAATATATAGTGTTGCATGCATTCAAGGGACATGTTTGTTGACTCACACATGGTTCAGTTTTTTGGCCAGAATCCTGTGATTGCTGAATTTATACCTCGAACTGGTAATTAAGGTCTTGTCCAGGTGAAAATACTTGTGTCATGCATCTGAAAACACACATGGCAACCGTTATCTAGAGGAAAAACTGCCTATCGTCGGTCTGTCAAGGTACAAAACTGACATGTTGTGAGGTTAATAATGAAAGTGAGACCAATTTTTAATATGCTGATTATTCGCTCGTTCAGTTTAATGCAGATTACAAATTATTCTCAATGTCCAGGTGGCAATTAGTGATAAGGCTTCAAAATGGCAAGCCTGTGACATCAAAACCACATGGCATTGCACCCTTCAAAGTAGTAAAGCGGTTACAGAGTAGCGATGAAATTGTTCATTCTAGAATCAACTGGCCCACCAGCCTGCATTTTGTGAGACTGCATGTCCGTGTCTCCCCTAGACATCGGAATGGGTGTGCAGAATGTGCCTTTTTTTGGAAAAAATAGAAGAATGCCTAGAGAGTTGCCTTTTCTTTTGGACTTTGGAGAAAAAAAACACAACAACAAAATAAGCTGGAGAAAAACAAGCACAGAGCGAGCCAGCCAGGAGTCGAACCTAGAATCTTCTGATCCGTAGTCAGACGCGTTATCCATTGCGCCACTGGCCCACCAAAAGTAAAGACCCCCGATTGTTACAGACTTGTTGGTTTTCGATGTGACGGTGGCAAGCATTGATGTCTGCTCATTCTCACCTTGTTATCAGGAGAACAGACTACCAGCCCTCCAGCCCTCCAGCCCACCAGCCCAGCAGCCCACGAGCCCTCCAGCCCACGAGCCCTCCCTGGTGGTCTAGTGGTTAGAATTCGGCGTTCTCACCGCCGCGGCCCGGGTTCGATTCCCGGTCAGGGAAAGCTCTTTTGCCTTCCAATTGTGGACTGCGAATTCAAGCTCTGCTGACAGCTGTGAGAAAGCCAGCTCCAAGCCAAAACATTGGTGGGAACATGAAAAAAACACCTCCTTCGAGCCGGAGTTGAACCAGCGACCTAAGGATGGCCAACACTCCAACCTACAGTCCTCCGCTCTACCAGCTGAGCTATCGAAGGGGCTAAGGGCTAGTCAGAACCTCGACATATCAGGGTTCTGTAGCTCTACTTCTGGCCAAAAAGTCACTTCTGGTGTAGGAAGATTTGCTGGATTTTTGAGGAGGGAAGCAAAAAGGAGCATGCATTCCCATACCGGGAGTTGAACCCGGGCCGCCTGGGTGAAAACCAGGAATCCTAACCGCTAGACCATATGGGATCTGGACACTTTAAACTGGCCATGGGCTTCTGGCGCACTTTCCATACATGTGGTCAGCGTGGGCGCAGGACCTTGTAGTGGCCTGTTGCTTTAGTTCTGTGACTGTAACAATGTGATAATAATTTGGCAAAACAAGAATTATCCAAAAGGACGGTTTTCTGAATTATATAGTGTTGTATGCATTCAGGGAATCTGTTTTTTCACTCAACCCGGGGGTTCAGTGTATTTGGGCAGATTCCTGTGATTGCAGAATTGATTCCTCAAACTGGTAATTAAGCTCTTGTCCAAGTGAAAATACTCGTGTCATCCATTTGAAAACACACACGGCAACCTTTATCTAGAGGAAAAACTGGAGTCAACCCCTGGCTGCGTACGAGAAAACCAGGAATCCTAACTGCTAGACCATATGGGAACTGGCCAGCTTTAACTGGCCACAAGCTTGTGGGCCACTTTCCATAAATGTGGCCAGTGTGGGCGCAGGGTTTTGTAGTGGCCTGTTGCTTTTGGTGTGTGACTGTAACAATGTGATAATAATTTGGCAATACAAGAATCATCCGAAGGGACGGTTTACTGAAATATATAGTGTTGCATGCATTCAAGGGACATGTTTGTTGACTCACACATGGTTCAGTTTTTTGGCCAGAATCCTGTGATTGCTGAATTTATACCTCGAACTGGTAATTAAGGTCTTGTCCAGGTGAAAATACTTGTGTCATGCATCTGAAAACACACATGGCAACCGTTATCTAGAGGAAAAACTGCCTATCGTCGGTCTGTCAAGGTACAAAACTGACATGTTGTGAGGTTAATAATGAAAGTGAGACCAATTTTTAATCCGCAAAATTGCTGATTATTCGCTCGTTCAGTTTAATGCAGATTACAAATTATTCTCAATGTCCAGGTGGCAATTAGTGATAAGGCTTCAAAATGGCAAGCCTGTGACATCAAAACCACATGGCATTGCACCCTTCAAAGTAGTAAAGCGGTTACAGAGTAGCGATGAAATTGTTCTTTCTAGAATCAACTGGCCCACCAGCCTGCATTTTGTGAGACGAATTGCAATACCAAAGCATGTCCGTGTCTCCCCTAGACATCGGAATGGGTGTGCAGAATGTGCCTTTTTTTGGAAAAAATAGAAGAATGCCTAGAGAGTTGCCTTTTCTTTTGGACTTTGGAGAAAAAAAACACAACAACAAAATAAGCCGGAGAAAAACAAGCACAGAGCGAGCCAGCCAGGAGTCGAACCTAGAATCTTCTGATCCGTAGTCAGACGCGTTATCCATTGCGCCACTGGCCCACCATTAGTAAAGACCCCCGATTGTTACAGACTTGTTGGTTTTCGATGTGACGGTGGCAAGCATTGATGTCTGCTCATTCTCACCTTGTTATCAGGAGAACAGACTACCAGCCCTCCAGCCCACCAGCCCACCAGCCCACCAGCCCACGAGCCCTCCAGCCCTCCTGCCCACCAGCCCACGAGCCCTACAGCCCACCGTCCATCCCTGGTGGTCTAGTGGTTAGGATTCGGCGCTCTCACCGCCGCGGCCCGGGTTCGATTCCCGGTCAGGGAAAGCTCTTTTGCCTTCCAATTGTGGACTGCGAATTCAAGCTCTGCTGACAGCTGTGAGAAAGCCAGCTCCAAGCCAAAACATTGGTGGGAACATGAAAAAAAACACCTCCTTCGAGCCGGAGTTGAACCAGCGACCTAAGAATGGCCAACACTCCAACCTACAGTCCTCCGCTCTACCAGCTGAGCTATCGAAGGGGCTAAGGGCTAGTCAGAACCTCGACATATCAGGGTTCTGTAGCTCTACTGCTGGCCAAAAAGTCACTTCTGGTGCAGGAAGATTTGCTGGATCAGAACCTCGACATATCAGGGTTCTGTAGCTCTACTGCTGGCCAAAAAGTCACTTCTGGTGCAGGAAGATTTGCTGGATTTTTGAGGAGGGAAGCAAAAAGGAGCATGCATTCCCATACCGGGAGTTGAACCCGGGCCGCCTGGGAGAAAACCAGGAATCCTAACCGCTAGACCATATGGGATTTGGACACTTTAAACTGGCCATGGGCTTCTGGCGCACTTTCCATACATGTGGTCAGTGTGGGCGAAGGACCTTGTAGTGGCCTGTTGCTTTAGTTCTGTGACTGTAACAATGTGATAGTAATTTGGCAAAACAAGAATTATGCAAAAGGACGGTTTTCTGAATTATATAGTGTTGTATGCATTCAGGGAATCTGTTTTTTCACTCAACCCGGGGGTTCAGTGTATTTGGGCAGATTCCTGTGATTGCAGAATTGATTCCTCAAACTGGTAATTAAGCTCTTGTCCAAGTGAAAATACTTGTGTCATCCATTTGAAAACACACACGGCAACCTTTATCTAGAGGAAAAACTGGAGTCAACCCCTGGCTGCGTACAAGAAAACCAGGAATCCTAACTGCTAGACCATATGGGAACTGGCCAGCTTTAACTGGCCACAAGCTTGTGGGCCACTTTCCATAAATGTGGCCAGTGTGGGCGCAGGGTTTTGTAGTGGCCTGTTGCTTTTGGTGTGTGACTGTAACAATGTGATAATAATTTGGCAATACAAGAATCATCCGAAGGGACGGTTTCTGTCAAGGTACAAAACTGACATGTTGTGAGGTTAATAATGAAAGTGAGACCAATTTTTAATCCGCAAAATTGCTGATTATTCGCTCGTTCAGTTTAATGCAGATTACAAATTATTCTCAATGTCCAGGTGGCAATTAGTGATAAGGCTTCAAAATGGCAAGCCTGTGACATCAAAACCACATGGCATTGCACCCTTCAAAGTAGTAAAGCGGTTACAGAGTAGCGATGAAATTGTTCTTTCTAGAATCAACTGGCCCACCAGCCTGCATTTTGTGAGACGAATGGCAATACCAAAGCATGTCCGTGTCTCCCCTAGACATCGGAATGGGTGTGCAGAATGTGCCTTTTTTTGAAAAAAATAGAAGAATGCCTAGAGAGTTGCCTTTTCTTTTGGACTTTGGAGAAAAAAAACACAACAACAAAATAAGCCGGAGAAAAACAAGCACAGAGCGAGCCAGCCAGGAGTCGAACCTAGAATCTTCTGATCCGTAGTCAGACGCGTTATCCATTGCGCCACTGGCCCACCATTAGTAAAGACCCCCGATTGTTACAGACTTGTTGGTTTTCGATGTGACGGTGGCAAGCATTGATGTCTGCTCATTCTCACCTTGTTATCAGGAGAACAGACTACCAGCCCTCCAGCCCACCAGCCCTCCAGCCCACCAGCCCTCCAGCCCACCAGCCCACCAGCCCTCCAGCCCACCAGCCCACCAGCCCACCAGCCCACCAGCCCACCAGCCCACCAGCCCACCAGCCCACCAGCCCTCCAGCCCTCCTGCCCACCAGCCCACGAGCCCTCCAGCCCATATGGGAACTGGCCAGCTTTAACTGGCCACAAGCTTGTGGGCCACTTTCCATAAATGTGGCCAGTGTGGGCGCAGGGTTTTGTAGTGGCCTGTTGCTTTTGGTGTGTGACTGTAACAATGTGATAATAATTTGGCAATACAAGAATCATCCGAAGGGACGGTTTACTGAAATATATAGTGTTGCATGCATTCAAGGGACATGTTTGTTGACTCACACATGGTTCAGTTTTTTGGCCAGAATCCTGTGATTGCTGAATTTATACCTCGAACTGGTAATTAAGGTCTTGTCCAGGTGAAAATACTTGTGTCATGCATCTGAAAACACACATGGCAACCGTTATCTAGAGGAAAAACTGCCTATCGTCGGTCTGTCAAGGTACAAAACTGACATGTTGTGAGGTTAATAATGAAAGTGAGACCAATTTTTAATATGCTGATTATTCGCTCGTTCAGTTTAATGCAGATTACAAATTATTCTCAATGTCCAGGTGGCAATTAGTGATAAGGCTTCAAAATGGCAAGCCTGTGACATCAAAACCACATGGCATTGCACCCTTCAAAGTAGTAAAGCGGTTACAGAGTAGCGATGAAATTGTTCATTCTAGAATCAACTGGCCCACCAGCCTGCATTTTGTGAGACTGCATGTCCGTGTCTCCCCTAGACATCGGAATGGGTGTGCAGAATGTGCCTTTTTTTGGAAAAAATAGAAGAATGCCTAGAGAGTTGCCTTTTCTTTTGGACTTTGGAGAAAAAAAACACAACAACAAAATAAGCCGGAGAAAAACAAGCACAGAGCGAGCCAGCCAGGAGTCGAACCTAGAATCTTCTGATCCGTAGTCAGACGCGTTATCCATTGCGCCACTGGCCCACCAAAAGTAAAGACCCCCGATTGTTACAGACTTGTTGGTTTTCGATGTGACGGTGGCAAGCATTGATGTCTGCTCATTCTCACCTTGTTATCAGGAGAACAGACTACCAGCCCTCCAGCCCACCAGCCCAGCAGCCCACGAGCCCTCCAGCCCACCATCCCTCCCTGGTGGTCTAGTGGTTAGAATTCGGCGTTCTCACCGCCGTGGCCCGGGTTCGATTCCCGGTCAGGGAAAGCTCTTTTGCCTTCCAATTGTGGACTGCAAATTCAAGCTCTGCTGACAGCTGTGAGAAAGCCAGCTCCAAGCCAAAACATTGGTGGGAACATGAAAAAAACACCTCCTTCGAGCCGGAGTTGAACCAGCGACCTAAGGATGGCCAACACTCCAACCTACAGTCCTCCGCTCTACCAGCTGAGCTATCGAAGGGGCTAAGGGCTGGTCAGAACCTCGACATATCAGGGTTCTGTAGCTCTACTGCTGGCCAAAAAGTCACTTCTGGTGCAGGAAGATTTGCTGGATTTTTGAGGAGGGAAGCAAAAAGGAGCATGCATTTCCATACCGGGAGTTGAACCCGGGCCGCCTGGGTGAAAACCAGGAATCCTAACCGCTAGACCATATGGGATCTGGACACTTTAAACTGGCCATGGGCTTCTGGCGCACTTTCCATACATGTGGTCAGCGTGGGCGCAGGACCTTGTAGTGGCCTGTTGCTTTAGTTCTGTGACTGTAACAATGTGATAATAATTTGGCAAAACAAGAATTATCCAAAAGGACGGTTTTCTGAATTATATAGTGTTGTATGCATTCAGGGAATCTGTTTTTTCACTCAACCCGGGGGTTCAGTGTATTTGGGCAGATTCCTGTGATTGCAGAATTGATTCCTCAAACTGGTAATTAAGCTCTTGTCCAAGTGAAAATACTTGTGTCATCCATTTGAAAACACACACGGCAACCTTTATCTAGAGGAAAAACTGGAGTCAACCCCTGGCTGCGTACGAGAAAACCAGGAATCCTAACTGCTAGACCATATGGGAACTGGCCAGCTTTAACTGGCCACAAGCTTGTGGGCCACTTTCCATAAATGTGGCCAGTGTGGGCGCAGGGTTTTGTAGTGGCCTGTTGCTTTTGGTGTGTGACTGTAACAATGTGATAATAATTTGGCAATACAAGAATCATCCGAAGGGACGGTTTACTGAAATATATAGTGTTGCATGCATTCAAGGGACATGTTTGTTGACTCACACATGGTTCAGTTTTTTGGCCAGAATCCTGTGATTGCTGAATTTATACCTCGAACTGGTAATTAAGGTCTTGTCCAGGTGAAAATACTTGTGTCATGCATCTGAAAACACACATGGCAACCGTTATCTAGAGGAAAAACTGCCTATCGTCGGTCTGTCAAGGTACAAAACTGACATGTTGTGAGGTTAATAATGAAAGTGAGACCAATTTTTAATCCGCAAAATTGCTGATTATTCGCTCGTTCAGTTTAATGCAGATTACAAATTATTCTCAATGTCCAGGTGGCAATTAGTGATAAGGCTTCAAAATGGCAAGCCTGTGACATCAAAACCACATGGCATTGCACCCTTCAAAGTAGTAAAGCGGTTACAGAGTAGCGATGAAATTGTTCTTTCTAGAATCAACTGGCCCACCAGCCTGCATTTTGTGAGACGAATGGCAATACCAAAGCATGTCCGTGTCTCCCCTAGACATCGGAATGGGTGTGCAGAATGTGCCTTTTTTTGGAAAAAATAGAAGAATGCCTAGAGAGTTGCCTTTTCTTTTGGACTTTGGAGAAAAAAAACACAACAACAAAATAAGCCGGAGAAAAACAAGCACAGAGCGAGCCAGCCAGGAGTCGAACCTAGAATCTTCTGATCCGTAGTCAGACGCGTTATCCATTGCGCCACTGGCCCACCATTAGTAAAGACCCCCGATTGTTACAGACTTGTTGGTTTTCGATGTGACGGTGGCAAGCATTGATGTCTGCTCATTCTCACCTTGTTATCAGGAGAACAGACTACCAGCCCTCCAGCCCACCAGCCCACCAGCCCTCCAGCCCTCCTGCCCACCAGCCCACGAGCCCTCCAGCCCACCGTCCATCCCTGGTGGTCTAGTGGTTAGGATTCGGCGCTCTCACCGCCGCGGCCCGGGTTCGATTCCCGGTCAGGGAAAGCTCTTTTGCCTTCCAATTGTGGACTGCGAATTCAAGCTCTGCTGACAGCTGTGAGAAAGCCAGCTCCAAGCCAAAACATTGGTGGGAACATGAAAAAAAACACCTCCTTCGAGCCGGAGTTGAACCAGCGACCTAAGAATGGCCAACACTCCAACCTACAGTCCTCCGCTCTACCAGCTGAGCTATCGAAGGGGCTAAGGGCTAGTCAGAACCTCGACATATCAGGGTTCTGTAGCTCTACTGCTGGCCAAAAAGTCACTTCTGGTGCAGGAAGATTTGCTGGATCAGAACCTCGACATATCAGGGTTCTGTAGCTCTACTGCTGGCCAAAAAGTCACTTCTGGTGCAGGAAGATTTGCTGGATTTTTGAGGAGGGAAGCAAAAAGGAGCATGCATTCCCATACCGGGAGTTGAACCCGGGCCGCCTGGGAGAAAACCAGGAATCCTAACCGCTAGACCATATGGGATTTGGACACTTTAAACTGGCCATGGGCTTCTGGCGCACTTTCCATACATGTGGTCAGTGTGGGCGAAGGACCTTGTAGTGGCCTGTTGCTTTAGTTCTGTGACTGTAACAATGTGATAGTAATTTGGCAAAACAAGAATTATGCAAAAGGACGGTTTTCTGAATTATATAGTGTTGTATGCATTCAGGGAATCTGTTTTTTCACTCAACCCGGGGGTTCAGTGTATTTGGGCAGATTCCTGTGATTGCAGAATTGATTCCTCAAACTGGTAATTAAGCTCTTGTCCAAGTGAAAATACTTGTGTCATCCATTTGAAAACACACACGGCAACCTTTATCTAGAGGAAAAACTGGAGTCAACCCCTGGCTGCGTACAAGAAAACCAGGAATCCTAACTGCTAGACCATATGGGAACTGGCCAGCTTTAACTGGCCACAAGCTTGTGGGCCACTTTCCATAAATGTGGCCAGTGTGGGCGCAGGGTTTTGTAGTGGCCTGTTGCTTTTGGTGTGTGACTGTAACAATGTGATAATAATTTGGCAATACAAGAATCATCCGAAGGGACGGTTTACTGAAATATATAGTGTTGCATGCATTCAAGGGACATGTTTGTTGACTCACACAAGGTTCAGTTTTTTGGCCAGAATCCTGTGATTGCTGAATTTATACCTCGAACTGGTAATTAAGGTCTTGTCCAGGTGAAAATACTTGTGTCATGCATCTGAAAACACACATGGCAACCGTTATCTAGAGGAAAAACTGCCTATCGTCGGTCTGTCAAGGTACAAAACTGACATGTTGTGAGGTTAATAATGAAAGTGAGACCAATTTTTAATATGCTGATTATTCGCTCGTTCAGTTTAATGCAGATTACAAATTATTCTCAATGTCCAGGTGGCAATTAGTGATAAGGCTTCAAAATGGCAAGCCTGTGACATCAAAACCACATGGCATTGCACCCTTCAAAGTAGTAAAGCGGTTACAGAGTAGCGATGAAATTGTTCATTCTAGAATCAACTGGCCCACCAGCCTGCATTTTGTGAGACGAATGGCAATACCAAAGCATGTCCGTGTCTCCCCTAGACATCGGAATGGGTGTGCAGAATGTGCCTTTTTTTGGAAAAAATAGAAGAATGCCTAGAGAGTTGCCTTTTCTTTTGGACTTTGGAGAAAAAAAACACAACAACAAAATAAGCCGGAGAAAAACAAGCACAGAGCGAGCCAGCCAGGAGTCGAACCTAGAATCTTCTGATCCGTAGTCAGACGCGTTATCCATTGCGCCACTGGCCCACCAAAAGTAAAGACCCCCGATTGTTACAGACTTGTTGGTTTTCGATGTGACGGTGGCAAGCATTGATGTCTGCTCATTCTCACCTTGTTATCAGGAGAACAGACTACCAGCCCTCCAGCCCTCCAGCCCACCAGCCCAGCAGCCCACGAGCCCTCCAGCCCACCATCCCTCCCTGGTGGTCTAGTGGTTAGGATTCGGCGCTCTCACCGCCGCGGCCCGGGTTCGATTCCCGGTCAGGGAAAGCTCTTTTGCCTTCCAATTGTGGACTGCGAATTCAAGCTCTGCTGACAGATGTGAGAAAGCCAGCTCCAAGCCAAAACATTGGTGGGAACATGAAAAAAACACCTCCTTCGAGCCGGAGTTGAACCAGCGACCTAAGGATGGCCAACACTCCAACCTACAGTCCTCCGCTCTACCAGCTGAGCTATCGAAGGGGCTAAGGGCTAGTCAGAACCTCGACATATCAGGGTTCTGTAGCTCTACTGCTGGCCAAAAAGTCACTTCTGGTGCAGGAAGATTTGCTGGATTTTTGAGGAGGGAAGCAAAAAGGAGCATGCATTCCCATACCGGGAGTTGAACCCGGGCCGCCTGGGTGAAAACCAGGAATCCTAACCGCTAGACCATATGGGATCTGGACACTTTAAACTGGCCATGGGCTTCTGGCGCACTTTCCATACATGTGGTCAGCGTGGGCGCAGGACCTTGTAGTGGCCTGTTGCTTTAGTTCTGTGACTGTAACAATGTGATAATAATTTGGCAAAACAAGAATTATCCAAAAGGACGGTTTTCTGAATTATATAGTGTTGTATGCATTCAGGGAATCTGTTTTTTCACTCAACCCGGGGGTTCAGTGTATTTGGGCAGATTCCTGTGATTGCAGAATTGATTCCTCAAACTGGTAATTAAGCTCTTGTCCAAGTGAAAATACTCGTGTCATCCATTTGAAAACACACACGGCAACCTTTATCTAGAGGAAAAACTGGAGTCAACCCCTGGCTGCGTACGAGAAAACCAGGAATCCTAACTGCTAGACCATATGGGAACTGGCCAGCTTTAACTGGCCACAAGCTTGTGGGCCACTTTCCATAAATGTGGCCAGTGTGGGCGCAGGGTTTTGTAGTGGCCTGTTGCTTTTGGTGTGTGACTGTAACAATGTGATAATAATTTGGCAATACAAGAATCATCCGAAGGGACGGTTTCTGTCAAGGTACAAAACTGACATGTTGTGAGGTTAATAATGAAAGTGAGACCAATTTTTAATCCGCAAAATTGCTGATTATTCGCTCGTTCAGTTTAATGCAGATTACAAATTATTCTCAATGTCCAGGTGGCAATTAGTGATAAGGCTTCAAAATGGCAAGCCTGTGACATCAAAACCACATGGCATTGCACCCTTCAAAGTAGTAAAGCGGTTACAGAGTAGCGATGAAATTGTTCTTTCTAGAATCAACTGGCCCACCAGCCTGCATTTTGTGAGACGAATGGCAATACCAAAGCATGTCCGTGTCTCCCCTAGACATCGGAATGGGTGTGCAGAATGTGCCTTTTTTTGAAAAAAATAGAAGAATGCCTAGAGAGTTGCCTTTTCTTTTGGACTTTGGAGAAAAAAAACACAACAACAAAATAAGCCGGAGAAAAACAAGCACAGAGCGAGCCAGCCAGGAGTCGAACCTAGAATCTTCTGATCCGTAGTCAGACGCGTTATCCATTGCGCCACTGGCCCACCATTAGTAAAGACCCCCGATTGTTACAGACTTGTTGGTTTTCGATGTGACGGTGGCAAGCATTGATGTCTGCTCATTCTCACCTTGTTATCAGGAGAACAGACTACCAGCCCTCCAGCCCACCAGCCCTCCAGCCCACCAGCCCTCCAGCCCACCAGCCCACCAGCCCACCAGCCCACCAGCCCTCCAGCCCTCCTGCCCACCAGCCCACGAGCCCTCCAGCCCATATGGGAACTGGCCAGCTTTAACTGGCCACAAGCTTGTGGGCCACTTTCCATAAATGTGGCCAGTGTGGGCGCAGGGTTTTGTAGTGGCCTGTTGCTTTTGGTGTGTGACTGTAACAATGTGATAATAATTTGGCAATACAAGAATCATCCGAAGGGACGGTTTACTGAAATATATAGTGTTGCATGCATTCAAGGGACATGTTTGTTGACTCACACATGGTTCAGTTTTTTGGCCAGAATCCTGTGATTGCTGAATTTATACCTCGAACTGGTAATTAAGGTCTTGTCCAGGTGAAAATACTTGTGTCATGCATCTGAAAACACACATGGCAACCGTTATCTAGAGGAAAAACTGCCTATCGTCGGTCTGTCAAGGTACAAAACTGACATGTTGTGAGGTTAATAATGAAAGTGAGACCAATTTTTAATATGCTGATTATTCGCTCGTTCAGTTTAATGCAGATTACAAATTATTCTCAATGTCCAGGTGGCAATTAGTGATAAGGCTTCAAAATGGCAAGCCTGTGACATCAAAACCACATGGCATTGCACCCTTCAAAGTAGTAAAGCGGTTACAGAGTAGCGATGAAATTGTTCATTCTAGAATCAACTGGCCCACCAGCCTGCATTTTGTGAGACTGCATGTCCGTGTCTCCCCTAGACATCGGAATGGGTTTGCAGAATGTGCCTTTTTTTTGGAAAAAATAGAAGAATGCCTAGAGAGTTGCCTTTTCTTTTGGACTTTGGAGAAAAAAAACACAACAACAAAATAAGCCGGAGAAAAACAAGCACAGAGCGAGCCAGCCAGGAGTCGAACCTAGAATCTTCTGATCCGTAGTCAGTCAGACTTTTGGCCCACCAAAAGTAAAGACCCCCGATTGTTACAGACTTGTTGGTTTTCGATGTGACGGTGGCAAGCATTGATGTCTGCTCATTCTCACCTTGTTATCAGGAGAACAGACTACCAGCCCTCCAGCCCACCAGCCCAGCAGCCCACGAGCCCTCCAGCCCACCATCCCTCCCTGGTGGTCTAGTGGTTAGAATTCGGCGTTCTCACCGCCGTGGCCCGGGTTCGATTCCCGGTCAGGGAAAGCTCTTTTGCCTTCCAATTGTGGACTGCAAATTCAAGCTCTGCTGACAGCTGTGAGAAAGCCAGCTCCAAGCCAAAACATTGGTGGGAACATGAAAAAAACACCTCCTTCGAGCCGGAGTTGAACCAGCGACCTAAGGATGGCCAACACTCCAACCTACAGTCCTCCGCTCTACCAGCTGAGCTATCGAAGGGGCTAAGGGCTAGTCAGAACCTCAACATATCAGGGTTCTGTAGCTCTACTGCTGGCCAAAAAGTCACTTCTGGTGCAGGAAGATTTGCTGGATTTTTGAGGAGGGAAGCAAAAAGGAGCATGCATTTCCATACCGGGAGTTGAACCCGGGCCGCCTGGGTGAAAACCAGGAATCCTAACCGCTAGACCATATGGGATCTGGACACTTTAAACTGGCCATGGGCTTCTGGCGCACTTTCCATACATGTGGTCAGCGTGGGCGCAGGACCTTGTAGTGGCCTGTTGCTTTAGTTCTGTGACTGTAACAATGTGATAATAATTTGGCAAAACAAGAATTATCCAAAAGGACGGTTTTCTGAATTATATAGTGTTGTATGCATTCAGGGAATCTGTTTTTTCACTCAACCCGGGGGTTCAGTGTATTTGGGCAGATTCCTGTGATTGCAGAATTGATTCCTCAAACTGGTAATTAAGCTCTTGTCCAAGTGAAAATACTTGTGTCATCCATTTGAAAACACACACGGCAACCTTTATCTAGAGGAAAAACTGGAGTCAACCCCTGGCTGCGTACGAGAAAACCAGGAATCCTAACTGCTAGACCATATGGGAACTGGCCAGCTTTAACTGGCCACAAGCTTGTGGGCCACTTTCCATAAATGTGGCCAGTGTGGGCGCAGGGTTTTGTAGTGGCCTGTTGCTTTTGGTGTGTGACTGTAACAATGTGATAATAATTTGGCAATACAAGAATCATCCGAAGGGACGGTTTACTGAAATATATAGTGTTGCATGCATTCAAGGGACATGTTTGTTGACTCACACATGGTTCAGTTTTTTGGCCAGAATCCTGTGATTGCTGAATTTATACCTCGAACTGGTAATTAAGGTCTTGTCCAGGTGAAAATACTTGTGTCATGCATCTGAAAACACACATGGCAACCGTTATCTAGAGGAAAAACTGCCTATCGTCGGTCTGTCAAGGTACAAAACTGACATGTTGTGAGGTTAATAATGAAAGTGAGACCAATTTTTAATCCGCAAAATTGCTGATTATTCGCTCGTTCAGTTTAATGCAGATTACAAATTATTCTCAATGTCCAGGTGGCAATTAGTGATAAGGCTTCAAAATGGCAAGCCTGTGACATCAAAACCACATGGCATTGCACCCTTCAAAGTAGTAAAGCGGTTACAGAGTAGCGATGAAATTGTTCTTTCTAGAATCAACTGGCCCACCAGCCTGCATTTTGTGAGACGAATGGCAATACCAAAGCATGTCCGTGTCTCCCCTAGACATCGGAATGGGTGTGCAGAATGTGCCTTTTTTTGGAAAAAATAGAAGAATGCCTAGAGAGTTGCCTTTTCTTTTGGACTTTGGAGAAAAAAAACACAACAACAAAATAAGCCGGAGAAAAACAAGCACAGAGCGAGCCAGCCAGGAGTCGAACCTAGAATCTTCTGATCCGTAGTCAGACGCGTTATCCATTGCGCCACTGGCCCACCATTAGTAAAGACACCCGATTGTTACAGACTTGTTGGTTTTCGATGTGACGGTGGCAAGCATTGATGTCTGCTCATTCTCACCTTGTTATCAGGAGAACAGACTACCAGCCCACCAGCCCACCAGCCCACGAGCCCTCCAGCCCTCCTGCCCACCAGCCCACGAGCCCACCATCCATCCCTGGTGGTCTAGTGGTTAGGATTCGGCGCTCTCACCGCCGCGGCCCGGGTTCGATTCCCGGTCAGGGAAAGCTCTTTTGCCTTCCAATTGTGGACTGCGAATTCAAGATCTGCTGACAGCTGTGAGAAAGCCAGCTCCAAGCCAAAACATTGGTGGGAACATGAAAAAAAACACCTCCTTCGAGCCGGAGTTGAACCAGCGACCTAAGGATGGCCAACACTCCAACCTACAGTCCTCCGCTCTACCAGCTGAGCTATCGAAGGGGCTAAGGGCTAGTCAGAACCTCGACATATCAGGGTTCTGTAGCTCTACTGCTGGCCAAAAAGTCACTTCTGGTGCAGGAAGATTTGCTGGATCAGAACCTCGACATATCAGGGTTCTGTAGCTCTACTGCTGGCCAAAAAGTCACTTCTGGTGCAGGAAGATTTGATGGATTTTTGAGGAGGGAAGCAAAAAGGAGCATGCATTCCCATACCGGGAGTTGAACCCGGGCCGCCTGGGTGAAAACCAGGAATCCTAACCGCTAGACCGTATGGGATTTGGACACTTTAAACTGGCCATGGGCTTCTGGCGCACTTTCCATACATGTGGTCAGCGTGGGCGCAGGACCTTGTAGTGGCCTGTTGCTTTAGTTCTGTGACTGTAACAATGTGATAATAATTTGGCAAAACAAGAATTATCCAAAAGGACGGTTTTCTGAATTATATAGTGTTGTATGCATTCAGGGAATCTGTTTTTTCACTCAACCCGGGGGTTCAGTGTATTTGGGCAGATTCCTGTGATTGCAGAATTGATTCCTCAAACTGGTAATTAAGCTCTTGTCCAAGTGAAAATACTCGTGTCATCCATTTGAAAACACACACGGCAACCTTTATCTAGAGGAAAAACTGGAGTCAACCCCTGGCTGCGTACGAGAAAACCAGGAATCCTAACTGCTAGACCATATGGGAACTGGCCAGCTTTAACTGGCCACAAGCTTGTGGGCCACTTTCCATAAATGTGGCCAGTGTGGGCGCAGGGTTTTGTAGTGGCCTGTTGCTTTTGGTGTGTGACTGTAACAATGTGATAATAATTTGGCAATACAAGAATCATCCAAAGGGACGGTTTACTGAAATATATAGTGTTGCATGCATTCAAGGGACATGTTTGTTGACTCACACATGGTTCAGTTTTTTGGCCAGAATCCTGTGATTGCTGAATTTATACCTCGAACTGGTAATTAAGGTCTTGTCCAGGTGAAAATACTTGTGTCATGCATCTGAAAACACACATGGCAACCGTTATCTAGAGGAAAAACTGCCTATCGTCGGTCTGTCAAGGTACAAAACTGACATGTTGTGAGGTTAATAATGAAAGTGAGACCAATTTTTAATATGCTGATTATTCGCTCGTTCAGTTTAATGCAGATTACAAATTATTCTCAATGTCCAGGTGGCAATTAGTGATAAGGCTTCAAAATGGCAAGCCTGTGACATCAAAACCACATGGCATTGCACCCTTCAAAGTAGTAAAGCGGTTACAGAGTAGCGATGAAATTGTTCATTCTAGAATCAACTGGCCCACCAGCCTGCATTTTGTGAGACTGCATGTCCGTGTCTCCCCTAGACATCGGAATGGGTGTGCAGAATGTGCCTTTTTTTGGAAAAAATAGAAGAATGCCTAGAGAGTTGCCTTTTCTTTTGGACTTTGGAGAAAAAAAAACACAACAACAAAATAAGCCGGAGAAAAACAAGCACAGAGCGAGCCAGCCAGGAGTCGAACCTAGAATCTTCTGATCCGTAGTCAGACGCGTTATCCATTGCGCCACTGGCCCACCAAAAGTAAAGACCCCCGATTGTTACAGACTTGTTGGTTTTCGATGTGACGGTGGCAAGCATTGATGTCTGCTCATTCTCACCTTGTTATAAGGAGAACAGACTACCAGCCCTCCAGCCCTCCAGCCCTCCAGCCCACCAGCCCAGCAGCCCACGAGCCCTCCAGCCCACCATCCCTCCCTGGTGGTCTAGTGGTTAGGATTCGGCGCTCTCACCGCCGCGGCCCGGGTTCGATTCCCGGTCAGGGAAAGCTCTTTTGCCTTCCAATTGTGGACTGCGAATTCAAGCTCTGCTGACAGATGTGAGAAAGCCAGCTCCAAGCCAAAACATTGGTGGGAACATGAAAAAAACACCTCCTTCGAGCCGGAGTTGAACCAGCGACCTAAGGATGGCCAACACTCCAACCTACAGTCCTCCGCTCTACCAGCTGAGCTATCGAAGGGGCTAAGGGCTAGTCAGAACCTCGACATATCAGGGTTCTGTAGCTCTACTGCTGGCCAAAAAGTCACTTCTGGTGCAGGAAGATTTGCTGGATTTTTGAGGAGGGAAGCAAAAAGGAGCATGCATTCCCATACCGGGAGTTGAACCCGGGCCGCCTGGGTGAAAACCAGGAATCCTAACCGCTAGACCATATGGGATCTGGACACTTTAAACTGGCCATGGGCTTCTGGCGCACTTTCCATACATGTGGTCAGCGTGGGCGCAGGACCTTGTAGTGGCCTGTTGCTTTAGTTCTGTGACTGTAACAATGTGATAATAATTTGGCAAAACAAGAATTATCCAAAAGGACGGTTTTCTGAATTATATAGTGTTGTATGCATTCAGGGAATCTGTTTTTTCACTCAACCCGGGGGTTCAGTGTATTTGGGCAGATTCCTGTGATTGCAGAATTGATTCCTCAAACTGGTAATTAAGCTCTTGTCCAAGTGAAAATACTCGTGTCATCCATTTGAAAACACACACGGCAACCTTTATCTAGAGGAAAAACTGGAGTCAACCCCTGGCTGCGTACGAGAAAACCAGGAATCCTAACTGCTAGACCATATGGGAACTGGCCAGCTTTAACTGGCCACAAGCTTGTGGGCCACTTTCCATAAATGTGGCCAGTGTGGGCGCAGGGTTTTGTAGTGGCCTGTTGCTTTTGGTGTGTGACTGTAACAATGTGATAATAATTTGGCAATACAAGAATCATCCGAAGGGACGGTTTACTGAAATATATAGTGTTGCATGCATTCAAGGGACATGTTTGTTGACTCACACAAGGTTCAGTTTTTTGGCCAGAATCCTGTGATTGCTGAATTTATACCTCGAACTGGTAATTAAGGTCTTGTCCAGGTGAAAATACTTGTGTCATGCATCTGAAAACACACATGGCAACCGTTATCTAGAGGAAAAACTGCCTATCGTCGGTCTGTCAAGGTACAAAACTGACATGTTGTGAGGTTAATAATGAAAGTGAGACCAATTTTTAATATGCTGATTATTCGCTCGTTCAGTTTAATGCAGATTACAAATTATTCTCAATGTCCAGGTGGCAATTAGTGATAAGGCTTCAAAATGGCAAGCCTGTGACATCAAAACCACATGGCATTGCACCCTTCAAAGTAGTAAAGCGGTTACAGAGTAGCGATGAAATTGTTCATTCTAGAATCAACTGGCCCACCAGCCTGCATTTTGTGAGACGAATGGCAATACCAAAGCATGTCCGTGTCTCCCCTAGACATCGGAATGGGTGTGCAGAATGTGCCTTTTTTTGGAAAAAATAGAAGAATGCCTAGAGAGTTGCCTTTTCTTTTGGACTTTGAAGAAAAAAAAACACAACAACAAAATAAGCCGGAGAAAAACAAGCACAGAGCGAGCCAGCCAGGAGTCGAACCTAGAATCTTCTGATCCGTAGTCAGACGCGTTATCCATTGCGCCACTGGCCCACCAAAAGTAAAGACCCCCGATTGTTACAGACTTGTTGGTTTTCGATGTGACGGTGGCAAGCATTGATGTCTGCTCATTCTCACCTTGTTATCAGGAGAACAGACTACCAGCCCTCCAGCCCACCAGCCCAGCAGCCCACGAGCCCTCCAGCCCACCATCCCTCCCTGGTGGTCTAGTGGTTAGGATTCGGCGCTCTCACCGCCGCGGCCCGGGTTCGATTCCCGGTCAGGGAAAGCTCTTTTGCCTTCCAATTGTGGACTGCGAATTCAAGCTCTGCTGACAGATGTGAGAAAGCCAGCTCCAAGCCAAAACATTGGTGGGAACATGAAAAAAACACCTCCTTCGAGCCGGAGTTGAACCAGCGACCTAAGGATGGCCAACACTCCAACCTACAGTCCTCCGCTCTACCAGCTGAGCTATCGAAGGGGCTAAGGGCTAGTCAGAACCTCGACATATCAGGGTTCTGTAGCTCTACTGCTGGCCAAAAAGTCACTTCTGGTGCAGGAAGATTTGCTGGATTTTTGAGGAGGGAAGCAAAAAGGAGCATGCATTCCCATACCGGGAGTTGAACCCGGGCCGCCTGGGTGAAAACCAGGAATCCTAACCGCTAGACCATATGGGATCTGGACACTTTAAACTGGCCATGGGCTTCTGGCGCACTTTCCATACATGTGGTCAGCGTGGGCGCAGGACCTTGTAGTGGCCTGTTGCTTTAGTTCTGTGACTGTAACAATGTGATAATAATTTGGCAAAACAAGAATTATCCAAAAGGACGGTTTTCTGAATTATATAGTGTTGTATGCATTCAGGGAATCTGTTTTTTCACTCAACCCGGGGGTTCAGTGTATTTGGGCAGATTCCTGTGATTGCAGAATTGATTCCTCAAACTGGTAATTAAGCTCTTGTCCAAGTGAAAATACTCGTGTCATCCATTTGAAAACACACACGGCAACCTTTATCTAGAGGAAAAACTGGAGTCAACCCCTGGCTGCGTACGAGAAAACCAGGAATCCTAACTGCTAGACCATATGGGAACTGGCCAGCTTTAACTGGCCACAAGCTTGTGGGCCACTTTCCATAAATGTGGCCAGTGTGGGCGCAGGGTTTTGTAGTGGCCTGTTGCTTTTGGTGTGTGACTGTAACAATGTGATAATAATTTGGCAATACAAGAATCATCCGAAGGGACGGTTTCTGTCAAGGTACAAAACTGACATGTTGTGAGGTTAATAATGAAAGTGAGACCAATTTTTAATCCGCAAAATTGCTGATTATTCGCTCGTTCAGTTTAATGCAGATTACAAATTATTCTCAATGTCCAGGTGGCAATTAGTGATAAGGCTTCAAAATGGCAAGCCTGTGACATCAAAACCACATGGCATTGCACCCTTCAAAGTAGTAAAGCGGTTACAGAGTAGCGATGAAATTGTTCTTTCTAGAATCAACTGGCCCACCAGCCTGCATTTTGTGAGACGAATGGCAATACCAAAGCATGTCCGTGTCTCCCCTAGACATCGGAATGGGTGTGCAGAATGTGCCTTTTTTTGAAAAAAATAGAAGAATGCCTAGAGAGTTGCCTTTTCTTTTGGACTTTGGAGAAAAAAAACACAACAACAAAATAAGCCGGAGAAAAACAAGCACAGAGCGAGCCAGCCAGGAGTCGAACCTAGAATCTTCTGATCCGTAGTCAGACGCGTTATCCATTGCGCCACTGGCCCACCATTAGTAAAGACCCCCGATTGTTACAGACTTGTTGGTTTTCGATGTGACGGTGGCAAGCATTGATGTCTGCTCATTCTCACCTTGTTATCAGGAGAACAGACTACCAGCCCTCCAGCCCACCAGCCCTCCAGCCCACCAGCCCTCCAGCCCACCAGCCCTCCAGCCCTCCAGCCCACCAGCCCTCCAGCCCACCAGCCCACCAGCCCACCAGCCCACCAGCCCACCAGCCCTCCAGCCCTCCTGCCCACCAGCCCACGAGCCCTCCAGCCCATATGGGAACTGGCCAGCTTTAACTGGCCACAAGCTTGTGGGCCACTTTCCATAAATGTGGCCAGTGTGGGCGCAGGGTTTTGTAGTGGCCTGTTGCTTTTGGTGTGTGACTGTAACAATGTGATAATAATTTGGCAATACAAGAATCATCCGAAGGGACGGTTTACTGAAATATATAGTGTTGCATGCATTCAAGGGACATGTTTGTTGACTCACACATGGTTCAGTTTTTTGGCCAGAATCCTGTGATTGCTGAATTTATACCTCGAACTGGTAATTAAGGTCTTGTCCAGGTGAAAATACTTGTGTCATGCATCTGAAAACACACATGGCAACCGTTATCTAGAGGAAAAACTGCCTATCGTCGGTCTGTCAAGGTACAAAACTGACATGTTGTGAGGTTAATAATGAAAGTGAGACCAATTTTTAATATGCTGATTATTCGCTCGTTCAGTTTAATGCAGATTACAAATTATTCTCAATGTCCAGGTGGCAATTAGTGATAAGGCTTCAAAATGGCAAGCCTGTGACATCAAAACCACATGGCATTGCACCCTTCAAAGTAGTAAAGCGGTTACAGAGTAGCGATGAAATTGTTCATTCTAGAATCAACTGGCCCACCAGCCTGCATTTTGTGAGACTGCATGTCCGTGTCTCCCCTAGACATCGGAATGGGTGTGCAGAATGTGCCTTTTTTTGGAAAAAATAGAAGAATGCCTAGAGAGTTGCCTTTTCTTTTGGACTTTGGAGAAAAAAAACACAACAACAAAATAAGCCGGAGAAAAACAAGCACAGAGCGAGCCAGCCAGGAGTCGAACCTAGAATCTTCTGATCCGTAGTCAGACGCGTTATCCATTGCGCCACTGGCCCACCAAAAGTAAAGACCCCCGATTGTTACAGACTTGTTGGTTTTCGATGTGACGGTGGCAAGCATTGATGTCTGCTCATTCTCACCTTGTTATCAGGAGAACAGACTACCAGCCCTCCAGCCCTCCAGCCCTCCAGCCCACCAGCCCAGCAGCCCACGAGCCCTCCAGCCCACGAGCCCTACAGCCCACCATCCCTCCCTGGTGGTCTAGTGGTTAGAATTCGGCGTTCTCACCGCCGCGGCCCGGGTTCGATTCCCGGTCAGGGAAAGCTCTTTTGCCTTCCAATTGTGGACTGCGAATTCAAGCTCTGCTGACAGCTGTGAGAAAGCCAGCTCCAAGCCAAAACATTGGTGGGAACATGAAAAAAACACCTCCTTCGAGCCGGAGTTGAACCAGCGACCTAAGGATGGCCAACACTCCAACCTACAGTCCTCCGCTCTACCAGCTGAGCTATCGAAGGGGCTAAGGGCTAGTCAGAACCTCGACATATCAGGGTTCTGTAGCTCTACTGCTGGCCAAAAAGTCACTTCTGGTGCAGGAAGATTTGCTGGATTTTTGAGGAGGGAAGCAAAAAGGACGGGCATTTCCATACCGGGAGTTGAACCCGGGCCGCCTGGGTGAAAACCAGGAATCCTAACCGCTAGACCATATGGGATCTGGACACTTTAAACTGGCCATGGGCTTCTGGCGCACTTTCCATACATGTGGTCAGCGTGGGCGCAGGACCTTGTAGTGGCCTGTTGCTTTAGTTCTGTGACTGTAACAATGTGATAATAATTTGGCAAAACAAGAATTGTCCAAAAGGACGGTTTTCTGAATTATATAGTGTTGTATGCATTCAGGGAATCAGTTTTTTCACTCAACCCGGGGGTTCAGTGTATTTGGGCAGATTCCTGTGATTGCAGAATTGATTCCTCAAACTGGTAATTAAGCTCTTGTCCAAGTGAAAATACTTGTGTCATCCATTTGAAAACACACACGGCAACCTTTATCTAGAGGAAAAACTGGAGTCAACCCCTGGCTGCGTACGAGAAAACCAGGAATCCTAACTGCTAGACCATATGGGAACTGGCCAGCTTTAACTGGCCACAAGCTTGTGGGCCACTTTCCATAAATGTGGCCAGTGTGGGCGCAGGGTTTTGTAGTGGCCTGTTGCTTTTGGTGTGTGACTGTAACAATGTGATAATAATTTGGCAATACAAGAATCATCCGAAGGGACGGTTTACTGAAATATATAGTGTTGCATGCATTCAAGGGACATGTTTGTTGACTCACACATGGTTCAGTTTTTTGGCCAGAATCCTGTGATTGCTGAATTTATACCTCGAACTGGTAATTAAGGTCTTGTCCAGGTGAAAATACTTGTGTCATGCATCTGAAAACACACATGGCAACCGTTATCTAGAGGAAAAACTGCCTATCGTCGGTCTGTCAAGGTACAAAACTGACATGTTGTGAGGTTAATAATGAAAGTGAGACCAATTTTTAATCCGCAAAATTGCTGATTATTCGCTCGTTCAGTTTAATGCAGATTACAAATTATTCTCAATGTCCAGGTGGCAATTAGTGATAAGGCTTCAAAATGGCAAGCCTGTGACATCAAAACCACATGGCATTGCACCCTTCAAAGTAGTAAAGCGGTTACAGAGTAGCGATGAAATTGTTCTTTCTAGAATCAACTGGCCCACCAGCCTGCATTTCGTGAGACGAATGGCAATACCAAAGCATGTCCGTGTCTCCCCTAGACATCGGAATGGGTGTGCAGAATGTGCCTTTTTTTGGAAAAAATAGAAGAATGCCTAGAGAGTTGCCTTTTCTTTTGGACTTTGGAGAAAAAAAACACAACAACAAAATAAGCCGGAGAAAAACAAGCACAGAGCGAGCCAGCCAGGAGTCGAACCTAGAATCTTCTGATCCGTAGTCAGACGAGTTATCCATTGCGCCACTGGCCCACCATTAGTAAAGACACCCGATTGTTACAGACTTGTTGGTTTTCGATGTGACGGTGGCAAGCATTGATGTCTGCTCATTCTCACCTTGTTATCAGGAGAACAGACTACCAGCCCTCCAGCCCACCAGCCCACCAGCCCACCAGCCCACGAGCCCTCCAGCCCTCCTGCCCACCAGCCCACGAGCCCACCATCCATCCCTGGTGGTCTAGTGGTTAGGATTCGGCGCTCTCACCGCCGCGGCCCGGGTTCGATTCCCGGTCAGGGAAAGCTCTTTTTCCTTCCAATTGTGGACTGCGAATTCAAGCTCTGCTGACAGCTGTGAGAAAGCCAGCTCCAAGCCAAAACATTGGTGGGAACATGAAAAAAAACACCTCCTTCGAGCCGGAGTTGAACCAGCGACCTAAGGATGGCCAACACTCCAACCTACAGTCCTCCGCTCTACCAGCTGAGCTATCGAAGGGGCTGAGGGCTAGTCAGAACCTCGACATATCAGGGTTCTGTAGCTCTACTGCTGGCCAAAAAGTCACTTCTGGTGCAGGAAGATTTGCTGGATCAGAACCTCGACATATCAGGGTTCTGTAGCTCTACTGCTGGCCAAAAAGTCACTTCTGGTGCAGGAAGATTTGATGGATTTTTGAGGAGGGAAGCAAAAAGGAGCATGCATTCCCATACCGGGAGTTGAACCCGGGCCGCCTGGGTGAAAACCAGGAATCCTAACCGCTAGACCATATGGGATTTGGACACTTTAAACTGGCCATGGGCTTCTGGCGCACTTTCCATACATGTGGTCAGCGTGGGCGCAGGACCTTGTAGTGGCCTGTTGCTTTAGTTCTGTGACTGTAACAATGTGATAATAATTTGGCAAAACAAGAATTATGCAAAATGACGGTTTTCTGAATTATATAGTGTTGTATGCATTCAGGGAATCTGTTTTTTCACTCAACCCGGGGGTTCAGTGTATTTGGGCAGATTCCTGTGATTGCAGAATTGATTCCTCAAACTGGTAATTAAGCTCTTGTCCAAGTGAAAATACTCGTGTCATCCATTTGAAAACACACACGGCAACCTTTATCTAGAGGAAAAACTGGAGTCAACCCCTGGCTGCGTACAAGAAAACCAGGAATCCTAACTGCTAGACCATATGGGAACTGGCCAGCTTTAACTGGCCACAAGCTTGTGGGCCACTTTCCATAAATGTGGCCAGTGTGGGCGCAAGGTTTTGTAGTGGCCTGTTGCTTTTGGTGTGTGACTGTAACAATGTGATAATAATTTGGCAATACAAGAATCATCCGAAGGGACGGTTTACTGAAATATATAGTGTTGCAGGCATTCAAGGGACATGTTTGTTGACTCACACATGGTTCAGTTTTTTGGCCAGAATCCTGTGATTGCTGAATTTATACCTCGAACTGGTAATTAAGGTCTTGTCCAGGTGAAAATACTTGTGTCATGCATCTGAAAACACACATGGCAACCGTTATCTAGAGGAAAAACTGCCTATCGTCGGTCTGTCAAGGTACAAAACTGACATGTTGTGAGGTTAATAATGAAAGTGAGACCAATTTTTAATATGCTGATTATTCGCTCGTTCAGTTTAATGCAGATTACAAATTATTCTCAATGTCCAGGTGGCAATTAGTGATAAGGCTTCAAAATGGCAAGCCTGTGACATCAAAACCACATGGCATTGCACCCTTCAAAGTAGTAAAGCGGTTACAGAGTAGCGATGAAATTGTTTATTCTAGAATCAACTGGCCCACCAGCCTGCATTTTGTGAGACGAATGGCAATACCAAAGCATGTCCGTGTCTCCCCTAGACATCGGAATGGGTGTGCAGAATGTGCCTTTTTTTGGAAAAAATAGAAGAATGCCTAGAGAGTTGCCTTTTCTTTTGGACTTTGGAGAAAAAAAACACAACAACAAAATAAGCCGGAGAAAAACAAGCACAGAGCGAGCCAGCCAGGAGTCGAACCGAGAATCTTCTGATCCGTAGTCAGACGCGTTATCCATTGCGCCACTGGCCCACCATTAGTAAAGACCCCCGATTGTTACAGACTTGTTGGTTTTCGATGTGACGGTGGCAAGCATTGATGTCTGCTCATTCTCACCTTGTTATCAGGAGAACAGACTACCAGCCCTCCAGCCCACCAGCCCAGCAGCCCACGAGCCCTCCAGCCCACCATCCCTCCCTGGTGGTCTAGTGGTTAGGATTCGGCGCTCTCACCGCCGCGGCCCGGGTTCGATTCCCGGTCAGGGAAAGCTCTTTTGCCTTCCAATTGTGGACTGCGAATTCAAGCTCTGCTGACAGATGTGAGAAAGCCAGCTCCAAGCCAAAACATTGGTGGGAACATGAAAAAAACACCTCCTTCGAGCCGGAGTTGAACCAGCGACCTAAGGATGGCCAACACTCCAACCTACAGTCCTCCGCTCTACCAGCTGAGCTATCGAAGGGGCTAAGGGCTAGTCAGAACCTCGACATATCAGGGTTCTGTAGCTCTACTGCTGGCCAAAAAGTCACTTCTGGTGCAGGAAGATTTGCTGGATTTTTGAGGAGGGAAGCAAAAAGGAGCATGCATTCCCATACCGGGAGTTGAACCCGGGCCGCCTGGGTGAAAACCAGGAATCCTAACCGCTAGACCATATGGGATCTGGACACTTTAAACTGGCCATGGGCTTCTGGCGCACTTTCCATACATGTGGTCAGCGTGGGCGCAGGACCTTGTAGTGGCCTGTTGCTTTAGTTCTGTGACTGTAACAATGTGATAATAATTTGGCAAAACAAGAATTATCCAAAAGGACGGTTTTCTGAATTATATAGTGTTGTATGCATTCAGGGAATCTGTTTTTTCACTCAACCCGGGGGTTCAGTGTATTTGGGCAGATTCCTGTGATTGCAGAATTGATTCCTCAAACTGGTAATTAAGCTCTTGTCCAAGTGAAAATACTCGTGTCATCCATTTGAAAACACACACGGCAACATTTATCTAGAGGAAAAACTGGAGTCAACCCCTGGCTGCGTACGAGAAAACCAGGAATCCTAACTGCTAGACCATATGGGAACTGGCCAGCTTTAACTGGCCACAAGCTTGTGGGCCACTTTCCATAAATGTGGCCAGTGTGGGCGCAGGGTTTTGTAGTGGCCTGTTGCTTTTGGTGTGTGACTGTAACAATGTGATAATAATTTGGCAATACAAGAATCATCCGAAGGGACGGTTTACTGAAATATATAGTGTTGCATGCATTCAAGGGACATGTTTGTTGACTCACACATGGTTCAGTTTTTTGGCCAGAATCCTGTGATTGCTGAATTTATACCTCGAACTGGTAATTAAGGTCTTGTCCAGGTGAAAATACTTGTGTCATGCATCTGAAAACACACATGGCAACCGTTATCTAGAGGAAAAACTGCCTATCGTCGGTCTGTCAAGGTACAAAACTGACATGTTGTGAGGTTAATAATGAAAGTGAGACCAATTTTTAATATGCTGATTATTCGCTCGTTCAGTTTAATGCAGATTACAAATTATTCTCAATGTCCAGGTGGCAATTAGTGATAAGTCTTCAAAATGGCAAGCCTGTGACATCAAAACCACATGGCATTGCACCCTTCAAAGTAGTAAAGCGGTTACAGAGTAGCGATGAAATTGTTCATTCTAGAATCAACTGGCCCACCAGCCTGCATTTTGTGAGACGAATGGCAATACCAAAGCATGTCCGTGTCTCCCCTAGACATCGGAATGGGTGTGCAGAATGTGCCTTTTTTTGGAAAAAATAGAAGAATTCCTAGAGAGTTGCCTTTTCTTTTGGACTTTGGAGAAAAAAACACAACAACAAAATAAGCCGGAGAAAAACAAGCACAGAGCGAGCCAGCCAGGAGTCGAACCTAGAATCTTCTGATCCGTAGTCAGATGCGTTATCCATTGCGCCACTGGCCCACCAAAAGTAAAGACCCCCGATTGTTACAGACTTGTTGGTTTTCGATGTGACGGTGGCAAGCATTGATGTCTGCTCATTCTCACCTTGTTATCAGGAGAACAGACTACCAGCCCTCCAGCCCACCAGCCCACCAGCCCACCAGCCCACGAGCCCTCCAGCCCTCCTGCCCACCAGCCCACGAGCTCTCCAGCCCACCATCCATCCCTGGTGGTCTAGTGGTTAGGATTCGGCGCTCTCACCGCCGCGGCCCGGGTTCGATTCCCGGTCAGGGAAAGCTCTTTTGCCTTCCAATTGTGGACTGCGAATCCAAGCTCTGCTTACAGCTGTGAGAAAGCCAGCTCCAAGCCAAAACATTGGTGGGAACATGAAAAAAACACCTCCTTCGAGCCGGAGTTGAACCAGCGACCTAAGGATGGCCAACACTCCAACCTACAGTCCTCCGCTCTACCAGCTGAGCTATCAAAGGGGCTAATGGCTAGTCAGAACCTCGACATATCAGGGTTCTGTAGCTCTACTGCTGGCCAAAAAGTCACTTCTGGTGCAGGAAGATTTGCTGGATTTTTGAGGAGGGAAGCAAAAAGGAGCATGCATTCCCATACCGGGAGTTGAACCCGGGCCGCCTGGGTGAAAACCAGGAATCCTAACCGCTAGACCATATGGGATTTGGACACTTTAAACTGGCCATGGGCTTCTGGCGCACTTTCCATACATGTGGTCAGCGTGGGCGCAGGACCTTGTAGTGGCCTGTTGCTTTAGTTCTGTGACTGTAACAATGTGATAATAATTTGGCAAAACAAGAATTATGCAAAATGACGGTTTTCTGAATTATATAGTGTTGTATGCATTCAGGGAATCTGTTTTTTCACTCAACCCGGGGGTTCAGTGTATTTGGGCAGATTCCTGTGATTGCAGAATTGATTCCTCAAACTGGTAATTAAGCTCTTGTCCAAGTGAAAATACTCGTGTCATCCATTTGAAAACACACACGGCAACCTTTATCTAGAGGAAAAACTGGAGTCAACCCCTGGCTGCGTACAAGAAAACCAGGAATCCTAACTGCTAGACCATATGGGAACTGGCCAGCTTTAACTGGCCACAAGCTTGTGGGCCACTTTCCATAAATGTGGCCAGTGTGGGCGCAAGGTTTTGTAGTGGCCTGTTGCTTTTGGTGTGTGACTGTAACAATGTGATAATAATTTGGCAATACAAGAATCATCCGAAGGGACGGTTTACTGAAATATATAGTGTTGCATGCATTCAAGGGACATGTTTGTTGACTCACACATGGTTCAGTCTTTTGGCCAGAATCCTGTGATTGCTGAATTTATACCTCGAACTGGTAATTAAGGTCTTGTCCAGGTGAAAATACTTGTGTCATGCATCTGAAAACACACATGGCAACCATTATCTAGAGGAAAAACTGCCTATCGTCGGTCTGTCAAGGTACAAAACTGACATGTTGTGAGGTTAATAATGAAAGTGAGACCAATTTTTAATATGCTGATTATTCGCTCGTTCAGTTTAATGCAGATTACAAATTATTCTCAATGTCCAGGTGGCAATTAGTGATAAGTCTTCAAAATGGCAAGCCTGTGACATCAAAACCACATGGCATTGCACCCTTCAAAGTAGTAAAGCGGTTACAGAGTAGCGATGAAATTGTTCATTCTAGAATCAACTGGCCCACCAGCCTGCATTTTGTGAGACGAATGGCAATACCAAAGCATGTCCGTGTCTCCCCTAGACATCGGAATGGGTGTGCAGAATGTGCCTTTTTTTGGAAAAAATAGAAGAATGCCTAGAGAGTTGCCTTTTCTTTTGGACTTTGGAGAAAAAAACACAACAACAAAATAAGCCGGAGAAAAACAAGCACAGAGCGAGCCAGCCAGGAGTCGAACCTAGAATCTTCTGATCCGTAGTCAGATGCGTTATCCATTGCGCCACTGGCCCACCAAAAGTAAAGACCCCCGATTGTTACAGACTTGTTGGTTTTCGATGTGACGGTGGCAAGCATTGATGTCTGCTCATTCTCACCTTGTTATCAGGAGAACAGACTACCAGCCCTCCAGCCCACCAGCCCACCAGCCCACCAGCCCACGAGCCCTCCAGCCCTCCTGCCCACCAGCCCACGAGCTCTCCAGCCCACCATCCATCCCTGGTGGTCTAGTGGTTAGGATTCGGCGCTCTCACCGCCGCGGCCCGGGTTCGATTCCCGGTCAGGGAAAGCTCTTTTGCCTTCCAATTGTGGACTGCGAATCCAAGCTCTGCTTACAGCTGTGAGAAAGCCAGCTCCAAGCCAAAACATTGGTGGGAACATGAAAAAAACACCTCCTTCGAGCCGGAGTTGAACCAGCGACCTAAGGATGGCCAACACTCCAACCTACAGTCCTCCGCTCTACCAGCTGAGCTATCGAAGGGGCTAATGGCTAGTCAGAACCTCGACATATCAGGGTTCTGTAGCTCTACTGCTGGCCAAAAAGTCACTTCTGGTGCAGGAAGATTTGCTGGATTTTTGAGGAGGGAAGCAAAAAGGAGCATGCATTCCCATACCGGGAGTTGAACCCGGGCCGCCTGGGTGAAAACCAGGAATCCTAACCGCTAGACCATATGGGATTTGGACACTTTAAACTGGCCATGGGCTTCTGGCGCACTTTCCATACATGTGGTCAGCGTGGGCGCAGGACCTTGTAGTGGCCTGTTGCTTTAGTTCTGTGACTGTAACAATGTGATAATAATTTGGCAAAACAAGAATTATGCAAAATGACGGTTTTCTGAATTATATAGTGTTGTATGCATTCAGGGAATCTGTTTTTTCACTCAACCCGGGGGTTCAGTGTATTTGGGCAGATTCCTGTGATTGCAGAATTGATTCCTCAAACTGATAATTAAGCTCTTGTCCAAGTGAAAATACTCGTGTCATCCATTTGAAAACACACACGGCAACCTTTATCTAGAGGAAAAACTGGAGTCAACCCCTGGCTGCGTACAAGAAAACCAGGAATCCTAACTGCTAGACCATATGGGAACTGGCCAGCTTTAACTGGCCACAAGCTTGTGGGCCACTTTCCATAAATGTGGCCAGTGTGGGCGCAAGGTTTTGTAGTGGCCTGTTGCTTTTGGTGTGTGACTGTAACAATGTGATAATAATTTGGCAATACAAGAATCATCCAAAGGGACGGTTTACTGAAATATATAGTGTTGCAGGCATTCAAGGGACATGTTTGTTGACTCACACATGGTTCAGTTTTTTGGCCAGAATCCTGTGATTGCTGAATTTATACCTCGAACTGGTAATTAAGGTCTTGTCCAGGTGAAAATACTTGTGTCATGCATCTGAAAACACACATGGCAACCGTTATCTAGAGGAAAAACTGCCTATCGTCGGTCTGTCAAGGTACAAAACTGACATGTTGTGAGGTTAATAATGAAAGTGAGACCAATTTTTAATATGCTGATTATTCGCTCGTTCAGTTTAATGCAGATTACAAATTATTCTCAATGTCCAGGTGGCAATTAGTGATAAGGCTTCAAAATGGCAAGCCTGTGACATCAAAACCACATGGCATTGCACCCTTCAAAGTAGTAAAGCGGTTACAGAGTAGCGATGAAATTGTTTATTCTAGAATCAACTGGCCCACCAGCCTGCATTTTGTGAGACGAATGGCAATACCAAAGCATGTCCGTGTCTCCCCTAGACATCGGAATGGGTGTGCAGAATGTGCCTTTTTTTGGAAAAAATAGAAGAATGCCTAGAGAGTTGCCTTTTCTTTTGGACTTTGGAGAAAAAAAACACAACAACAAAATAAGCCGGAGAAAAACAAGCACAGAGCGAGCCAGCCAGGAGTCGAACCGAGAATCTTCTGATCCGTAGTCAGACACGTTATCCATTGCGCCACTGGCCCACCATTAGTAAAGACCCCCGATTGTTACAGACTTGTTGGTTTTCGATGTGACGGTGGCAAGCATTGATGTCTGCTCATTCTCACCTTGTTATCAGGAGAACAGACTACCAGCCCTCCAGCCCACCAGCCCACCAGCCCTCCAGCCCTCCTGCCCACCAGCCCACGAGCCCACCATCCATCCCTGGTGGTCTAGTGGTTAGGATTCGGCGCTCTCACCGCCGCGGCCCGGGTTCGATTCCCGGTCAGGGAAAGCTCTTTTGCCTTCCAATTGTGGACTGCGAATTCAAGCTCTGCTGACAGCTGTGAGAAAGCCAGCTCCAAGCCAAAACATTGGTGGGAACATGAAAAAAACACCTCCTTCGAGCCGGAGTTGAACCAGCGACCTAAGGATGGCCAACACTCCAACCTACAGTCCTCCGCTCTACCAGCTGAGCTATCGAAGGGGCTAAGGGCTAGTCAGAACCTCGACATATCAGGGTTCTGTAGCTCTACTGCCGGCCAAAAAGTCACTTCTGGTGCAGGAAGATTTGCTGGATTTTTGAGGAGGGAAGCAAAAAGGAGCATGCATTCCCATACCGGGAGTTGAACCCGGGCCGCCTGGGTGAAAACCAGGAATCCTAACCGCTAGACCATATGGGATCTGGACACTTTAAACTGGCCATGGGCTTCTGGCGCACTTTCCATACATGTGGTCAGCGTGGGCGCAGGACCTTGTAGTGGCCTGTTGCTTTAGTTCTGTGACTGTAACAATGTGATAATAATTTGGCAAAACAAGAATTATCCAAAAGGACGGTTTTCTGAATTATATAGTGTTGTATGCATTCAGGGAATCTGTTTTTTCACTCAACCCGGGGGTTCAGTGTATTTGGGCAGATTCCTGTGATTGCAGAATTGATTCCTCAAACTGGTAATTAAGCTCTTGTCCAAGTGAAAATACTCGTGTCATCCATTTGAAAACACACACGGCAACCTTTATCTAGAGGAAAAACTGGAGTCAACCCCTGGCTGCGTACGAGAAAACCAGGAATCCTAACTGCTAGACCATATGGGAACTGGCCAGCTTTAACTGGCCACAAGCTTGTGGGCCACTTTCCATAAATGTGGCCAGTGTGGGCGCAGGGTTTTGTAGTGGCCTGTTGCTTTTGGTGTGTGACTGTAACAATGTGATAATAATTTGGCAATACAAGAATCATCCGAAGGGACGGTTTACTGAAATATATAGTGTTGCATGCATTCAAGGGACATGTTTGTTGACTCACACATGGTTCAGTTTTTTGGCCAGAATCCTGTGATTGCTGAATTTATACCTCGAACTGGTAATTAAGGTCTTGTCCAGGTGAAAATACTTGTGTCATGCATCTGAAAACACACATGGCAACCGTTATCTAGAGGAAAAACTGCCTATCGTCGGTCTGTCAAGGTACAAAACTGACATGTTGTGAGGTTAATAATGAAAGTGAGACCAATTTTTAATATGCTGATTATTCGCTCGTTCAGTTTAATGCAGATTACAAATTATTCTCAATGTCCAGGTGGCAATTAGTGATAAGGCTTCAAAATGGCAAGCCTGTGACATCAAAACCACATGGCATTGCACCCTTCAAAGTAGTAAAGCGGTTACAGAGTAGCGATGAAATTGTTCATTCTAGAATCAACTGGCCCACCAGCCAGCATTTTGTGAGATGAATGGCAATACCAAAGCATGTCCGTGTCTCCCCTAGACATCGGAATGGGTGTGCAGAATGTGCCTTTTTTTGGAAAAAATAGAAGAATGCCTAGAGAGTTGCCTTTTCTTTTGGACTTTGGAGAAAAAAACACAACAACAAAATAAGCCGGAGAAAAACAAGCACAGAGCGAGCCAGCCAGGAGTCGAACCTAGAATCTTCTGATCCATAGTCAGACGCGTTATCCATTGCGCCAAGGCCGGCGCCCATTAGTCGAGGTAAAGATCCTAAAAGACGCACACGTACGCGAGTTCGCGGCCCGCTCCGACCAGTGATGGAATTCCTGGAATGTGTCCGTTTTGACGCTGCTGATGCACGCGTGCGTAATCATCATTATCCCCCGTAATTTAATCGAACGTAAATTCGTCCCCCGCACTTTAATTTGGGAACTTTCCAGGGTAAACAATCACTTTATGTACGTTTCATTCATACCGGACGCCGGAGGGCGCTCTCTCGCATAACGTCCAAACCGGACTCGTAGAAGCACCAACCTGTGACCACTATGTGACGCACACTACAGGAAATACCTTATATGGACAAAGGCATCCAGCTGGATAAAAAAAGCCGAAATTATTTGACAGATAAAACGTGACTATTCATTGCAAAAATACATGATTTGTGTTTTTGTGAATTTTCATAACAAAATACATGAATAACGCAGCGCTTACTGACACTTTTTTTTCAGTATAATATATTATTTTTACAGTATAATATTATATTATTATATTTTCTGACTTATTCTGGAAGTCCCTGTTTCTTTGTGTGTGTGTTTTACTGTTATGTAATACTGGAATACTTAAAAAAATGTTTTTTTTTGCAACTATAATTACAGTGAGAAATAGGCACAAAAACATTGTGAGTGCAAAGATTAACAACCCTTTTTATTTGCAAATATAAAGTCATTATATAAAATTATAACAACAGTGCAAATATATATACATTTACAAATATTGTGAGAATACAAATAGGAACAATAACAATAGTGTGAGGGCAAATATTAACAACCCTTTTAATCTGCATATATATTTTAAAGCCAATAAAACATTTAGAACAGTAATGCAATTTTGTACAGTATACACCAAAAATGTTTACCACAATAATAAAATTTGTACATATCAGTGTAAAAATATAATAAATATCAAGCCAAAACAAACATTTGCAGTGCAATTTTGACATCAGACTAAGAAAATAATAAGAATTAATAGTAAACAAAGACAAACATTTACCACAGTAGTGCAATTATGACATATTTGCTTAAAAAAAATAGTAAATAAAAAAATAGTTTTTACCACTGTAGTGGACTTTTCATATATTAGCCAAAATAATAATAAAAAACATAAACATACCGTTTGTATTATATATCTATCTTGGATGTGCTTGTAAGCACATGCTACCACAGTGAAGCGGGACACCCTCATTCCATCACAGCGCACCGCGTTTGGGTAGAGAGCACAGAGCCTTGTGAAAATGGCCTTCGGTTGCAGTCAGGCCACTGTGCAGGACTGTGAGCCCCAACGAAACACCTGCAAATTACAACAGAATACATATTATTAATGTAAGATTGTTTTCATTGTGTGATCTTATTTTTATTTTACCTTTCCTATGCTGTCTGTTTTGCTTTGTGTAGTCTAAATGTTAATTTATAATATGTGCGCATAGTTATGTTGTCTCTCTTTGTTTTGTTTTTAGATTGATGTTGAAATGTCATATCAATAAATCAGTTCTCTACTGTGTTGTGGAATAATTACAGGGTGTTGTTAGTCAGCCTGTCAGGTTTTTTTCACAATAATGACTGCATATTATCCCACTTATTACATGGCTACTTACTAAAGTACAGTAAAAGACAAATTATTTGACTCAACATGATACAAAATGATTTTAATGATTTAAGAAATGATTGCCTTGTTTCTTCTAAATTAAATATTCCAGTGTACAGTTGGAACTGTGTTCATAGCAATGTAACATACTTAGCAACCTAATATATATAGTCAGAATAAAACGTAAATCACAACTAATAATTTATGTTGTAATCAGGCTAAGTTTGAACTTAACAGGCTACAGGAAGATAAGCTAGTCATGAAGGTGTCAGGTTTTACTAATTTAACTAGAAATCCTTACTAAACAAAAAAAGTTGTAGGTGAAATTTCAGCCAGTTTCAGATATATATATATTTTATATAAAAAAATGTGTAGACCCTGTGTTTACTAAACGTAACATACCTTTTGCTGCTCTCCACACCTGGGGCCACAATCTTCTTAGTGGCCCTGAATCGTCCCTGTTTTAGGTTGGTTTGGTTACGTGGTGGGTAAATGGTCTTTTTCTTGTCATACTCCCCCAATGCCTGCCATAGGGAGATGATCTTGATGCACTCTTCTCCCGACAAAGCCAGACGGTGGTCTCTGAGGCTAACCAAAAACTCTGCCAAGTCCTGCACGGCTCCATACCCCTCAATATTATCAGGTCCAACCGAATCCTAAAATGAAAGATAATTTAGGAACTTTTGATAGCATCAGTGAATACAAATATTCACATGAAAGCACATCCAATGTAACCCAGATTATGCTTACACACATGTAAATGTACATAAAAAATAAACTGGACCCTTACATCATGTGAAGTGTTCTCTTCCAATGTTGGACGATCCGTTTCTGCAGATAATCGGTCCACTGGGGCAACATTAAAAAGGTAAATATTTATTTTAAATTTGTATTTATGCCTTTCAATGTGATAAATACAAATTTATAGTTAGTGTGATAACAAATACGAAACCTTTATCAATACTTTAGTAAAACTCACAGCTATGTGCTCCAGGAAAGAGTTGATTCAGCGTGCAGTGAGCTGCTGACAGGAGATGACACTGATGATGGAGGGACCACAAACAGTGATGACGTGGGGCTGGTTGCTGGAGGAGTTGGAAATGATGCTGCAGATGCTGCAGACACTGATGCTTGTGAAGAGGCAGCAGGTGTCCGTTCAGTGTCAAAGGTGGGGACAGTGATGTCCTGAAACTCCTCAAGTTCAGCATAACCTTCATCCACCTCTATACCAACTTCAGTAGTCTCTGACTCTTCAATGGCCAACTTGTAGTCCTGCAGAACTTTACCAGTTTGCTGGGAAAGATATTCCACTCCAATAAGCTCACCTTTAAAATAGTAAAACATTGACAATTAGATAATATACCACAATATTATATTATAACTCAGTTCCTCAGTTTCCTTTGCAAATCATTAGCTAAAGATTAATTAAAGCTGACATCTGGAAGTTGAAGTGCATAGCTTTGGCCACTGTAGTAATTAACATATACATTTAAATCATTAGTTAATATAATGTTATTATTACTCAACTTATACATTAAAGTACATTTGACTGGTAACAATTTATTTATTACTTAATCTATTAATCATATAGAATGTTTATTAGTTGCTGATGTAGTAATCATTAATAAATGGTTTAAGTTAGTCCTTCATGAGTTTACATTAACTCGTGATTATCTGTGCATTCTTGAAGCATGAATTAATGCATATTTGTGCACCAGTATTGTAATTTTATTGATAAAAGACTCACTTACATTGCAAATGTTGGTTAGAAGTTAATCGATGACCGTTATCTTCTTTTTCTTCACCCGTGATCCTTAAATCTCCGGTAGTTTTAAATGTTATCAATTGATCTACTTACTACGAAGAATCGCGGATGAGGAACGGGCGCTGATTGGCTAATTCGCGGTTACAATACGAGCGCTGATTGGCAAATTCGCGGTTGCGATACGAGCGCTGATTGGCAAATTCGCGGTTGCGATACGAGCGCTGATTGGCTAAAACATAAGTTTCATGGTTGCAGCCGGGAACGTGATTGGCTGTCATAACAAAGAATAACCACGACCTACAGGTGACATGGAGCGCCACTGGCCCACCATCAGTAAAGACCCCGATTGTTACAGACTTGTTGGTTTTCGATGTGACGGTGGCAAGCATTGATGTCTGCTCATTCTCACCTTGTTATCAGGAGAACAGACTACCAGCCCTCCAGCCCACCAGCCCACCAGCCCACCAGCCCACCAGCCCACCAGCCCACGAGCCCTCCAGCCCTCCTGCCCACCAGCCCACGAGCCCTCCAGCCCACGAGCCCTCCAGCCCACCATCCATCCCTGGTGGTCTAGTGGTTAGGATTCGGCGCTCTCACCGCCGCGGCCCGGGTTCGATTCCCGGTCAGGGAAAGCTCTTTTGCCTTCCAATTGTGGACTGCGAATCCAAGCTCTGCTGACAGCTGTGAGAAAGCCAGCTCCAAGCCAAAACATTGGTGGGAACATGAAAAAAACACCTCCTTCGAGCCGGAGTTGAACCAGCGACCTAAGGATGGCCAACACTCCAACCTACAGTCCTCCGCTCTACCAGCTGAGCTATCGAAGGGGCTAAGGGCTAGTCAGAACCTCGACATATCAGGGTTCTGTAGCTCTACTGCTGGCCAAAAAGTCACTTCTGGTGCAGGAAGATTTGCTGGATCAGAACCTCGACATATCAGGGTTCTGTAGCTCTACTGCTGGCCAAAAAGTCACTTCTGGTGCAGGAAGATTTGCTGGATTTTTGAGGAGGGAAGCAAAAAGGAGCATGCATTCCCATACCGGGAGTTGAACCCGGGCCGCCTGGGTGAAAACCAGGAATCCTAACAACTAGACCATATGGGATTTGGACACTTTAAACTGGCCATGGGCTTCTGGCGCACTTTCCATACATGTGGTCAGCGTGGGCGCAGGACCTTGTAGTGGCCTGTTGCTTTAGTTCTGTGACTGTAACAATGTGATAATAATTTGGCAAAACAAGAATTATGCAAAAGGACGGTTTTCTGAATTATATAGTGTTGTATGCATTCAGGGAATCCGCTTTTTCACTCAACCCGGGGGTTCAGTGTATTTGGGCAGATTCCTGTGATTGCAGAATTGATTCCTCAAACTGGTAATTAAGCTCTTGTCCAAGTGAAAATACTCGTGTCATCCATTTGAAAACACACACGGCAACCTTTATCTAGAGGAAAAACTGGAGTCAACCCCTGGCTGCGTACAAGAAAACCAGGAATCCTAACTGCTAGACCATATGGGAACTGGCCAGCTTTAACTGGCCACAAGCTTGTGGGCCACTTTCCATAAATGTGGCCAGTGTGGGCGCAGGGTTTTGTAGTGGCCTGTTGCTTTTGGTGTGTGACTGTAACAATGTGATAATAATTTGGCAATACAAGAATCATCCGAAGGGACGGTTTACTGAAATATATAGTGTTGCATGCATTCAAGGGACATGTTTGTTGACTCACACATGGTTCAGTTTTTTGGCCAGAATCCTGTGATTGCTGAATTTATACCTCGAACTGGTAATTAAGGTCTTGTCCAGGTGAAAATACTTGTGTCATGCATCTGAAAACACACATGGCAACCGTTATCTAGAGGAAAAACTGCCTATCGTCGGTCTGTCAAGGTACAAAACTGACATGTTGTGAGGTTAATAATGAAAGTGAGACCAATTTTTAATATGCTGATTATTCGCTCGTTCAGTTTAATGCAGATTACAAATTATTCTCAATGTCCAGGTGGCAATTAGTGATAAGGCTTCAAAATGGCAAGCCTGTGACATCAAAACCACATGGCATTGCACCCTTCAAAGTAGTAAAGCGGTTACAGAGTAGCGATGAAATTGTTCATTCTAGAATCAACTGGCCCACCAGCCTGCATTTTGTGAGACGAATGGCAATACCAAAGCATGTCCGTGTCTCCCCTAGACATCGGAATGGGTGTGCAGAATGTGCCTTTTTTTGGAAAAAATAGAAGAATGCCTAGAGAGTTGCCTTTTCTTTTGGACTTTGGAGAAAAAAAACACAACAACAAAATAAGCCGGAGAAAAACAAGCACAGAGCGAGCCAGCCAGGAGTCGAACCTAGAATCTTCTGATCCGTAGTCAGACGCGTTATCCATTGCGCCACTGGCCCACCAAAAGTAAAGACCCCCGATTGTTACAGACTTGTTGGTTTTCGATGTGACGGTGGCAAGCATTGATGTCTGCTCATTCTCACCTTGTTATCAGGAGAACAGACTACCAGCCCTCCAGCCCTCCAGCCCTCCAGCCCACCAGCCCACCAGCCCAGCAGCCCACGAGCCCACGATCCCTCCCTGGTGGTCTATTGGTTAGGATTCGGCGCTCTCACCGCCGCGGCCCGGGTTCGATTCCCGGTCAGGGAAAGCTCTTTTGCCTTCCAATTGTGGACTGCGAATTCAAGCTCTGCTGACAGCTGTGAGAAAGCCAGCTCCAAGCCAAAACATTGGTGGGAACATGAAAAAAACACCTCCTTCGAGCCGGAGTTGAACCAGCGACCTAAGGATGGCCAACACTCCAACCTACAGTCCTCCGCTCTACCAGCTGAGCTATCGAAGGGGCTAAGGGCTAGTCAGAACCTCGACATATCAGGGTTCTGTAGCTCTACTGCTGGCCAAAAAGTCACTTCTGGTGCAGGAAGATTTGCTGGATTTTTGAGGAGGGAAGCAAAAAGGAGCATGCATTCCCATACCGGGAGTTGAACCCGGGCCGCCTGGGTGAAAACCAGGAATCCTAACCGCTAGACCATATGGGATCTGGACACTTTAAACTGGCCATGGGCTTCTGGCGCACTTTCCATACATGTGGTCAGCGTGGGCGCAGGACCTTGTAGTGGCCTGTTGCTTTAGTTCTGTGACTGTAACAATGTGATAATAATTTGGCAAAACAAGAATTATCCAAAAGGACGGTTTTCTGAATTATATAGTGTTGTATGCATTCAGGGAATCTGTTTTTTCACTCAACCCGGGGGTTCAGTGTATTTGGGCAGATTCCTGTGATTGCAGAATTGATTCCTCAAACTGGTAATTAAGCTCTTGTCCAAGTGAAAATACTCGTGTCATCCATTTGAAAACACACACGGCAACCTTTATCTAGAGGAAAAACTGGAGTCAACCCCTGGCTGCGTACGAGAAAACCAGGAATCCTAACTGCTAGACCATATGGGAACTGGCCAGCTTTAACTGGCCACAAGCTTGTGGGCCACTTTCCATAAATGTGGCCAGTGTGGGCGCAGGGTTTTGTAGTGGCCTGTTGCTTTTGGTGTGTGACTGTAACAATGTGATAATAATTTGGCAATACAAGAATCATCCGAAGGGACGGTTTACTGAAATATATAGTGTTGCATGCATTCAAGGGACATGTTTGTTGACTCACACAAGGTTCAGTTTTTTGGCCAGAATCCTGTGATTGCTGAATTTATACCTCGAACTGGTAATTAAGGTCTTGTCCAGGTGAAAATACTTGTGTCATGCATCTGAAAACACACATGGCAACCGTTATCTAGAGGAAAAACTGCCTATCGTCGGTCTGTCAAGGTACAAAACTGACATGTTGTGAGGTTAATAATGAAAGTGAGACCAATTTTTAATATGCTGATTATTCACTCGTTCAGTTTAATGCAGATTACAAATTATTCTCAATGTCCAGGTGGCAATTAGTGATAAGGCTTCAAAATGGCAAGCCTGTGACATCAAAACCACATGGCATTGCACCCTTCAAAGTAGTAAAGCGGTTACAGAGTAGCGATGAAATTGTTCATTCTAGAATCAACTGGCCCACCAGCCTGCATTTTGTGAGACGAATGGCAATACCAAAGCATGTCCGTGTCTCCCCTAGACATCGGAATGGGTGTGCAGAATGTGCCTTTTTTTGGAAAAAATAGAAGAATGCCTAGAGAGTTGCCTTTTCTTTTGGACTTTGGAGAAAAAAAAACACAACAACAAAATAAGCCGGAGAAAAACAAGCACAGAGCGAGCCAGCCAGGAGTCGAACCTAGAATCTTCTGATCCGTAGTCAGACGCGTTATCCATTGCGCCACTGGCCCACCAAAAGTAAAGACCCCCGATTGTTACAGACTTGTTGGTTTTCGATGTGACGGTGGCAAGCATTGATGTCTGCTCATTCTCACCTTGTTATCAGGAGAACAGACTACCAGCCCTCCAGCCCACCAGCCCAGCAGCCCACGAGCCCTCCAGCCCACCATCCCTCCCTGGTGGTCTAGTGGTTAGGATTCGGCGCTCTCACCGCCGCGGCCCGGGTTCGATTCCCGGTCAGGGAAAGCTCTTTTGCCTTCCAATTGTGGACTGCGAATTCAAGCTCTGCTGACAGATGTGAGAAAGCCAGCTCCAAGCCAAAACATTGGTGGGAACATGAAAAAAACACCTCCTTCGAGCCGGAGTTGAACCAGCGACCTAAGGATGGCCAACACTCCAACCTACAGTCCTCCGCTCTACCAGCTGAGCTATCGAAGGGGCTAAGGGCTAGTCAGAACCTCGACATATCAGGGTTCTGTAGCTCTACTGCTGGCCAAAAAGTCACTTCTGGTGCAGGAAGATTTGCTGGATTTTTGAGGAGGGAAGCAAAAAGGAGCATGCATTCCCATACCGGGAGTTGAACCCGGGCCGCCTGGGTGAAAACCAGGAATCCTAACCGCTAGACCATATGGGATCTGGACACTTTAAACTGGCCATGGGCTTCTGGCGCACTTTCCATACATGTGGTCAGCGTGGGCGCAGGACCTTGTAGTGGCCTGTTGCTTTAGTTCTGTGACTGTAACAATGTGATAATAATTTGGCAAAACAAGAATTATCCAAAAGGACGGTTTTCTGAATTATATAGTGTTGTATGCATTCAGGGAATCTGTTTTTTCACTCAACCCGGGGGTTCAGTGTATTTGGGCAGATTCCTGTGATTGCAGAATTGATTCCTCAAACTGGTAATTAAGCTCTTGTCCAAGTGAAAATACTCGTGTCATCCATTTGAAAACACACACGGCAACCTTTATCTAGAGGAAAAACTGGAGTCAACCCCTGGCTGCGTACGAGAAAACCAGGAATCCTAACTGCTAGACCATATGGGAACTGGCCAGCTTTAACTGGCCACAAGCTTGTGGGCCACTTTCCATAAATGTGGCCAGTGTGGGCGCAGGGTTTTGTAGTGGCCTGTTGCTTTTGGTGTGTGACTGTAACAATGTGATAATAATTTGGCAATACAAGAATCATCCGAAGGGACGGTTTCTGTCAAGGTACAAAACTGACATGTTGTGAGGTTAATAATGAAAGTGAGACCAATTTTTAATCCGCAAAATTGCTGATTATTCGCTCGTTCAGTTTAATGCAGATTACAAATTATTCTCAATGTCCAGGTGGCAATTAGTGATAAGGCTTCAAAATGGCAAGCCTGTGACATCAAAACCACATGGCATTGCACCCTTCAAAGTAGTAAAGCGGTTACAGAGTAGCGATGAAATTGTTCTTTCTAGAATCAACTGGCCCACCAGCCTGCATTTTGTGAGACGAATGGCAATACCAAAGCATGTCCGTGTCTCCCCTAGACATCGGAATGGGTGTGCAGAATGTGCCTTTTTTTGAAAAAAATAGAAGAATGCCTAGAGAGTTGCCTTTTCTTTTGGACTTTGGAGAAAAAAAACACAACAACAAAATAAGCCGGAGAAAAACAAGCACAGAGCGAGCCAGCCAGGAGTCGAACCTAGAATCTTCTGATCCGTAGTCAGACGCGTTATCCATTGCGCCACTAGCCCACCATTAGTAAAGACCCCCGATTGTTACAGACTTGTTGGTTTTCGATGTGACGGTGGCAAGCATTGATGTCTGCTCATTCTCACCTTGTTATCAGGAGAACAGACTACCAGCCCTCCAGCCCACCAGCCCTCCAGCCCACCAGCCCACCAGCCCACCAGCCCACCAGCCCACCAGCCCTCCAGCCCTCCTGCCCACCAGCCCACGAGCCCTCCAGCCCATATGGGAACTGGCCAGCTTTAACTGGCCACAAGCTTGTGGGCCACTTTCCATAAATGTGGCCAGTGTGGGCGCAGGGTTTTGTAGTGGCCTGTTGCTTTTGGTGTGTGACTGTAACAATGTGATAATAATTTGGCAATACAAGAATCATCCGAAGGGACGGTTTACTGAAATATATAGTGTTGCATGCATTCAAGGGACATGTTTGTTGACTCACACATGGTTCAGTTTTTTGGCCAGAATCCTGTGATTGCTGAATTTATACCTCGAACTGGTAATTAAGGTCTTGTCCAGGTGAAAATACTTGTGTCATGCATCTGAAAACACACATGGCAACCGTTATCTAGAGGAAAAACTGCCTATCGTCGGTCTGTCAAGGTACAAAACTGACATGTTGTAAGGTTAATAATGAAAGTGAGACCAATTTTTAATATGCTGATTATTCGCTCGTTCAGTTTAATGCAGATTACAAATTATTCTCAATGTCCAGGTGGCAATTAGTGATAAGGCTTCAAAATGGCAAGCCTGTGACATCAAAACCACATGGCATTGCACCCTTCAAAGTAGTAAAGCGGTTACAGAGTAGCGATGAAATTGTTCATTCTAGAATCAACTGGCCCACCAGCCTGCATTTTGTGAGACTGCATGTCCGTGTCTCCCCTAGACATCGGAATGGGTGTGCAGAATGTGCCTTTTTTTGGAAAAAATAGAAGAATGCCTAGAGAGTTGCCTTTTCTTTTGGACTTTGGAGAAAAAAAACACAACAACAAAATAAGCCGGAGAAAAACAAGCACAGAGCGAGCCAGCCAGGAGTCGAACCTAGAATCTTCTGATCCGTAGTCAGACGCGTTATCCATTGCGCCACTGGCCCACCAAAAGTAAAGACCCCCGATTGTTACATACTTGTTGGTTTTCGATGTGACGGTGGCAAGCATTGATGTCTGCTCATTCTCACCTTGTTATCAGGAGAACAGACTACCAGCCCTCCAGCCCTCCAGCCCTCCAGCCCACCAGCCCAGCAGCCCACGAGCCCTCCAGCCCACGAGCCCTCCAGCCCACCATCCCTCCCTGGTGGTCTAGTGGTTAGAATTCGGCGTTCTCACCGCCGCGGCCCGGGTTCGATTCCCGGTCAGGGAAAGCTCTTTTGCCTTCCAATTGTGGACTGCGAATTCAAGCTCTGCTGACAGCTGTGAGAAAGCCAGCTCCAAGCCAAAACATTGGTGGGAACATGAAAAAAACACCTCCTTCGAGCCGGAGTTGAACCAGCGACCTAAGGATGGCCAACACTCCAACCTACAGTCCTCCGCTCTACCAGCTGAGCTATCGAAGGGGCTAAGGGCTAGTCAGAACCTCGACATATCAGGGTTCTGTAGCTCTACTGCTGGCCAAAAAGTCACTTCTGGTGCAGGAAGATTTGCTGGATTTTTGAGGAGGGAAGCAAAAAGGACGGGCATTTCCATACCGGGAGTTGAACCCGGGCCGCCTGGGTGAAAACCAGGAATCCTAACCGCTAGACCATATGGGATCTGGACACTTTAAACTGGCCATGGGCTTCTGGCGCACTTTCCATACATGTGGTCAGCGTGGGCGCAGGACCTTGTAGTGGCCTGTTGCTTTAGTTCTGTGACTGTAACAATGTGATAATAATTTGGCAAAACAAGAATTATCCAAAAGGACGGTTTTCTGAATTATATAGTGTTGTATGCATTCAGGGAATCTGTTTTTTCACTCAACCCGGGGGTTCAGTGTATTTGGGCAGATTCCTGTGATTGCAGAATTGATTCCTCAAACTGGTAATTAAGCTCTTGTCCAAGTGAAAATACTTGTGTCATCCATTTGAAAACACACACGGCAACCTTTATCTAGAGGAAAAACTGGAGTCAACCCCTGGCTGCGTACGAGAAAACCAGGAATCCTAACTGCTAGACCATATGGGAACTGGCCAGCTTTAACTGGCCACAAGCTTGTGGGCCACTTTCCATAAATGTGGCCAGTGTGGGCGCAGGGTTTTGTAGTGGCCTGTTGCTTTTGGTGTGTGACTGTAACAATGTGATAATAATTTGGCAATACAAGAATCATCCGAAGGGACGGTTTACTGAAATATATAGTGTTGCATGCATTCAAGGGACATGTTTGTTGACTCACACATGGTTCAGTTTTTTGGCCAGAATCCTGTGATTGCTGAATTTATACCTCGAACTGGTAATTAAGGTCTTGTCCAGGTGAAAATACTTGTGTCATGCATCTGAAAACACACATGGCAACCGTTATCTAGAGGAAAAACTGCCTATCGTCGGTCTGTCAAGGTACAAAACTGACATGTTGTGAGGTTAATAATGAAAGTGAGACCAATTTTTAATCCGCAAAATTGCTGATTATTCGCTCGTTCAGTTTAATGCAGATTACAAATTATTCTCAATGTCCAGGTGGCAATTAGTGATAAGGCTTCAAAATGGCAAGCCTGTGACATCAAAACCACATGGCATTGCACCCTTCAAAGTAGTAAAGCGGTTACAGAGTAGCGATGAAATTGTTCTTTCTAGAATCAACTGGCCCACCAGCCTGCATTTTGTGAGACGAATGGCAATACCAAAGCATGTCCGTGTCTCCCCTAGACATCGGAATGGGTGTGCAGAATGTGCCTTTTTTTGGAAAAAATAGAAGAATGCCTAGAGAGTTGCCTTTTCTTTTGGACTTTGGAGAAAAAAAACACAACAACAAAATAAGCCGGAGAAAAACAAGCACAGAGCGAGCCAGCCAGGAGTCGAACCTAGAATCTTCTGATCCGTAGTCAGACGAGTTATCCATTGCGCCACTGGCCCACCATTAGTAAAGACACCCGATTGTTACAGGCTTGTTGGTTTTCGATGTGACGGTGGCAAGCATTGATGTCTGCTCATTCTCACCTTGTTATCAGGAGAACAGACTACCAGCCCTCCAGCCCACCAGCCCACCAGCCCACCAGCCCACGAGCCCTCCAGCCCTCCTGCCCACCAGCCCACGAGCCCACCATCCATCCCTGGTGGTCTAGTGGTTAGGATTCGGCGCTCTCACCGCCGCGGCCCGGGTTCGATTCCCGGTCAGGGAAAGCTCTTTTGCCTTCCAATTGTGGACTGCGAATTCAAGCTCTGCTGACAGCTGTGAGAAAGCCAGCTCCAAGCCAAAACATTGGTGGGAACATGAAAAAAAACACCTCCTTCGAGCCGGAGTTGAACCAGCGACCTAAGGATGGCCAACACTCCAACCTACAGTCCTCCGCTCTACCAGCTGAGCTATCGAAGGGGCTAAGGGCTAGTCAGAACCTCGACATATCAGGGTTCTGTAGCTCTACTGCTGGCCAAAAAGTCACTTCTGGTGCAGGAAGATTTGCTGGATCAGAACCTCGACATATCAGGGTTCTGTAGCTCTACTGCTGGCCAAAAAGTCACTTCTGGTGCAGGAAGATTTGATGGATTTTTGAGGAGGGAAGCAAAAAGGAGCATGCATTCCCATACCGGGAGTTGAACCCGGGCCGCCTGGGTGAAAACCAGGAATCCTAACCGCTAGACCATATGGGATTTGGACACTTTAAACTGGCCATGGGCTTCTGGCGCACTTTCCATACATGTGGTCAGCGTGGGCGCAGGACCTTGTAGTGGCCTGTTGCTTTAGTTCTGTGACTGTAACAATGTGATAATAATTTGGCAAAACAAGAATTATGCAAAATGACGGTTTTCTGAATTATATAGTGTTGTATGCATTCAGGGAATCTGTTTTTTCAATCAACCCGGGGGTTCAGTGTATTTGGGCAGATTCCTGTGATTGCAGAATTGATTCCTCAAACTGGTAATTAAGCTCTTGTCCAAGTGAAAATACTCGTGTCATCCATTTGAAAACACACACGGCAACCTTTATCTAGAGGAAAAACTGGAGTCAACCCCTGGCTGCGTACAAGAAAACCAGGAATCCTAACTGCTAGACCATATGGGAACTGGCCAGCTTTAACTGGCCACAAGCTTGTGGGCCACTTTCCATAAATGTGGCCAGTGTGGGCGCAAGGTTTTGTAGTGGCCTGTTGCTTTTGGTGTGTGACTGTAACAATGTGATAATAATTTGGCAATACAAGAATCATCCGAAGGGACGGTTTACTGAAATATATAGTGTTGCATGCATTCAAGGGACATGTTTGTTGACTCACACATGGTTCAGTCTTTTGGCCAGAATCCTGTGATTGCTGAATTTATACCTCGAACTGGTAATTAAGGTCTTGTCCAGGTGAAAATACTTGTGTCATGCATCTGAAAACACACATGGCAACCATTATCTAGAGGAAAAACTGCCTATCGTCGGTCTGTCAAGGTACAAAACTGACATGTTGTGAGGTTAATAATGAAAGTGAGACCAATTTTTAATATGCTGATTATTCGCTCGTTCAGTTTAATGCAGATTACAAATTATTCTCAATGTCCAGGTGGCAATTAGTGATAAGTCTTCAAAATGGCAAGCCTGTGACATCAAAACCACATGGCATTGCACCCTTCAAAGTAGTAAAGCGGTTACAGAGTAGCAATGAAATTGTTCATTCTAGAATCAACTGGCCCACCAGCCTGCATTTTGTGAGACGAATGGCAATACCAAAGCATGTCCGTGTCTCCCCTAGACATCGGAATGGGTGTGCAGAATGTGCCTTTTTTTGGAAAAAATAGAAGAATGCCTAGAGAGTTGCCTTTTCTTTTGGACTTTGGAGAAAAAAACACAACAACAAAATAAGCCGGAGAAAAACAAGCACAGAGCGAGCCAGCCAGGAGTCGAACCTAGAATCTTCTGATCCGTAGTCAGATGCGTTATCCATTGCGCCACTGGCCCACCAAAAGTAAAGACCCCCGATTGTTACAGACTTGTTGGTTTTCGATGTGACGGTGGCAAGCATTGATGTCTGCTCATTCTCACCTTGTTATCAGGAGAACAGACTACCAGCCCTCCAGCCCTCCAGCCCTCCAGCCCACCAGCCCAGCAGCCCACGAGCCCTCCAGCCCACCATCCCTCCCTGGTGGTCTAGTGGTTAGGATTCGGCGCTCTCACCGCCGCGGCCCGGGTTCGATTCCCGGTCAGGGAAAGCTCTTTTGCCTTCCAATTGTGGACTGCGAATTCAAGCTCTGCTGACAGCTGTGAGAAAGCCAGCTCCAAGCCAAAACATTGGTGGGAACATGAAAAAAACACCTCCTTCGAGCCGGAGTTGAACCAGCGACCTAAGGATGGCCAACACTCCAACCTACAGTCCTCCGCTCTACCAGCTGAGCTATCGAAGGGGCTAAGGGCTAGTCAGAACCTCGACATATCAGGGTTCTGTAGCTCTACTGCTGGCCAAAAAGTCACTTCTGGTGCAGGAAGATTTGCTGGATTTTTGAGGAGGGAAGCAAAAAGGAGCATGCATTCCCATACCGGGAGTTGAACCCGGGCCGCCTGGGTGAAAACCAGGAATCCTAACCGCTAGACCATATGGGATCTGGACACTTTAAACTGGCCATGGGCTTCTGGCGCACTTTCCATACATGTTGTCAGCGTGGGCGCAGGACCTTGTAGTGGCCTGTTGCTTTAGTTCTGTGACTGTAACAATGTGATAATAATTTGGCAAAACAAGAATTATCCAAAAGGACGGTTTTCTGAATTATATAGTGTTGTATGCATTCAGGGAATCTGTTTTTTCACTCAACCCGGGGGTTCAGTGTATTTGGGCAGATTCCTGTGATTGCAGAATTGATTCCTCAAACTGGTAATTAAGCTCTTGTCCAAGTGAAAATACTTGTGTCATGCATCTGAAAACACACATGGCAACCGTTATCTAGAGGAAAAACTGCCTATCGTCGGTCTGTCAAGGTACAAAACTGACATGTTGTGAGGTTAATAATGAAAGTGAGACCAATTTTTAATATGCTGATTATTCACTCGTTCAGTTTAATGCAGATTACAAATTATTCTCAATGTCCAGGTGGCAATTAGTGATAAGGCTTCAAAATGGCAAGCCTGTGACATCAAAACCACATGGCATTGCACCCTTCAAAGTAGTAAAGCGGTTACAGAGTAGCGATGAAATTGTTCATTCTAGAATCAACTGGCCCACCAGCCTGCATTTTGTGAGACGAATGGCAATACCAAAGCATGTCCGTGTCTCCCCTAGACATCGGAATGGGTGTGCAGAATGTGCCTTTTTTTGGAAAAAATAGAAGAATGCCTAGAGAGTTGCCTTTTCTTTTGGACTTTGGAGAAAAAAAAACACAACAACAAAATAAGCCGGAGAAAAACAAGCACAGAGCGAGCCAGCCAGGAGTCGAACCTAGAATCTTCTGATCCGTAGTCAGACGCGTTATCCATTGCGCCACTGGCCCACCAAAAGTAAAGACCCCCGATTGTTACAGACTTGTTGGTTTTCGATGTGACGGTGGCAAGCATTGATGTCTGCTCATTCTCACCTTGTTATCAGGAGAACAGACTACCAGCCCTCCAGCCCTCCAGCCCACCAGCCCAGAAGCCCACGAGCCCTCCAGCCCACCATCCCTCCCTGGTGGTCTAGTGGTTAGGATTCGGCGCTCTCACCGCCGCGGCCCGGGTTCGATTCCCGGTCAGGGAAAGCTCTTTTGCCTTCCAATTGTGGACTGCGAATTCAAGCTCTGCTGACAGCTGTGAGAAAGCCAGCTCCAAGCCAAAACATTGGTGGGAACATGAAAAAAACACCTCCTTCGAGCCGGAGTTGAACCAGCGACCTAAGGATGGCCAACACTCCAACCTACAGTCCTCCGCTCTACCAGCTGAGCTATCGAAGGGGCTAAGGGCTAGTCAGAACCTCGACATATCAGGGTTCTGTAGCTCTACTGCTGGCCAAAAAGTCACTTCTGGTGCAGGAAGATTTGCTGGATTTTTGAGGAGGGAAGCAAAAAGGAGCATGCATTCCCATACCGGGAGTTGAACCCGGGCCGCCTGGGTGAAAACCAGGAATCCTAACCGCTAGACCATATGGGATCTGGACACTTTAAACTGGCCATGGGCTTCTGGCGCACTTTCCATACATGTGGTCAGCGTGGGCGCAGGACCTTGTAGTGGCCTGTTGCTTTAGTTCTGTGACTGTAACAATGTGATAATAATTTGGCAAAACAAGAATTATCCAAAAGGACGGTTTTCTGAATTATATAGTGTTGTATGCATTCAGGGAATCTGTTTTTTCACTCAACCCGGGGGTTCAGTGTATTTGGGCAGATTCCTGTGATTGCAGAATTGATTCCTCAAACTGGTAATTAAGCTCTTGTCCAAGTGAAAATACTCGTGTCATCCATTTGAAAACACACACGGCAACCTTTATCTAGAGGAAAAACTGGAGTCAACCCCTGGCTGCGTACGAGAAAACCAGGAATCCTAACTGCTAGACCATATGGGAACTGGCCAGCTTTAACTGGCCACAAGCTTGTGGGCCACTTTCCATAAATGTGGCCAGTGTGGGCGCAGGGTTTTGTAGTGGCCTGTTGCTTTTGGTGTGTGACTGTAACAATGTGATAATAATTTGGCAATACAAGAATCATCCGAAGGGACAGTTTACTGAAATATATAGTGTTGCATGCATTCAAGGGACATGTTTGTTGACTCACACATGGTTCAGTTTTTTGGCCAGAATCCTGTGATTGCTGAATTTATACCTCGAACTGGTAATTAAGGTCTTGTCCAGGTGAAAATACTTGTGTCATGCATCTGAAAACACACATGGCAACCGTTATCTAGAGGAAAAACTGCCTATCGTCGGTCTGTCAAGGTACAAAACTGACATGTTGTGAGGTTAATAATGAAAGTGAGACCAATTTTTAATATGCTGATTATTCGCTCGTTCAGTTTAATGCAGATTACAAATTATTCTCAATGTCCAGGTGGCAATTAGTGATAAGGCTTCAAAATGGCAAGCCTGTGACATCAAAACCACATGGCATTGCACCCTTCAAAGTAGTAAAGCGGTTACAGAGTAGCGATGAAATTGTTCATTCTAGAATCAACTGGCCCACCAGCCTGCATTTTGTGAGACGAATGGCAATACCAAACGCATGTCCGTGTCTCCCCTAGACATCGGAATGGGTGTGCAGAATGTGCCTTTTTTTGGAAAAAATAGAAGAATGCCTAGAGAGTTGCCTTTTCTTTTGGACTGTGGAGAAAAAAAAACACAACAACAAAATAAGCCGGAGAAAAACAAGCACAGAGCGAGCCAGCCAGGAGTCGAACCTAGAATCTTCTGATCCGTAGTCAGACGCGTTATCCATTGCGCCACTGGCCCACCAAAAGTAAAGACCACCGATTGTTACAGACTTGTTGGTTTTCGATGTGACGGTGGCAAGCATTGATGTCTGCTCATTCTCACCTTGTTATCAGGAGAACAGACTACCAGCCCTCCAGCCCTCCAGCCCTCCAGCCCACCAGCCCAGCAGCCCTCCAGCCCACCATCCCTCCCTGGTGGTCTAGTGGTTAGGATTCGGCGCTCTCACCGCCGCGGCCCGGGTTCGATTCCCGGTCAGGGAAAGCTCTTTTGCCTTCCAATTGTGGACTGCGAATTCAAGCTCTGCTGACAGCTGTGAGAAAGCCAGCTCCAAGCCAAAACATTGGTGGGAACATGAAAAAAACACCTCCTTCGAGCCGGAGTTGAACCAGCGACCTAAGGATGGCCAACACTCCAACCTACAGTCCTCCGCTCTACCAGCTGAGCTATCGAAGGGGCTAAGGGCTAGTCAGAACCTCGACATATCAGGGTTCTGTAGCTCTACTGCTGGCCAAAAAGTCACTTCTGGTGCAGGAAGATTTGCTGGATTTTTGAGGAGGGAAGCAAAAAGGAGCATGCATTCCCATACCGGGAGTTGAACCCGGGCCGCCTGGGTGAAAACCAGGAATCCTAACCGCTAGACCATATGGGATCTGGACACTTTAAACTGGCCATGGGCTTCTGGCGCACTTTCCATACATGTGGTCAGCGTGGGCGCAGGACCTTGTAGTGGCCTGTTGCTTTAGTTCTGTGACTGTAACAATGTGATAATAATTTGGCAAAACAAGAATTATCCAAAAGGACGGTTTTCTGAATTATATAGTGTTGTATGCATTCAGGGAATCTGTTTTTTCACTCAACCCGGGGGTTCAGTGTATTTGGGCAGATTCCTGTGATTGCAGAATTGATTCCTCAAACTGGTAATTAAGCTCTTGTCCAAGTGAAAATACTCGTGTCATCCATTTGAAAACACACACGGCAACCTTTATCTAGAGGAAAAACTGGAGTCAACCCCTGGCTGCGTACGAGAAAACCAGGAATCCTAACTGCTAGACCATATGGGAACTGGCCAGCTTTAACTGGCCACAAGCTTGTGGGCCACTTTCCATAAATGTGGCCAGTGTGGGCGCAGGGTTTTGTAGTGGCCTGTTGCTTTTGGTGTGTGACTGTAACAATGTGATAATAATTTGGCAATACAAGAATCATCCGAAGGGACGGTTTACTGAAATATATAGTGTTGCATGCATTCAAGGGACATGTTTGTTGACTCACACATGGTTCAGTTTTTTGGCCAGAATCCTGTGATTGCTGAATTTATACCTCGAACTGGTAATTAAGGTCTTGTCCAGGTGAAAATACTTGTGTCATGCATCTGAAAACACACATGGCAACCGTTATCTAGAGGAAAAACTGCCTATCGTCGGTCTGTCAAGGTACAAAACTGACATGTTGTGAGGTTAATAATGAAAGTGAGACCAATTTTTAATATGCTGATTATTCGCTCGTTCAGTTTAATGCAGATTACAAATTATTCTCAATGTCCAGGTGGCAATTAGTGATAAGGCTTCAAAATGGCAAGCCTGTGACATCAAAACCACATGGCATTGCACCCTTCAAAGTAGTAAAGCGGTTACAGAGTAGCGATGAAATTGTTCATTCTAGAATCAACTGGCCCACCAGCCTGCATTTTGTGAGACGAATGGCAATACCAAAGCATGTCCGTGTCTCCCCTAGACATCGGAATGGGTGTGCAGAATGTGCCTTTTTTTGGAAAAAATAGAAGAATGCCTAGAGAGTTGCCTTTTCTTTTGGACTGTGGAGAAAAAAAAACACAACAACAAAATAAGCCGGAGAAAAACAAGCACAGAGCGAGCCAGCCAGGAGTCGAACCTAGAATCTTCTGATCCGTAGTCAGACGCGTTATCCATTGCGCCACTGGCCCACCAAAAGTAAAGACCACCGATTGTTACAGACTTGTTGGTTTTCGATGTGACGGTGGCAAGCATTGATGTCTGCTCATTCTCACCTTGTTATCAGGAGAACAGACTACCAGCCCTCCAGCCCTCCAGCCCTCCAGCCCACCAGCCCAGCAGCCCACGAGCCCTCCAGCCCACCATCCCTCCCTGGTGGTCTAGTGGTTAGGATTCGGCGCTCTCACCGCCGCGGCCCGGGTTCGATTCCCGGTCAGGGAAAGCTCTTTTGCCTTCCAATTGTGGACTGCGAATTCAAGCTCTGCTGACAGCTGTGAGAAAGCCAGCTCCAAGCCAAAACATTGGTGGGAACATGAAAAAAACACCTCCTTCGAGCCGGAGTTGAACCAGCGACCTAAGGATGGCCAACACTCCAACCTACAGTCCTCCGCTCTACCAGCTGAGCTATCGAAGGGGCTAAGGGCTAGTCAGAACCTCGACATATCAGGGTTCTGTAGCTCTACTGCTGGCCAAAAAGTCACTTCTGGTGCAGGAAGATTTGCTGGATTTTTGAGGAGGGAAGCAAAAAGGAGCATGCATTCCCATACCGGGAGTTGAACCCGGGCCGCCTGGGTGAAAACCAGGAATCCTAACCGCTAGACCATATGGGATCTGGACACTTTAAACTGGCCATGGGCTTCTGGCGCACTTTCCATACATGTGGTCAGCGTGGGCGCAGGACCTTGTAGTGGCCTGTTGCTTTAGTTCTGTGACTGTAACAATGTGATAATAATTTGGCAAAACAAGAATTATGCAAAAGGACGGTTTTCTGAATTATATAGTGTTGTATGCATTCAGGGAATCTGTTTTTTCACTCAACCCGGGGGTTCAGTGTATTTGGGCAGATTCCTGTGATTGCAGAATTGATTCCTCAAACTGGTAATTAAGCACTTGTCCAAGTGAAAATACTCATGTCATCCATTTGAAAACACACACGGCAACCTTTATCTAGAGGAAAAACTGGAGTCAACCCCTGGCTGCGTACAAGAAAACCAGGAATCCTAACTGCTAGACCATATGGGAACTGGCCAGCTTTAACTGGCCACAAGCTTGTGGGCCACTTTCCATAAATGTGGCCAGTGTGGGCGCAGGGTTTTGTAGTGGCCTGTTGCTTTTGGTGTGTGACTGTAACAATGTGATAATAATTTGGCAATACAAGAATCATCCGAAGGGACGGTTTACTGAAATATATAGTGTTGCATGCATTCAAGGGACATGTTTGTTGACTCACACATGGTTCAGTTTTTTGGCCAGAATCCTGTGATTGCTGAATTTATACCTCGAACTGGTAATTAAGGTCTTGTCCAGGTGAAAATACTTGTGTCATGCATCTGAAAACACACATGGCAACCGTTATCTAGAGGAAAAACTGCCTATCGTCGGTCTGTCAAGGTACAAAACTGACATGTTGTGAGGTTAATAATGAAAGTGAGACCAATTTTTAATATGCTGATTATTCGCTCGTTCAGTTTAATGCAGATTACAAATTATTCTCAATGTCCAGGTGGCAATTAGTGATAAGGCTTCAAAATGGCAAGCCTGTGACATCAAAACCACATGGCATTGCACCCTTCAAAGTAGTAAAGCGGTTACAGAGTAGCGATGAAATTGTTCTTTCTAGAATCAACTGGCCCACCAGCCTGCATTTTGTGAGACGAATGGCAATACCAAAGCATGTCCGTGTCTCCCCTAGACATCGGAATGGGTGTGCAGAATGTGCCTTTTTTTTGGAAAAAATAGAAGAATGCCTAGAGAGTTGCCTTTTCTTTTGGACTTTGGAGAAAAAAAACACAACAACAAAATAAGCCGGAGAAAAACAAGCACAGAGCGAGCCAGCCAGGAGTCGAACCTAGAATCTTCTGATCCGTAGTCAGACGCGTTATCCATTGCTCCACTGGCCCACCATTAGTAAAGACCCCCGATTGTTACAGACTTGTTGGTTTTCGATGTGACGGTGGCAAGCATTGATGTCTGCTCATTCTCACCTTGTTATCAGGAGAACAGACTACCAGCCCTCCAGCCCACCAGCCCACCAGCCCACGAGCCCTCCAGCCCTCCTGCCCACCAGCCCACGAGCCCTCCAGCCCACCATCCATCCCTGGTGGTCTAGTGGTTAGGATTCGGCGCTCTCACCGCCGCGGCCCGGGTTCGATTCCCGGTCAGGGAAAGCTCTTTTGCCTTCCAATTGTGGACTGCGAATTCAAGCTCTGCTGACAGCTGTGAGAAAGCCAGCTCCAAGCCAAAACATTGGTGGGAACATGAAAAAAACACCTCCTTCGAGCCGGAGTTGAACCAGCGACCTAAGGATGGCCAACACTCCAACCTACAGTCCTCCGCTCTACCAGCTGAGCTATCGAAGGGGCTAAGGGCTAGTCAGAACCTCGACATATCAGGGTTCTGTAGCTCTACTGCTGGCCAAAAAGTCACTTCTGGTGCAGGAAGATTTGCTGGATCAGAACCTCGACATTTCAGGGTTCTGTAGCTCTACTGCTGGTCAAAAAGTCACTTCTGGTGCAGGAAGATTTGCTGGATTTTTGAGGAGGGAAGCACAAAGGAGCATGCATTCCCATACCGGGAGTTGACCCCGGGCCGCCTGGGTGAAAACCAGGAATCCTAACCGCTAGACCATATGGGATCTGGACACTTTAAACTGGCCATGGGCTTCTGGAGCACTTTCCATACATGTGGTCAGCGTGGGCGCAGGACCTTGTAGTGGCCTGTTGCTTTAGTTCTGTGACTGTAACAATGTGATAATAATTTGGCAAAACAAGAATTATGCAAAAGGACGGTTTTCTGAATTATATAGTGTTGAATGCATTCAGGGAATCTGTTTTTTCACTCAACCCGGGGGTTCAGTGTATTTGGGCAGATTCCTGTGATTGCAGAATTGATTCCTCAAACTGGTAATTAAGCTCTTGTCCAAGTGAAAATACTCGTGTCATCCATTTGAAAACACACACGGCAACCTTTATCTAGAGGAAAAACTGGAGTCAACCCCTGGCTGCGTACAAGAAAACCAGGAATCCTAACTGCTAGACCATATGGGAACTGGCCAGCTTTAACTGGCCACAAGCTTGTGGGCCACTTTCCATAAATGTGGCCAGTGTGGGCGCAGGGTTTTGTAGTGGCCTGTTGCTTTTGGTGTGTGACTGTAACAATGTGATAATAATTTGGCAATACAAGAATCATCCGAAGGGACGGTTTACTGAAATATATAGTGTTGCATGCATTCAAGGGACATGTTTGTTGACTCACACATGGTTCAGTTTTTTGGCCAGAATCCTGTGATTGCTGAATTTATACCTCGAACTGGTAATTAAGGTCTTGTCCAGGTGAAAATACTTGTGTCATGCATCTGAAAACACACATGGCAACCGTTATCTAGAGGAAAAACTGCCTATCGTCGGTCTGTCAAGGTACAAAACTGACATGTTGTGAGGTTAATAATGAAAGTGAGACCAATTTTTAATATGCTGATTATTCGCTCGTTCAGTTTAATGCAGATTACAAATTATTCTCAATGTCCAGGTGGCAATTAGTGATAAGGCTTCAAAATGGCAAGCCTGTGACATCAAAACCACATGGCATTGCACCCTTCAAAGTAGTAAAGCGGTTACAGAGTAGCGATGAAATTGTTCATTCTAGAATCAACTGGCCCACCAGCCTGCATTTTGTGAGACGAATGGCAATACCAAAGCATGTCCGTGTCTCCCCTAGACATCGGAATGGGTGTGCAGAATGTGCCTTTTTTTGGAAAAAATAGAAGAATGCCTAGAGAGTTGCCTTTTCTTTTGGACTTTGGAGAAAAAAAACACAACAACAAAATAAGCCGGAGAAAAACAAGCACAGAGCGAGCCAGCCAGGAGTCGAACCTAGAATCTTCTGATCCGTAGTCAGACGCGTTATCCATTGCGCCACTGGCCCACCAAAAGTAAAGACCCCCGATTGTTACAGACTTGTTGGTTTTCGATGTGACGGTGGCAAGCATTGATGTCTGCTCATTCTCACCTTGTTATCAGGAGAACAGACTACCAGCCCTCCAGCCCACCAGCCCACCAGCCCAGCAGCCCACGAGCCCACCATCCCTCCCTGGTGGTCTAGTGGTTAGGATTCGGCGCTCTCACCGCCGCGGCCCGGGTTCGATTCCCGGTCAGGGAAAGCTCTTTTGCCTTCCAATTGTGGACTGCGAATTCAAGCTCTGCTGACAGCTGTGAGAAAGCCAGCTCCAAGCCAAAACATTGGTGGGAACATGAAAAAAACACCTCCTTCGAGCCGGAGTTGAACCAGCGACCTAAGGATGGCCAACACTCCAACCTACAGTCCTCCGCTCTACCAGCTGAGCTATCGAAGGGGCTAAGGGCTAGTCAGAACCTCGACATATCAGGGTTCTGTAGCTCTACTGCTGGCCAAAAAGTCACTTCTGGTGCAGGAAGATTTGCTGGATTTTTGAGGAGGGAAGCAAAAAGGAGCACGCATTCCCATACCGGGAGTTGAACCCGGGCCGCCTGGGTGAAAACCAGGAATCCTAACCGCTAGACCATATGGGATCTGGACACTTTAAACTGGCCATGGCCTTCTGGCGCACTTTCCATACATGTGGTCAGCGTGGGCGCAGGACCTTGTAGTGGCCTGTTGCTTTAGTTCTGTGACTGTAACAATGTGATAATAATTTGGCAAAACAAGAATTATGCAAAAGGACGGTTTTCTGAATTATATAGTGTTGTATGCATTCAGGGAATCTGTTTTTTCACTCAACCCGGGGGTTCAGTGTATTTGGGCAGATTCCTGTGATTGCAGAATTGATTCCTCAAACTGGTAATTAAGCTCTTGTCCAAGTGAAAATACTCGTGTCATCCATTTGAAAACACACACGGCAACCTTTATCTAGAGGAAAAACTGGAGTCAACCTCTGGCTGCGTACAAGAAAACCAGGAATCCTAACTGCTAGACCATATGGGAACTGGCCAGCTTTAACTGGCCACAAGCTTGTGGGCCACTTTCCATAAATGTGGCCAGTGTGGGCGCAGGGTTTTGTAGTGGCCTGTTGCTTTTGGTGTGTGACTGTAACAATGTGATAATAATTTGGCAATACAAGAATCATCCGAAGGGACGGTTTACTGAAATATATAGTGTTGCATGCATTCAAGGGACATGTTTGTTGACTCACACATGGTTCAGTTTTTTGGCCAGAATCCTGTGATTGCTGAATTTATACCTCGAACTGGTAATTAAGGTCTTGTCCAGGTGAAAATACTTGTGTCATGCATCTGAAAACACACATGGCAACCGTTATCTAGAGGAAAAACTGCCTATCGTGGGTCTGTCAAGGTACAAAACTGACATGTTGTGAGGTTAATAATGAAAGTGAGACCAATTTTTAATATGCTGATTATTCGCTCGTTCAGTTTAATGCAGATTACAAATTATTCTCAATGTCCATGTGGCAATTAGTGATAAGGCTTCAAAATGGCAAGCCTGTGACATCAAAACCACATGGCATTGCACCCTTCAAAGTAGTAAAGCGGTTACAGAGTAGCGATGAAATTGTTCTTTCTAGAATCAACTGGCCCACCAGCCTGCATTTTGTGAGACGAATGGCAATACCAAAGCATGTCCGTGTCTCCCCTAGACATCGGAATGGGTGTGCAGAATGTGCCTTTTTTTGGAAAAATAGAAGAATGCCTAGAGAGTTGCCTTTTCTTTTGGACTTTGGAGAAAAAAAACACAACAACAAAATAAGCCGGAGAAAAACAAGCACAGAGCGAGCCAGCCAGGAGTCGAACCTAGAATCTTCTGATCCGTAGTCAGACGCGTTATCCATTGCGCCACTGGCCCACCATTAGTAAAGACCCCCGATTGTTACAGACTTGTTGGTTTTCGATGTGACGGTGGCAAGCATTGATGTCTGCTCATTCTCACCTTGTTATCAGGAGAACAGACTACCAGCCCTCCAGCCCAACAGCCCACCAGCCCACCAGCCCACGAGCCCTCCAGCCCTCCAGCCCTCCTGCCCACCAGCCCACGAGCCCTCCAGCCCACCATCCATCCCTGGTGGTCTAGTGGTTAGGATTCGGCGCTCTCACCGCCGCGGCCCGGGTTCGATTCCCGGTCAGGGAAAGCTCTTTTGCCTTCCAATTGTGGACTGCGAATTCAAGCTCTGCTGACAGCTGTGAGAAAGCCAGCTCCAAGCCAAAACATTGGTGGGAACATGAAAAAAACACCTCCTTCGAGCCGGAGTTGAACCAGCGACCTAAGGATGGCCAACACTCCAACCTACAGTCCTCCGCTCTACCAGCTGAGCTATCGAAGGGGCTAAGGGCTAGTCAGAACCTCGACATATCAGGGTTCTGTAGCTCTACTGCTGGCCAAAAAGTCACTTCTGGTGCAGGAAGATTTGCTGGATCAGAACCTCGACATTTCAGGGTTCTGTAGCTCTACTGCTGGCCAAAAAGTCACTTCTGGTGCAGGAAGATTTGCTGGATTTTTGAGGAGGGAAGCAAAAAGGAGCATGCATTCCCATACCGGGAGTTGAACCCGGGCCGCCTGGGTGAAAACCAGGAATCCTAACCGCTAGACCATATGGGATCTGGACACTTTAAACTGGCCATGGGCTTCTGGAGCACTTTCCATACATGTGGTCAGCGTGGGCGCAGGACCTTGTAGTGGCCTGTTGCTTTAGTTCTGTGACTGTAACAATGTGATAATAATTTGGCAAAACAAGAATTATGCAAAAGGACGGTTTTCTGAATTATATAGTGTTGATTGCATTCAGGGAATCTGTTTTTTCACTCAACCCGGGGGTTCAGTGTATTTGGGCAGATTCCTGTGATTGCAGAATTGATTCCTCAAACTGGTAATTAAGCTCTTGTCCAAGTGAAAATACTCGTGTCATCCATTTGAAAACACACACGGCAACCTTTATCTAGAGGAAAAACTGGAGTCAACCCCTGGCTGCGTACAAGAAAACCAGGAATCCTAACTGCTAGACCATATGGGAACTGGCCAGCTTTAACTGGCCACAAGCTTGTGGGCCACTTTCCATAAATGTGGCCAGTGTGGGCGCAGGGTTTTGTAGTGGCCTGTTGCTTTTGGTGTGTGACTGTAACAATGTGATAATAATTTGGCAATACAAGAATCATCCGAAGGGACGGTTTACTGAAATATATAGTGTTGCATGCATTCAAGGGACATGTTTGTTGACTCACACATGGTTCAGTTTTTTGGCCAGAATCCTGTGATTGCTGAATTTATACCTCGAACTGGTAATTAAGGTCTTGTCCAGGTGAAAATACTTGTGTCATGCATCTGAAAACACACATGGCAACCGTTATCTAGAGGAAAAACTGCCTATCGTCGGTCTGTCAAGGTACAAAACTGACATGTTGTGAGGTTAATAATGAAAGTGAGACCAATTTTTAATATGCTGATTATTCGCTCGTTCAGTTTAATGCAGATTACAAATTATTCTCAATGTCCAGGTGGCAATTAGTGATAAGGCTTCAAAATGGCAAGCCTGTGACATCAAAACCACATGGCATTGCACCCTTCAAAGTAGTAAAGCGGTTACAGAGTAGCGATGAAATTGTTCTTTCTAGAATCAACTGGCCCACCAGCCTGCATTTTGTGAGACGAATGGCAATACCAAAGCATGTCCGTGTCTCCCCTAGACATCGGAATGGGTGTGCAGAATGTGCCTTTTTTTGGAAAAAATAGAAGAATGCCTAGAGAGTTGCCTTTTCTTTTGGACTTTGGAGAAAAAAAACACAACAACAAAATAAGCCGGAGAAAAACAAGCACAGAGCGAGCCAGCCAGGAGCCGAACCTAGAATCTTCTGATCCGTAGTCAGACGCGTTATCCATTGCGCCACTGGCCCACCATTAGTAAAGACCCCCGATTATTACAGACTTGTTGGTTTTCGATGTGACGGTGGCAAGCATTGATGTCTGCTCATTCTCACCTTGTTATCAGGAGAACAGACTACCAGCCCTCCAGCCCACCAGCCCACCAGCCCACCAGCCCACGAGCCCTCCAGCCCTCCTGCCCACCAGCCCACGAGCCCTCCAGCCCACCATCCATCCCTGGTGGTCTAGTGGTTAGGATTCGGCGCTCTCACCGCCGCGGCCCGGGTTCGATTCCCGGTCAGGGAAAGCTCTTTTGCCTTCCAATTGTGGACTGCGAATTCAAGCTCTGCTGACAGCTGTGAGAAAGCCAGCTCCAAGCCAAAACATTGGTGGGAACATGAAAAAAACACCTCCTTCGAGCCGGAGTTGAACCAGCGACCTAAGGATGGCCAACACTCCAACCTACAGTCCTCCGCTCTACCAGCTGAGCTATCGAAGCGGCTAAGGGCTAGTCAGAACCTCGACATATCAGGGTTCTGTAGCTCTACTGCTGGCCAAAAAGTCACTTCTGGTGCAGGAAGATTTGCTGGATCAGAACCTCGACATTTCAGGGTTCTGTAGCTCTACTGCTGGCCAAAAAGTCACTTCTGGTGCAGGAAGATTTGCTGGATTTTTGAGGAGGGAAGCAAAAAGGAGCATGCATTCCCATACCGGGAGTTGAACCCGGGCCACTTGGGTGAAAACCAGGAATCCTAACCGCTAGACCATATGGGATCTGGACACTTTAAACTGGCCATGGGCTTCTGGAGCACTTTCCATACATGTGGTCAGCGTGGGCGCAGGACCTTGTAGTGGCCTGTTGCTTTAGTTCTGTGACTGTAACAATGTGATAATAATTTGGCAAAACAAGAATTATGCAAAAGGACGGTTTTCTGAATTATATAGTGTTGAATGCATTCAGGGAATCTGTTTTTTCACTCAACCCGGGGGTTCAGTGTATTTGGGCAGATTCCTGTGATTGCAGAATTGATTCCTCAAACTGGTAATTAAGCTCTTGTCCAAGTGAAAATACTCGTGTCATCCATTTGAAAACACACACGGCAACCTTTATCTAGAGGAAAAACTGGAGTCAACCCCTGGCTGCGTACGAGAAAACCAGGAATCCTAACTGCTAGACCATATGGGAACTGGCCAGCTTTAACTGGCCACAAGCTTGTGGGCCACTTTCCATAAATGTGGCCAGTGTGGGCGCAGGGTTTTGTAGTGGCCTGTTGCTTTTGGTGTGTGACTGTAACAATGTGATAATAATTTGGCAATACAAGAATCATCCGAAGGGACGGTTTACTGAAATATATAGTGTTGCATGCATTCAAGGGACATGTTTGTTGACTCACACATGGTTCAGTTTTTTGGCCAGAATCCTGTGATTGCTGAATTTATACCTCGAACTGGTAATTAAGGTCTTGTCCAGGTGAAAATACTTGTGTCATGCATCTGAAAACACACATGGCAACCGTTATCTAGAGGAAAAACTGCCTATCGTCGGTCTGTCAAGGTACAAAACTGACATGTTGTGAGGTTAATAATGAAAGTGAGACCAATTTTTAATCCGCAAAATTGCTGATTATTCGCTCGTTCAGTTTAATGCAGATTACAAATTATTCTCAATGTCCAGGTGGCAATTAGTGATAAGGCTTCAAAATGGCAAGCCTGTGACATCAAAACCACATGGCATTGCACCCTTCAAAGTAGTAAAGCGGTTACAGAGTAGCGATGAAATTGTTTTTTCTAGAATCAACTGGCCCACCAGCCTGCATTTTGTGAGACGAATGGCAATACCAAAGCATGTCCGTGTCTCCCCTAGACATCGGAATGGGTGTGCAGAAGGTGCCTTTTTTTGGAAAAAATAGAAGAATGCCTAGAGAGTTGCCTTTTCTTTTGGACTTTGGAGAAAAAAAACACAACAACAAAATAAGCCGGAGAAAAACAAGCACAGAGCGAGCCAGCCAGGAGTCGAACCTAGAATCTTCTGATCCGTAGTCAGACGCATTATCCATTGCGGCACTGGCCCACCATTAGTAAAGACCCCCGATTGTTACAGACTTGTTGGTTTTCGATGTGACGGTGGCAAGCATTGATGTCTGCTCATTCTCACCTTGTTATCAGGAGAACAGACTACCAGCCCTCCAGCCCACCAGCCCACCAGCCCACGAGCCCTCCAGCCCTCCTGCCCACCAGCCCACGAGCCCTCCAGCCCCCCATCCATCCCTGGTGGTCTAGTGGTTAGGATTCGGCGCTCTCACCGCCGCGGCCCGGGTTCGATTCCCGGTCAGGGAAAGCTCTTTTGCCTTCCAATTGTGGACTGCGAATTCAAGCTCTGCTGACAGCTGTGAGAAAGCCAGCTCCAAGCCAAAACATTGGTGGGAACATGAAAAAAACACCTCCTTCGAGCCGGAGTTGAACCAGCGACCTAAGGATGGCCAACACTCCAACCTACAGTCCTCCGCTCTACCAGCTGAGCTATCGAAGCGGCTAAGGGCTAGTCAGAACCTCGACATATCAGGGTTCTGTAGCTCTACTGCTGGCCAAAAAGTCACTTCTGGTGCAGGAAGATTTGCTGGATCAGAACCTCGACATATCAGGGTTCTGTAGCTCTACTGCTGGCCAAAAAGTCACTTCTGGTGCAGGAAGATTTGCTGGATTTTTGAGGAGGGAAGCAAAAAGGAGCATGCATTCCCATACCGGGAGTTGAACCCGGGCCGCCTGGGAGAAAACCAGGAATCCTAACCGCTAGACCATATGGGATTTGGACACTTTAAACTGGCCATGGGCTTCTGGCGCACTTTCCATACATGTGGTCAGCGTGGGCGAAGGACCTTGTAGTGGCCTGTTGCTTTAGTTCTGTGACTGTAACAATGTGATAATAATTTGGCAAAACAAGAATTATGCAAAAGGACGGTTTTCTGAATTATATAGTGTTGTATGCATTCAGGGAATCTGTTTTTTCACTCAACCCGGGTGTTCAGTGTATTTGGGCAGATTCCTGTGATTGCAGAATTGATTCCTCAAACTGGTAATTAAGCTCTTGTCCAAGTGAAAATACTCGTGTCATCCATTTGAAAACACACACGGCAACCTTTATCTAGAGGAAAAACTGGAGTCAACCCCTGGCTGCGTACAAGAAAACCAGGAATCCTAACTGCTAGACCATATGGGAACTGGCCAGCTTTAACTGGCCACAAGCTTGTGGGCCACTTTCCATAAATGTGGCCAGTGTGGGCGCAGGGTTTTGTAGTGGCCTGTTGCTTTTGGTGTGTGACTGTAACAATGTGATAATAATTTGGCAATACAAGAATCATCCGAAGGGACGGTTTACTGAAATATATAGTGTTGCATGCATTCAAGGGACATGTTTGTTGACTCACACATGGTTCAGTTTTTTGGCCAGAATCCTGTGATTGCTGAATTTATACCTCGAACTGGTAATTAAGGTCTTGTCCAGGTGAAAATACTTGTGTCATGCATCTGAAAACACACATGGCAACCGTTATCTAGAGGAAAAACTGCCTATCGTCGGTCTGTCAAGGTACAAAACTGACATGTTGTGAGGTTAATAATGAAAGTGAGACCAATTTTTAATATGCTGATTATTCGCTCGTTCAGTTTAATGCAGATTACAAATTATTCTCAATGTCCAGGTGGCAATTAGTGATAAGGCTTCAAAATGGCAAGCCTGTGACATCAAAACCACATGGCATTGCACCCTTCAAAGTAGTAAAGCGGTTACAGAGTAGCGATGAAATTGTTCTTTCTAGAATCAACTGGCCCACCAGCCTGCATTTTGTGAGACGAATGGCAATACCAAAGCATGTCCGTGTCTCCCCTAGACATCGGAATGGGTGTGCAGAATGTGCCTTTTTTTGGAAAAAATAGAAGAATGCCTAGAGAGTTGCCTTTTCTTTTGGACTTTGGAGAAAAAAAACACAACAACAAAATAAGCCGGAGAAAAACAAGCACAGAGCGAGCCAGCCAGGAGCCGAACCTAGAATCTTCTGATCCGTAGTCAGACGCGTTATCCATTGCGCCACTGGCCCACCATTAGTAAAGACCCCCGATTATTACAGACTTGTTGGTTTTCGATGTGACGGTGGCAAGCATTGATGTCTGCTCATTCTCACCTTGTTATCAGGAGAACAGACTACCAGCCCTCCAGCCCACCAGCCCACCAGCCCACCAGCCCACGAGCCCTCCAGCCCTCCTGCCCACCAGCCCACGAGCCCTCCAGCCCACGAGCCCTCCAGCCCACCATCCATCCCTGGTGGTCTAGTGGTTAGGATTCGGCGCTCTCACCGCCGCGGCCCGGGTTCGATTCCCGGTCAGGGAAAGCTCTTTTGCCTTCCAATTGTGGACTGCGAATTCAAGCTCTGCTGACAGCTGTGAGAAAGCCAGCTCCAAGCCAAAACATTGGTGGGAACATGAAAAAAACACCTCCTTCGAGCCGGAGTTGAACCAGCGACCTAAGGATGGCCAACACTCCAACCTACAGTCCTCCGCTCTACCAGCTGAGCTATCGAAGCGGCTAAGGGCTAGTCAGAACCTCGACATATCAGGGTTCTGTAGCTCTACTGCTGGCCAAAAAGTCACTTCTGGTGCAGGAAGATTTGCTGGATCAGAACCTCGACATTTCAGGGTTCTGTAGCTCTACTGCTGGCCAAAAAGTCACTTCTGGTGCAGGAAGATTTGCTGGATTTTTGAGGAGGGAAGCAAAAAGGAGCATGCATTCCCATACCGGGAGTTGAACCCGGGCCACTTGGGTGAAAACCAGGAATCCTAACCGCTAGACCATATGGGATCTGGACACTTTAAACTGGCCATGGGCTTCTGGAGCACTTTCCATACATGTGGTCAGCGTGGGCGCAGGACCTTGTAGTGGCCTGTTGCTTTAGTTCTGTGACTGTAACAATGTGATAATAATTTGGCAAAACAAGAATTATGCAAAAGGACGGTTTTCTGAATTATATAGTGTTGAATGCATTCAGGGAATCTGTTTTTTCACTCAACCCGGGGGTTCAGTGTATTTGGGCAGATTCCTGTGATTGCAGAATTGATTCCTCAAACTGGTAATTAAGCTCTTGTCCAAGTGAAAATACTCGTGTCATCCATTTGAAAACACACACGGCAACCTTTATCTAGAGGAAAAACTGGAGTCAACCCCTGGCTGCGTACGAGAAAACCAGGAATCCTAACTGCTAGACCATATGGGAACTGGCCAGCTTTAACTGGCCACAAGCTTGTGGGCCACTTTCCATAAATGTGGCCAGTGTGGGCGCAGGGTTTTGTAGTGGCCTGTTGCTTTTGGTGTGTGACTGTAACAATGTGATAATAATTTGGCAATACAAGAATCATCCGAAGGGACGGTTTACTGAAATATATAGTGTTGCATGCATTCAAGGGACATGTTTGTTGACTCACACATGGTTCAGTTTTTTGGCCAGAATCCTGTGATTGCTGAATTTATACCTCGAACTGGTAATTAAGGTCTTGTCCAGGTGAAAATACTTGTGTCATGCATCTGAAAACACACATGGCAACCGTTATCTAGAGGAAAAACTGCCTATCGTCGGTCTGTCAAGGTACAAAACTGACATGTTGTGAGGTTAATAATGAAAGTGAGACCAATTTTTAATATGCTGATTATTCGCTCGTTCAGTTTAATGCAGATTACAAATTATTCTCAATGTCCAGGTGGCAATTAGTGATAAGGCTTCAAAATGGCAAGCCTGTGACATCAAAACCACATGGCATTGCACCCTTCATAGTAGTAAAGCGGTTACAGAGTAGCGATGAAATTGTTCATTCTAGAATCAACTGGCCCACCAGCCTGCATTTTGTGAGACGAATGGCAATACCAAAGCATGTCTGTGTCTCCCCTAGACATCGGAATGGGTGTGCAGAATGTGCCTTTTTTTGGAAAAAATAGAAGAATGCCTAGAGAGTTGCCTTTTCTTTTGGACTTTGGAGAAAAAAAACACAACAACAAAATAAGCCGGAAAAAACAAGCACAGAGCGAGCCAGCCAGGAGTCGAACCTAGAATCTTCTGATCCGTAGTCAGACGCGTTATCCATTGCGCCACTGGCCCAACAAAAGTAAAGACCCCCGATTGTTACAGACTTGTTGGTTTTCGATGTGACGGTGGCAAGCATTGATGTCTGCTTATTCTCACCTTGTTATCAGGAGAACAGACTACCAGCCCTCCAGCCCTCCAGCCCACCAGCCCAGCAGCCCACGAGCCCACCATCCCTCCCTGGTGGTCTAGTGGTTAGGATTCGGCGCTCTCACCGCCGCGGCCCGGGTTCGATTCCCGGTCAGGGAAAGCTCTTTTGCCTTCCAATTGTGGACTGCGAATTCAAGCTCTGCTGACAGCTGTGAGAAAGCCAGCTCCAAGCCAAAACATTGGTGGGAACATGAAAAAAACACCTCCTTCGAGCCGGAGTTGAACCAGCGACCTAAGGATGGCCAACACTCCAACCTACAGTCCTCCGCTCTACCAGCTGAGCTATCGAAGGGGCTAAGGGCTAGTCAGAACCTCGACATATCAGGGTTCTGTAGCTCTACTGCTGGCCAAAAAGTCACTTCTGGTGCAGGAAGATTTGCTGGATTTTTGAGGAGGGAAGCAAAAAGGAGCATGCATTCCCATACCGGGAGTTGAACCCGGGCCGCCTGGGTGAAAACCAGGAATCCTAACCGCTAGACCATATGGGATCTGGACACTTTAAACTGGCCATGGGCTTCTGGCGCACTTTCCATACATGTGGTCAGCGTGGGCGCAGGACCTTGTAGTGGCCTGTTGCTTTAGTTCTGTGACTGTAACAATGTGATAATAATTTGGCAAAACAAGAATTATCCAAAAGGACGGTTTTCTGAATTATATAGTGTTGTATGCATTCAGGGAATCTGTTTTTTCACTCAACCCGGGGGTTCAGTGTATTTGGGCAGATTCCTGTGATTGCAGAATTGATTCCTCAAACTGGTAATTAAGCTCTTGTCCAAGTGAAAATACTCGTGTCATCCATTTGAAAACACACACACGGCAACCTTTATCTAGAGGAAAAACTGGAGTCAACCCCTGGCTGCGTACGAGAAAACCAGGAATCCTAACTGCTAGACCATATGGGAACTGGCCAGCTTTAACTGGCCACAAGCTTGTGGGCCACTTTCCATAAATGTGGCCAGTGTGGGCGCAGGGTTTTGTAGTGGCCTGTTGCTTTTGGTGTGTGACTGTAACAATGTGATAATAATTTGGCAATACAAGAATCATCCGAAGGGACGGTTTACTGAAATATATAGTGTTGCATGCATTCAAGGGACATGTTTGTTGACTCACACATGGTTCAGTTTTTTGGCCAGAATCCTGTGATTGCTGAATTTATACCTCGAACTGGTAATTAAGGTCTTGTCCAGGTGAAAATACTTGTGTCATGCATCTGAAAACACACATGGCAACCGTTATCTAGAGGAAAAACTGCCTATCGTCGGTCTGTCAAGGTACAAAACTGACATGTTGTGAGGTTAATAATGAAAGTGAGACCAATTTTTAATCCGCAAAATTGCTGATTATTCGCTCGTTCAGTTTAATGCAGATTACAAATTATTCTCAATGTCCAGGTGGCAATTAGTGATAAGGCTTCAAAATGGCAAGCCTGTGACATCAAAACCACATGGCATTGCACCCTTCAAAGTAGTAAAGCGGTTACAGAGTAGCGATGAAATTGTTTTTTCTAGAATCAACTGGCCCACCAGCCTGCATTTTGTGAGACGAATGGCAATACCAAAGCATGTCCGTGTCTCCCCTAGACATCGGAATGGGTGTGCAGAAGGTGCCTTTTTTTGGAAAAAATAGAAGAATGCCTAGAGAGTTGCCTTTTCTTTTGGACTTTGGAGAAAAAAAACACAACAACAAAATAAGCCGGAGAAAAACAAGCACAGAGCGAGCCAGCCAGGAGTCGAACCTAGAATCTTCTGATCCGTAGTCAGACGCATTATCCATTGCGGCACTGGCCCACCATTAGTAAAGACCCCCGATTGTTACAGACTTGTTGGTTTTCGATGTGACGGTGGCAAGCATTGATGTCTGCTCATTCTCACCTTGTTATCAGGAGAACAGACTACCAGCCCTCCAGCCCACCAGCCCACCAGCCCACGAGCCCTCCAGCCCTCCAGCCCACCAGCCCACGAGCCCTCCAGCCCCCCATCCATCCCTGGTGGTCTAGTGGTTAGGATTCGGCGCTCTCACCGCCGCGGCCCGGGTTCGATTCCCGGTCAGGGAAAGCTCTTTTGCCTTCCAATTGTGGACTGCGAATTCAAGCTCTGCTGACAGCTGTGAGAAAGCCAGCTCCAAGCCAAAACATTGGTGGGAACATGAAAAAAACACCTCCTTCGAGCCGGAGTTGAACCAGCGACCTAAGGATGGCCAACACTCCAACCTACAGTCCTCCGCTCTACCAGCTGAGCTATCGAAGGGGCTAAAGGCTAGTCAGAACCTCGACATATCAGGGTTCTGTAGCTCTACTGCTGGCCAAAAAGTCACTTCTGGTGCAGGAAGATTTGCTGGATCAGAACCTCGACATATCAGGGTTCTGTAGCTCTACTGCTGGCCAAAAAGTCACTTCTGGTGCAGGAAGATTTGCTGGATTTTTGAGGAGGGAAGCAAAAAGGAGCATGCATTCCCATACCGGGAGTTGAACCCGGGCCGCCTGGGAGAAAACCAGGAATCCTAACCACTAGACCATATGGGATTTGGACACTTTAAACTGGCCATGGGCTTCTGGCGCACTTTCCATACATGTGGTCAGCGTGGGCGAAGGACCTTGTAGTGGCCTGTTGCTTTAGTTCTGTGACTGTAACAATGTGATAATAATTTGGCAAAACAAGAATTATGCAAAAGGACGGTTTTCTGAATTATATAGTGTTGTATGCATTCAGGGAATCTGTTTTTTCACTCAACCCGGGTGTTCAGTGTATTTGGGCAGATTCCTGTGATTGCAGAATTGATTCCTCAAACTGGTAATTAAGCTCTTGTCCAAGTGAAAATACTCGTGTCATCCATTTGAAAACACACACGGCAACCTTTATCTAGAGGAAAAACTGGAGTCAACCCCTGGCTGCGTACAAGAAAACCAGGAATCCTAACTGCTAGACCATATGGGAACTGGCCAGCTTTAACTGGCCACAAGCTTGTGGGCCACTTTCCATAAATGTGGCCAGTGTGGGCGCAGGGTTTTGTAGTGGCCTGTTGCTTTTGGTGTGTGACTGTAACAATGTGATAATAATTTGGCAATACAAGAATCATCCGAAGGGACGGTTTACTGAAATATATAGTGTTGCATGCATTCAAGGGACATGTTTGTTGACTCACACATGGTTCAGTTTTTTGGCCAGAATCCTGTGATTGCTGAATTTATACCTCGAACTGGTAATTAAGGTCTTGTCCAGGTGAAAATACTTGTGTCATGCATCTGAAAACACACATGGCAACCGTTATCTAGAGGAAAAACTGCCTATCGTCGGTCTGTCAAGGTACAAAACTGACATGTTGTGAGGTTAATAATGAAAGTGAGACCAATTTTTAATATGCTGATTATTCGCTCGTTCAGTTTAATGCAGATTACAAATTATTCTCAATGTCCAGGTGGCAATTAGTGATAAGGCTTCAAAATGGCAAGCCTGTGACATCAAAACCACATGGCATTGCACCCTTCAAAGTAGTAAAGCGGTTACAGAGTAGCGATGAAATTGTTCATTCTAGAATCAACTGGCCCACCAGCCTGCATTTTGTGAGACGAATGGCAATACCAAAGCATGTCCGTGTCTCCCCTAGACATCGGAATAGGTGTGCAGAATGTGCCTTTTTTTGGAAAAAATAGAAGAATGCCTAGAGAGTTGCCTTTTGTTTTGGACTTTGGAGAAAAACAAGCACAGAGCGAGCCAGCCAGGAGTCGAACCTAGAATCTTCTGATCCGTAGTCAGACGCGTTATCCATTGCGCCACTGGCCCACCAAAAGTAAAGACCCCCGATTGTTACAGACTTGTTGGTTTTCGATGTGACGGTGGCAAGCATTGATGTCTGCTCATTCTCACCTTGTTATCAGGAGAACAGACTACCAGCCCTGCAGCCCACCAGCCCACGAGCCCTCCAGCCCTCCCTGGTGGTCTAGTGGTCTAGTGGTTAGGATTCGCCGCTCTCACCGCCGCGGCCCGGGTTCGATTCCAGGTCAGGGAAAGCTCTTTTGCCTTCCAATTGTGGACTGCGAATTCAAGCTCTGCTGACAGCTGTGAGAAAGCCAGCTCCAAGCCAAAACATTGGTGGGAACATGAAAAAAACACCTCCTTCGAGCCGGAGTTGAACCAGCGACCTAAGGATGGCCAACACTCCAACCTACAGTCCTCCGCTCTACCAGCTGAGCTATCGAAGGGGCTAAGGGCTAGTCAGAACCTCGACATATCAGGGTTCTGTAGCTCTACTGCTGGCCAAAAAGTCACTTCTGGTGCAGGAAGATTTGCTGGATTTTTGAGGAGGGAAGCAAAAAGGAGTATGCATTCCCATACCGGGAGTTGAACCCGGGCCGCCTGGGTGAAAACCAGGAATCCTAACCGCTAGACCATATGGGATTTGGACACTTTAAACTGGCCATGGGCTTCTGGCGCACTTTCCATACATGTGGTCAGCGTGGGCGAAGGACCTTGTAGTGGCCTGTTGCTTTAGTTCTGTGACTGTAACAATGTGATAATAATTTGGCAAAACAAGAATTATGCAAAAGGACGGTTTTCTGAATTATATAGTGTTGTATGCATTCAGGGAATCTGTTTTTTCACTCAACCCGGGGGTTCAGTGTATTTGGGCAGATTCCTGTGATTGCAGAATTGATTCCTCAAACTGGTAATTAAGCTCTTGTCCAAGTGAAAATACTCGTGTCATCCATTTGAAAACACACACGGCAACCTTTATCTAGAGGAAAAACTGGAGTCAACCCCTGGCTGCGTACAAGAAAACCAGGAATCCTAACTGCTAGACCATATGGGAACTGGCCAGCTTTAACTGGCCACAAGCTTGTGGGCCACTTTCCATAAATGTGGCCAGTGTGGGCGCAGGGTTTTGTAGTGGCCTGTTGCTTTTGGTGTGTGACTGTAACAATGTGATAATAATTTGGCAATACAAGAATCATCCGAAGGGACGGTTTACTGAAATATATAGTGTTGCATGCATTCAAGGGACATGTTTGTTGACTCACACATGGTTCAGTTTTTTGGCCAGAATCCTGTGATTGCTGAATTTATACCTCGAACTGGTAATTAAGGTCTTGTCCAGGTGAAAATACTTGTGTCATGCATCTGAAAACACACATGGCAACCGTTATCTAGAGGAAAAACTGCCTATCGTCGGTCTGTCAAGGTACAAAACTGACATGTTGTGAGGTTAATAATGAAAGTGAGACCAATTTTTAATATGCTGATTATTCGCTCGTTCAGTTTAATGCAGATTACAAATTATTCTCAATGTCCAGGTGGCAATTAGTGATAAGGCTTCAAAATGGCAAGCCTGTGACATCAAAACCACATGGCATTGCACCCTTCAAAGTAGTAAAGCGGTTACAGAGTAGCGATGAAATTGTTCTTTCTAGAATCAACTGGCCCACCAGCCTGCATTTTGTGAGACGAATGGCAATACCAAAGCATGTCCGTGTCTCCCCTAGACATCGGAATGGGTGTGCAGAATGTGCCTTTTTTTGGAAAAAATAGAAGAATGCCTAGAGAGTTGCCTTTTCTTTTGGACTTTGGAGAAAAAAAACACAACAACAAAATAAGCCGGAGAAAAACAAGCACAGAGCGAGCCAGCCAGGAGTCGAACCTAGAATCTTCTGATCCGTAGTCAGACGCGTTATCCATTGCGCCACTGGCCCACCATTAGTAAAGACCCCCGATTGTTACAGACTTGTTGGTTTTCGATGTGACGGTGGCAAGCATTGATGTCTGCTCATTCTCACCTTGTTATCAGGAGAACAGACTACCAGCCCTCCAGCCCACCAGCCCACCAGCCCACCAGCCCACGAGCCCTCCAGCCCTCCAGCCCTCCTGCCCACGAGCCCTCCAGCCCACCATCCATCCCTGGTGGTCTAGTGGTTAGGATTCGGCGCTCTCACCGCCGCGGCCCGGGTTCGATTCCCGGTCAGGGAAAGCTCTTTTGCCTTCCAATTGTGGACTGCGAATTCAAGCTCTGCTGACAGCTGTGAGAAAGCCAGCTCCAAGCCAAAACATTGGTGGGAACATGAAAAAAACACCTCCTTCGAGCTGGAGTTGAACCAGCGACCTAAGGATGGCCAACACTCCAACCTACAGTCCTCCGCTCTACCAGCTGAGCTATCGAAGGGGCTAAGGGCTAGTCAGAACCTCGACATATCAGGGTTCTGTAGCTCTACTGCTGGCCAAAAAGTCACTTCTGGTGCAGGAAGATTTGCTGGATTTTTGAGGAGGGAAGCAAAAAGGAGCATGCATTCCCATACCGGGAGTTGAACCCAAGCCGCCTGGGAGAAAACCAGGAATCCTAACCGCTAGACCATATGGGATTTGGACACTTTAAACTGGCCATGGGCTTCTGGCGCACTTTCCATACATGTGGTCAGCGTGGGCGAAGGACCTTGTAGTGGCCTGTTGCTTTAGTTCTGTGACTGTAACAATGTGATAATAATTTGGCAAAACAAGAATTATCCAAAAGGACGGTTTTCTGAATTATATAGTGTTGTATGCATTCAGGGAATCTGTTTTTTCACTCAACCCGGGGGTTCAGTGTATTTGGGCAGATTCCTGTGATTGCAGAATTGATTCCTCAAACTGGTAATTAAGCTCTTGTCCAAGTGAAAATACTCGTGTCATCCATTTGAAAACACACACGGCAACCTTTATCTAGAGGAAAAACTGGAGTCAACCCCTGGCTGCGTACAAGAAAACCAGGAATCCTAACTGCTAGACCATATGGGAACTGGCCAGCTTTAACTGGCCACAAGCTTGTGGGCCACTTTCCATAAATGTGGCCAGTGTGGGCGCAGGGTTTTGTAGTGGCCTGTTGCTTTTGGTGTGTGACTGTAACAATGTGATAATAATTTGGCAATACAAGAATCATCCGAAGGGACGGTTTACTGAAATATATAGTGTTGCATGCATTCAAGGGACATGTTTGTTGACTCACACATGGTTCAGTTTTTTGGCCAGAATCCTGTGATTGCTGAATTTATACCTCGAACTGGTAATTAAGGTCTTGTCCAGGTGAAAATACTTGTGTCATGCATCTGAAAACACACATGGCAACCGTTATCTAGAGGAAAAACTGCCTATCGTCGGTCTGTCAAGGTACAAAACTGACATGTTGTGAGGTTAATAATGAAAGTGAGACCAATTTTTAATATGCTGATTATTCGCTCGTTCAGTTTAATGCAGATTACAAATTATTCTCAATGTCCAGGTGGCAATTAGTGATAAGGCTTCAAAATGGCAAGCCTGTGACATCAAAACCACATGGCATTGCACCCTTCAAAGTAGTAAAGCGGTTACAGAGTAGCGATGAAATTGTTCATTCTAGAATCAACTGGCCCACCAGCCTGCATTTTGTGAGACGAATGGCAATACCAAAGCATGTCCGTGTCTCCCCTAGACATCGGAATGGGTGTGCAGAATGTGCCTTTTTTTGGAAAAAATAGAAGAATGCCTAGAGAGTTGCCTTTTCTTTTGGACTTTGGAGAAAAAAATAAAACAACAACAAAATAAGCCGGAGAAAAACAAGCACAGAGCGAGCCAGCCAGGAGTTGAACCTAGAATCTTCTGATCCGTAGTCAGATGCGTTATCCATTGTGCCACTGGCCCACCAAAAGTAAAGACCCCCGATTGTTACAGACTTGTTGGTTTTCGATGTGACGGTGGCAAGCATTGATGTCTGCTCATTCTCACCTTGTTATCAGGAGAACAGACTACCAGCCCTCCAGCCCTCCAGCCCTCCAGCCCACCAGCCCAGCAGCCCACGAGCCCTCCAGCCCACCATCCCTCCCTGGTGGTCTAGTGGTTAGGATTCGGCCCTCTCACCGCCGCGGCCCGGGTTCGATTCCCGGTCAGGGAAAGCTCTTTTGCCTTCCAATTGTGGACTGCGAATTCAAGCTCTGCTGACAGCTGTGAGAAAGCCAGCTCCAAGCCAAAACATTGGTGGGAACATGAAAAAAACACCTCCTTCGAGCCGGAGTTGAACCAGCGACCTAAGGATGGCCAACACTCCAACCTACAGTCCTCCACTCTACCAGCTGAGCTATCGAAGGGGCTAAGGGCTAGTCAGAACCTCGATATATCAGGGTTCTGTAGCTCTACTGCTGGCCAAAAAGTCACTTCTGGTGCAGGAAGATTTGCTGGATTTTTGAGGAGGGAAGCAAAAAGGAGCATGCATTCCCATACCGGGAGTTGAACCCGGGCCGCCTGGGTGAAAACCAGGAATCCTAACAACTAGACCATATGGGATTTGGACACTTTAAACTGGCCATGGGCTTCTGGCGCACTTTCCATACATGTGGTCAGCGTGGGCGCAGGACCTTGTAGTGGCCTGTTGCTTTAGTTCTGTGACTGTAACAATGTGATAATAATTTGGCAAAACAAGAATTATGCAAAAGGACGGTTTTCTGAATTATATAGTGTTGTATGCATTCAGGGAATCCGCTTTTTCACTCAACCCGGGGGTTCAGTGTATTTGGGCAGATTCCTGTGATTGCAGAATTGATTCCTCAAACTGGTAATTAAGCTCTTGTCCAAGTGAAAATACTCGTGTCATCCATTTGAAAACACACACGGCAACCTTTATCTAGAGGAAAAACTGGAGTCAACCCCTGGCTGCGTACAAGAAAACCAGGAATCCTAACTGCTAGACCATATGGGAACTGGCCAGCTTTAACTGGCCACAAGCTTGTGGGCCACTTTCCATAAATGTGGCCAGTGTGGGCGCAGGGTTTTGTAGTGGCCTGTTGCTTTTGGTGTGTGACTGTAACAATGTGATAATAATTTGGCAATACAAGAATCATCCGAAGGGACGGTTTACTGAAATATATAGTGTTGCATGCATTCAAGGGACATGTTTGTTGACTCACACATGGTTCAGTTTTTTGGCCAGAATCCTGTGATTGCTGAATTTATACCTCGAACTGGTAATTAAGGTCTTGTCCAGGTGAAAATACTTGTGTCATGCATCTGAAAACACACATGGCAACCGTTATCTAGAGGAAAAACTGCCTATCGTCGGTCTGTCAAGGTACAAAACTGACATGTTGTGAGGTTAATAATGAAAGTGAGACCAATTTTTAATATGCTGATTATTCGCTCGTTCAGTTTAATGCAGATTACAAATTATTCTCAATGTCCAGGTGGCAATTAGTGATAAGGCTTCAAAATGGCAAGCCTGTGACATCAAAACCACATGGCATTGCACCCTTCAAAGTAGTAAAGCGGTTACAGAGTAGCGATGAAATTGTTCATTCTAGAATCAACTGGCCCACCAGCCTGCATTTTGTGAGACGAATGGCAATACCAAAGCATGTCCGTGTCTCCCCTAGACATCGGAATGGGTGTGCAGAATGTGCCTTTTTTTGGAAAAAATAGAAGAATGCCTAGAGAGTTGCCTTTTCTTTTGGACTTTGGAGAAAAAAAACACAACAACAAAATAAGCCGGAGAAAAACAAGCACAGAGCGAGCCAGCCAGGAGTCGAACCTAGAATCTTCTGATCCGTAGTCAGACGCGTTATCCATTGCGCCACTGGCCCACCAAAAGTAAAGACCCCCGATTGTTACAGACTTGTTGGTTTTCGATGTGACGGTGGCAAGCATTGATGTCTGCTCATTCTCACCTTGTTATCAGGAGAACAGACTACCAGCCCTCCAGCCCTCCAGCCCTCCAGCCCACCAGCCCACCAGCCCAGCAGCCCACGAGCCCACGATCCCTCCCTGGTGGTCTATTGGTTAGGATTCGGCGCTCTCACCGCCGCGGCCCGGGTTCGATTCCCGGTCAGGGAAAGCTCTTTTGCCTTCCAATTGTGGACTGCGAATTCAAGCTCTGCTGACAGCTGTGAGAAAGCCAGCTCCAAGCCAAAACATTGGTGGGAACATGAAAAAAACACCTCCTTCGAGCCGGAGTTGAACCAGCGACCTAAGGATGGCCAACACTCCAACCTACAGTCCTCCGCTCTACCAGCTGAGCTATCGAAAGGGCTAAGGGCTAGTCAGAACCTCGACATATCAGGGTTCTGTAGCTCTACTGCTGGCCAAAAAGTCACTTCTGGTGCAGGAAGATTTGCTGGATTTTTGAGGAGGGAAGCAAAAAGGAGCATGCATTCCCATACCGGGAGTTGAACCCGGGCCGCCTGGGTGAAAACCAGGAATCCTAACCGCTAGACCATATGGGATCTGGACACTTTAAACTGGCCATGGGCTTCTGGCGCACTTTCCATACATGTGGTCAGCGTGGGCGCAGGACCTTGTAGTGGCCTGTTGCTTTAGTTCTGTGACTGTAACAATGTGATAATAATTTGGCAAAACAAGAATTATCCAAAAGGACGGTTTTCTGAATTATATAGTGTTGTATGCATTCAGGGAATCTGTTTTTTCACTCAACCCGGGGGTTCAGTGTATTTGGGCAGATTCCTGTGATTGCAGAATTGATTCCTCAAACTGGTAATTAAGCTCTTGTCCAAGTGAAAATACTCGTGTCATCCATTTGAAAACACACACGGCAACCTTTATCTAGAGGAAAAACTGGAGTCAACCCCTGGCTGCGTACGAGAAAACCAGGAATCCTAACTGCTAGACCATATGGGAACTGGCCAGCTTTAACTGGCCACAAGCTTGTGGGCCACTTTCCATAAATGTGGCCAGTGTGGGCGCAGGGTTTTGTAGTGGCCTGTTGCTTTTGGTGTGTGACTGTAACAATGTGATAATAATTTGGCAATACAAGTATCATCCGAAGGAACGGTTTACTGAAATATATAGTGTTGCATGCATTCAAGGGACATGTTTGTTGACTCACACATGGTTCAGTTTTTTGGCCAGAATCCTGTGATTGCTGAATTTATACCTCGAACTGGTAATTAAGGTCTTGTCCAGGTGAAAATACTTGTGTCATGCATCTGAAAACACACATGGCAACCGTTATCTAGAGGAAAAACTGCCTATCGTCGGTCTGTCAAGGTACAAAACTGACATGTTGTGAGGTTAATAATGAAAGTGAGACCAATTTTTAATCCGCAAAATTGCTGATTATTCGCTCGTTCAGTTTAATGCAGATTACAAATTATTCTCAATGTCAAGGTGGCAATTAGTGATAAGGCTTCAAAATGGCAAGCCTGTGATATCAAAACCACATGGCATTGCACCCTTCAAAGTAGTAAAGCGGTTACAGAGTAGCGATGAAATTGTTCATTCTAGAATCAACTGGCCCACCAGCCTGCATTTTGTGAGACGAATGGCAATACCAAAGCATGTCCGTGTCTCCCCTAGACATCGGAATGGGTGTGCAGAATGTGCCTTTTTTTGGAAAAAATAGAAGAATGCCTAGAGAGTTGCCTTTTCTTTTGGACTTTGGAGAAAAAAAACACAACAACAAAATAAGCCGGAGAAAAACAAGCACAGAGCGAGCCAGCCAGGAGTCGAACCTAGAATCTTCTGATCCGTAGTCAGATGCGTTATCCATTGCGCCACTGGCCCACCAAAAGTAAAGACCCCCGATTGTTACAGACTTGTTGGTTTTCGATGTGACGGTGGCAAGCATTGATGTCTGCTCATTCTCACCTTGTTATCAGGAGAACAGACTACCAGCCCTCCAGCCCTCCAGCCCTCCAGCCCTCCAGCCCACCAGCCCAGCAGCCCACGAGCCCTCCAGCCCACCATCCCTCCCTGGTGGTCTAGTGGTTAGGATTCGGCGCTCTCACCGCCGCAGCCTGGGTTCGATTCCCGGTCAGGGAAAGCTCTTTTGCCTTCCAATTGTGGAATTGTTACAGACTTGTTGGTTTTCGATGTGACGGTGGCAAGCATTGATGTCTGCTCATTCTCACCTTGTTATCAGGAGAACAGACTACCAGCCCACCAGCCCACGAGCCCTCCAGCCCACCAGCCCACCAGCCCACCAGCCCTCCTGCCCACCAGCCCACCAGCCCACGAGCCCTCCAGCCCACCATCCATCCCTGGTGGTCTAGTGGTTAGGATTCGGCGCTCTCACCGCCGCGGCCCGGGTTCGATTCCCGGTCAGGGAAAGCTCTTTTGCCTTCCAATTGTGGACTGCGAATTCAAGCTCTGTTGACAGCTGTGAGAAAGCCAGCTCCAAGCCAAAACATTAGTGGGAACATGAAAAAAAACACCTCCTTCGAGCCGGAGTTGAACCAGCGACCTACGGATGGCCAACACTCCAACCTACAGTCCTCCGCTCTACCAGCTGAGCCTACACCGCCGCAGCCCGGGTTCGATTCCCGGTCAGGGAAAGCTCTTTTGCCTTCCAATTGTGGAATTGTTACAGACTTGTTGGTTTTCGATGTGACGGTGGCAAGCATTGATGTCTGCTCATTCTCACCTTGTTATCAGGAGAACAGACTACCAGCCCTCCAGCCCACCAGCCCACCAGCCCACCAGCCCACCAGCCCACGAGCCCTCCAGCTGAATTATGAATTAAGAATTATGCAAAAGGACGGTTTTCTGAATTATATAGTGTTGTATGCATTCAGGGAATCTGTTTTTTCACTCAACCCGGGGGTTCAGTGTATTTGGGCAGATTCCTGTGATTGCAGAATTGATTCCTCAAACTGGTAATTAAGCTCTTGTCCAAGTGAAAATACTCGTGTCATCCATTTGAAAACACACACGGTAACCTTTATCTAGAGGAAAAACTGGAGTCAACCCCTGGCTGCGTACAAGAAAACCAGGAATCCTAACTGCTAGACCATATGGGAACTGGCCAGCTTTAACTGGCCACAAGCTTGTGGGCCACTTTCCATAAATGTGGCCAGTGTGGGCGCAGGGTTTTGTAGTGGCCTGTTGCTTTTGGTGTGTGACTGTAACAATGTGATAATAATTTGGCAATACAAGAATCATCCGAAGGGACGGTTTACTGAAATATATAGTGTTGCATGCATTCAAGGGACATGTTTGTTGACTCACACATGGTTCAGTTTTTTGGCCAGAATCCTGTGATTGCTGAATTTATACCTCGAACTGGTAATTAAGGTCTTGTCCAGGTGAAAATACTTGTGTCATGCATCTGAAAACACACATGGCAACCGTTATCTAGAGGAAAAACTGCCTATCGTCGGTCTGTCAAGGTACAAAACTGACATGTTGTGAGGTTAATAATGAAAGTGAGACCAATTTTTAATATGCTGATTATTCGCTCGTTCAGTTTAATGCAGATTACAAATTATTCTCAATGTCCAGGTGGCAATTAGTGATAAGGCTTCAAAATGGCAAGCCTGTGACATCAAAACCACATGGCATTGCACCCTTCAAAGTAGTAAAGCGGTTACAGAGTAGCGATGAAATTGTTCATTCTAGAATCAACTGGCCCACCAGCCTGCATTTTGTGAGACGAATGGCAATACCAAAGCATGTCCGTGTCTCCCCTAGACATCGGAATGGGTGTGCAGAATGTGCCTTTTTTTGGAAAAAATAGAAGAATGCCTAGAGAGTTGCCTTTTCTTTTGGACTTTGGAGTAAAAAAACACAACAACAAAATAAGCCGGAGAAAAACAAGCACAGAGCGAGCCAGCCAGGAGTTGAACCTAGAATCTTCTGATCCGTAGTCAGACGCGTTATCCATTGCGCCACTGGCCCACCAAAAGTAAAGACCCCCGATTGTTACAGACTTGTTGGTTTTCGATGTGACGGTGGCAAGCATTGATGTCTGCTCATTCTCACCTTGTTATCAGGAGAACAGACTACCAGCCCTCCAGCCCTCCAGCCCTCCAGCCCACCAGCCCAGCAGCCCACGAGCCCTCCAGCCCACCATCCCTCCCTGGTGGTCTAGTGGTTAGGATTCGGCGCTCTCACCGCCGCGGCCCGGGTTCGATTCCCGGTCAGGGAAAGCTCTTTTGCCTTCCAATTGTGGACTGCGAATTCAAGCTCTGCTGACAGATGTGAGAAAGCCAGCTCCAAGCCAAAACATTGGTGGGAACATGAAAAAAACACCTCCTTCGAGCCGGAGTTGAACCAGCGACCTAAGGATGGCCAACACTCCAACCTACAGTCCTCCGCTCTACCAGCTGAGCTATCGAAGGGGCTAAGGGCTAGTCAGAACCTCGACATATCAGGGTTCTGTAGCTCTACTGCTGGCCAAAAAGTCACTTCTGGTGCAGGAAGATTTGCTGGATTTTTGAGGAGGGAAGCAAAAAGGAGCACGCATTCCCATACCGGGGAGTTGAACCCGGGCCGCCTGGGAGAAAACCAGGAATCCTAACCGCTAGACCATATGGGATCTGGACACTTTAAACTGGCCATGGGCTTCTGGCGCACTTTCCATACATGTGGTCAGCGTGGGCGCAGGACCTTGTAGTGGCCTGTTGCTTTAGTTCTGTGACTGTAACAATGTGATAATAATTTGGCAAAACAAGAATTATCCAAAAGGACGGTTTTCTGAATTATATAGTGTTGTATGCATTCAGGGAATCTGTTTTTTCACTCAACCCGGGGGTTCAGTGTATTTGGGCAGATTCCTGTGATTGCAGAATTGATTCCTCAAACTGGTAATTAAGCTCTTGTCCAAGTGAAAATACTCGTGTCATCCATTTGAAAACACACACGGCAACCTTTATCTAGAGGAAAAACTGGAGTCAACCCCTGGCTGCGTACAAGAAAACCAGGAATCCTAACTGCTAGACCATATGGGAACTGGCCAGCTTTAACTGGCCACAAGCTTGTGGGCCACTTTCCATAAATGTGGCCAGTGTGGGCGCAGGGTTTTGTAGTGGCCTGTTGCTTTTGGTGTGTGACTGTAACAATGTGATAATAATTTGGCAATACAAGAATCATCCGAAGGGACGGTTTACTGAAATATATAGTGTTGCATGCATTCAAGGGACATGTTTGTTGATTCACACATGGTTCAGTTTTTTGGCCAGAATCCTGTGATTGCTGAATTTATACCTCGAACTGGTAATTAAGGTCTTGTCCAGGTGAAAATACTTGTGTCATGCATCTGAAAACACACATGGCAACCGTTATCTAGAGGAAAAACTGCCTATCGTCGGTCTGTCAAGGTACAAAACTGACATGTTGTGAGGTTAATAATGAAAGTGAGACCAATTTTTAATCCGCAAAATTGCTGATTATTCGCTCGTTCAGTTTAATGCAGATTACAAATTATTCTCAATGTCCAGGTGGCAATTAGTGATAATGCTTCAAAATGGCAAGCCTGTGACATAAAAACCACATGGCATTGCACCCTTCAAAGTAGTAAAGCGGTTACAGAGTAGCGATGAAATTGTTCTTTCTAGAATCAACTGGCCCACCAGCCTGCATTTTGTGAGACGAATGGCAATACCAAAGCATGTCCGTGTCTCCCCTAGACATCGGAATGGGTGTGCAGAATGTGCCTTTTTTTGGAAAAAATAGAAGAATGCCTAGAGAGTTGCCTTTTCTTTTGGACTTTGGAGAAAAAAAACACAACAACAAAATAAGCCGGAGAAAAACAAGCACAGAGCGAGCCAGCCAGGAGTCGAACCTAGAATCTTCTGATCCGTAGTCAGACGCGTTATCCATTGCGCCACTGGCCCACCATTAGTAAAGACCCCCGATTGTTACAGACTTGTTGGTTTTCGATGTGACGGTGGCAAGCATTGATGTCTGCTCATTCTCACCTTGTTATCAGGAGAACAGACTACCAGCCCTCCAGCCCACCAGCCCTCCAGCCCACCAGCCCACCAGCCCACCAGCCCAACAGCCCTCCAGCCCTCCTGCCCACCAGCCCACGAGCCCTCCAGCCCATATGGGAACTGGCCAGCTTTAACTGGCCACAAGCTTGCGGGCCACTTTCCATAAATGTGGCCAGTGTGGGCGCAGGGTTTTGTAGTGGCCTGTTGCTTTTGGTGTGTGACTGTAACAATGTGATAATAATTTGGCAATACAAGAATCATCCGAAGGGACGGTTTACTGAAATATATAGTGTTGCATGCATTCAAGGGACATGTTTGTTGACTCACACATGGTTCAGTTTTTTGGCCAGAATCCTGTGATTGCTGAATTTATACCTCGAACTGGTAATTAAGGTCTTGTCCAGGTGAAAATACTTGTGTCATGCATCTGAAAACACACATGGCAACCGTTATCTAGAGGAAAAACTGCCTATCGTCGGTCTGTCAAGGTACAAAACTGACATGTTGTGAGGTTAATAATGAAAGTGAGACCAATTTTTAATATGCTGATTATTCGCTCGTTCAGTTTAATGCAGATTACAAATTATTCTCAATGTCCAGGTGGCAATTAGTGATAAGGCTTCAAAATGGCAAGCCTGTGACATCAAAACCACATGGCATTGCACCCTTCAAAGTAGTAAAGCGGTTACAGAGTAGCGATGAAATTGTTCATTCTAGAATCAACTGGCCCACCAGCCTGCATTTTGTAAGACTGCATGTCCGTGTCTCCCCTAGACATCGGAATGGGTGTGCAGAATGTGCCTTTTTTTGGAAAAAATAGAAGAATGCCTAGAGAGTTGCCTTTTCTTTTGGACTTTGGAGAAAAAAAACACAACAACAAAATAAGCCGGAGAAAAACAAGCACAGAGCGAGCCAGCCAGGAGTCGAACCTAGAATCTTCTGATCCGTAGTCAGACGCGTTATCCATTGCGCCACTGGCCCACCAAAAGTAAAGACCCCCGATTGTTACAGACTTGTTGGTTTTCGATGTGACGGTGGCAAGCATTGATGTCTGCTCATTCTCACCTTGTTATCAGGAGAACAGACTACCAGCCCTCCAGCCCTCCAGCCCACCAGCCCAGCAGCCCACGAGCCCTCCAGCCCACCATCCCTCCCTGGTGGTCTAGTGGTTAGGATTCGGCGCTCTCACCGCCGCGGCCCGGGTTCGATTCCCGGTCAGGGAAAGCTCTTTTGCCTTCCAATTGTGGACTGCGAATTCAAGCTCTGCTGACAGCTGTGAGAAAGCCAGCTCCAAGCCAAAACATTGGTGGGAACATGAAAAAAACACCTCCTTCGAGCCGGAGTTGAACCAGCGACCTAAGGATGGCCAACACTCCAACCTACAGTCCTCCGCTCTACCAGCTGAGCTATCGAAGGGGCTAAGGACTAGTCAGAACCTCGACATATCAGGGTTCTGGAGCTCTACTGCTGGCCAAAAAGTCACTTCTGGTGCAGGAAGAATTGCTGGATTTTTGAGGAGGGAAGCAAAAAGGAGCATGCATTCCCATACCGGGAGTTGAACCCGGGCCGCCTGGGTGAAAACCAGGAATCCTAACCGCTAGACCATATGGGATCTGGACACTTTAAACTGGCCATGGGCTTCTGGCGCACTTTCCATACATGTGGTCAGCGTGGGCGCAGGACCTTGTAGTGGCCTGTTGCTTTAGTTCTGTGACTGTAACAATGTGATAATAATTTGGCAAAACAAGAATTAATCCAAAAGGACGGTTTTCTGAATTATATAGTGTTGTATGCATTCAGGGAATCTGTTTTTTCACTCAACCCGGGGGTTCAGTGTATTTGGGCAGATTCCTGTGATTGCAGAATTGATTCCTCAAACTGGTAATTAAGCTCTTGTCCAAGTGAAAATACTCGTGTCATCCATTTGAAAACACACACGGCAACCTTTATCTAGAGGAAAAACTGGAGTCAACCCCTGGCTGCGTACGAGAAAACCAGGAATCCTAACTGCTAGACCATATGGGAACTGGCCAGCTTTAACTGGCCACAAGCTTGTGGGCCACTTTCCATAAATGTGGCCAGTGTGGGCGCAGGGTTTTGTAGTGGCCTGTTGCTTTTGGTGTGTGACTGTAACAATGTGATAATAATTTGGCAATACAAGTATCATCCGAAGGAACGGTTTACTGAAATATATAGTGTTGCATGCATTCAAGGGACATGTTTGTTGACTCACACATGGTTCAGTTTTTTGGCCAGAATCCTGTGATTGCTGAATTTATACCTCGAACTGGTAATTAAGGTCTTGTCCAGGTGAAAATACTTGTGTCATGCATCTGAAAACACACATGGCAACCGTTATCTAGAGGAAAAACTGCCTATCGTCGGTCTGTCAAGGTACAAAACTGACATGTTGTGAGGTTAATAATGAAAGTGAGACCAATTTTTAATCCGCAAAATTGCTGATTATTCGCTCGTTCAGTTTAATGCAGATTACAAATTATTCTCAATGTCCAGGTGGCAATTAGTGATAAGGCTTCAAAATGGCAAGCCTGTGATATCAAAACCACATGGCATTGCACCCTTCAAAGTAGTAAAGCGGTTACAGAGTAGCGATGAAATTGTTCATTCTAGAATCAACTGGCCCACCAGCCTGCATTTTGTGAGACGAATGGCAATACCAAAGCATGTCCGTGTCTCCCCTAGACATCGGAATGGGTGTGCAGAATGTGCCTTTTTTTGGAAAAAATAGAAGAATGCCTAGAGAGTTGCCTTTTCTTTTGGACTTTGGAGAAAAAAAACACAACAACAAAATAAGCCGGAGAAAAACAAGCACAGAGCGAGCCAGCCAGGAGTCGAACCTAGAATCTTCTGATCCGTAGTCAGATGCGTTATCCATTGCGCCACTGGCCCACCAAAAGTAAAGACCCCCGATTGTTACAGACTTGTTGGTTTTCGATGTGACGGTGGCAAGCATTGATGTCTGCTCATTCTCACCTTGTTATCAGGAGAACAGACTACCAGCCCTCCAGCCCTCCAGCCCTCCAGCCCTCCAGCCCTCCAGCCCACCAGCCCAGCAGCCCACGAGCCCTCCAGCCCACCATCCCTCCCTGGTGGTCTAGTGGTTAGGATTCGGCGCTCTCACCGCCGCAGCCTGGGTTCGATTCCCGGTCAGGGAAAGCTCTTTTGCCTTCCAATTGTGGAATTGTTACAGACTTGTTGGTTTTCGATGTGACGGTGGCAAGCATTGATGTCTGCTCATTCTCACCTTGTTATCAGGAGAACAGACTACCAGCCCACCAGCCCACCAGCCCACCAGCCCTCCTGCCCACCAGCCCACCAGCCCACGAGCCCTCCAGCCCACCATCCATCCCTGGTGGTCTAGTGGTTAGGATTCGGCGCTCTCACCGCCGCGGCCCGGGTTCGATTCCCGGTCAGGGAAAGCTCTTTTGCCTTCCAATTGTGGACTGCGAATTCAAGCTCTGTTGACAGCTGTGAGAAAGCCAGCTCCAAGCCAAAACATTGGTGGGAACATGAAAAAAAACACCTCCTTCGAGCCGGAGTTGAACCAGCGACCTACGGATGGCCAACACTCCAACCTACAGTCCTCCGCTCTACCAGCTGAGCCTACACCGCCGCAGCCCGGGTTCGATTCCCGGTCAGGGAAAGCTCTTTTGCCTTCCAATTGTGGAATTGTTACAGACTTGTTGGTTTTCGATGTGACGGTGGCAAGCATTGATGTCTGCTCATTCTCACCTTGTTATCAGGAGAACAGACTACCAGCCCTCCAGCCCACCAGCCCACCAGCCCACGAGCCCTCCAGCTGAATTATGAATTAAGAATTATGCAAAAGGACGGTTTTCTGAATTATATAGTGTTGTATGCATTCAGGGAATCTGTTTTTTCACTCAACCCGGGGGTTCAGTGTATTTGCGCAGATTCCTGTGATTGCAGAATTGATTCCTCAAACTGGTAATTAAGCTATTGTCCAAGTGAAAATACTCGTGTCATCCATTTGAAAACACACACGGTAACCTTTATCTAGAGGAAAAACTGGAGTCAACCCCTGGCTGCGTACAAGAAAACCAGGAATCCTAACTGCTAGACCATATGGGAACTGGCCAGCTTTAACTGGCCACAAGCTTGTGGGCCACTTTCCATAAATGTGGCCAGTGTGGGCGCAGGGTTTTGTAGTGGCCTGTTGCTTTTGGTGTGTGACTGTAACAATGTGATAATAATTTGGCAATACAAGAATCATCCGAAGGGACGGTTTACTGAAATATATAGTGTTGCATGCATTCAAGGGACATGTTTGTTGACTCACACATGGTTCAGTTTTTTGGCCAGAATCCTGTGATTGCTGAATTTATACCTCGAACTGGTAATTAAGGTCTTGTCCAGGTGAAAATACTTGTGTCATGCATCTGAAAACACACATGGCAACCGTTATCTAGAGGAAAAACTGCCTATCGTCGGTCTGTCAAGGTACAAAACTGACATGTTGTGAGGTTAATAATGAAAGTGAGACCAATTTTTAATATGCTGATTATTCGCTCGTTCAGTTTAATGCAGATTACAAATTATTCTCAATGTCCAGGTGGCAATTAGTGATAAGGCTTCAAAATGGCAAGCCTGTGACATCAAAACCACATGGCATTGCACCCTTCAAAGTAGTAAAGCGGTTACAGAGTAGCGATGAAATTGTTCATTCTAGAATCAACTGGCCCACCAGCCTGCATTTTGTGAGACGAATGGCAATACCAAAGCATGTCCGTGTCTCCCCTAGACATCGGAATGGGTGTGCAGAATGTGCCTTTTTTTGGAAAAAATAGAAGAATGCCTAGAGAGTTGCCTTTTCTTTTGGACTTTGGAGTAAAAAAACACAACAACAAAATAAGCCGGAGAAAAACAAGCACAGAGCGAGCCAGCCAGGAGTCGAACCTAGAATCTTCTGATCCGTAGTCAGACGCGTTATCCATTGCGCCACTGGCCCACCAAAAGTAAAGACCCCCGATTGTTACAGACTTGTTGGTTTTCGATGTGACGGTGGCAAGCATTGATGTCTGCTCATTCTCACCTTGTTATCAGGAGAACAGACTACCAGCCCTCCAGCCCTCCAGCCCTCCAGCCCACCAGCCCAGCAGCCCACGAGCCCTCCAGCCCACCATCCCTCCCTGGTGGTCTAGTGGTTAGGATTCGGCGCTCTCACCGCCGCGGCCCGGGTTCGATTCCCGGTCAGGGAAAGCTCTTTTGCCTTCCAATTGTGGACTGCGAATTCAAGCTCTGCTGACAGATGTGAGAAAGCCAGCTCCAAGCCAAAACATTGGTGGGAACATGAAAAAAACACCTCCTTCGAGCCGGAGTTGAACCAGCGACCTAAGGATGGCCAACACTCCAACCTACAGTCCTCCGCTCTACCAGCTGAGCTATCGAAGGGGCTAAGGGCTAGTCAGAACCTCGACATATCAGGGTTCTGTAGCTCTACTGCTGGCCAAAAAGTCACTTCTGGTGCAGGAAGATTTGCTGGATTTTTGAGGAGGGAAGCAAAAAGGAGCACGCATTCCCATACCGGGGAGTTGAACCCGGGCCGCCTGGGTGAAAACCAGGAATCCTAACCGCTAGACCATATGGGATCTGGACACTTTAAACTGGCCATGGGCTTCTGGCGCACTTTCCATACATGTGGTCAGCGTGGGCGCAGGACCTTGTAGTGGCCTGTTGCTTTAGTTCTGTGACTGTAACAATGTGATAATAATTTGGCAAAACAAGAATTATCCAAAAGGACGGTTTTCTGAATTATATAGTGTTGTATGTATTCAGGGAATCTGTTTTTTCACTCAACCCGGGGGTTCAGTGTATTTGGGCAGATTCCTGTGATTGCAGAATTGATTCCTCAAACTGGTAATTAAGCTCTTGTCCAAGTGAAAATACTTGTGTCATCCATTTGAAAACACACACGGCAACCTTTATCTAGAGGAAAAACTGGAGTCAACCCCTGGCTGCGTACAAGAAAACCAGGAATCCTAACTGCTAGACCATATGGGAACTGGCCAGCTTTAACTGGCCACAAGCTTGTGGGCCACTTTCCATAAATGTGGCCAGTGTGGGCGCAGGGTTTTGTAGTGGCCTGTTGCTTTTGGTGTGTGACTGTAACAATGTGATAATAATTTGGCAATACAAGAATCATCCGAAGGGACGGTTTACTGAAATATATAGTGTTGCATGCATTCAAGGGACATGTTTGTTGATTCACACATGGTTCAGTTTTTTGGCCAGAATCCTGTGATTGCTGAATTTATACCTCGAACTGGTAATTAAGGTCTTGTCCAGGTGAAAATACTTGTGTCATGCATCTGAAAACACACATGGCAACCGTTATCTAGAGGAAAAACTGCCTATCGTCGGTCTGTCAAGGTACAAAACTGACATGTTGTGAGGTTAATAATGAAAGTGAGACCAATTTTTAATCCGCAAAATTGCTGATTATTCGCTCGTTCAGTTTAATGCAGATTACAAATTATTCTCAATGTCCAGGTGGCAATTAGTGATAATGCTTCAAAATGGCAAGCCTGTGACATCAAAACCACATGGCATTGCACCCTTCAAAGTAGTAAATCGGTTACAGAGTAGCGATGAAATTGTTCTTTCTAGAATCAACTGGCCCACCAGCCTGCATTTTGTGAGACGAATGGCAATACCAAAGCATGTCCGTGTCTCCCCTAGACATCGGAATGGGTGTGCAGAATGTGCCTTTTTTTGGAAAAAATAGAAGAATGCCTAGAGAGTTGCCTTTTCTTTTGGACTTTGGAGAAAAAAAACACAACAACAAAATAAGCCGGAGAAAAACAAGCACAGAGCGAGCCAGCCAGGAGTCGAACCTAGAATCTTCTGATCCGTAGTCAGACGCGTTATCCATTGCGCCACTGGCCCACCATTAGTAAAGACCCCCGATTGTTACAGACTTGTTGGTTTTCGATGTGACGGTGGCAAGCATTGATGTCTGCTCATTCTCACCTTGTTATCAGGAGAACAGACTACCAGCCCTCCAGCCCACCAGCCCACCAGCCCACCAGCCCACCAGCCCAACAGCCCAACAGCCCTCCAGCCCTCCTGCCCACCAGCCCACGAGCCCTCCAGCCCATATGGGAACTGGCCAGCTTTAACTGGCCACAAGCTTGCGGGCCACTTTCCATAAATGTGGCCAGTGTGGGCGCAGGGTTTTGTAGTGGCCTGTTGCTTTTGGTGTGTGACTGTAACAATGTGATAATAATTTGGCAATACAAGAATCATCCGAAGGGACGGTTTACTGAAATATATAGTGTTGCATGCATTCAAGGGACATGTTTGTTGACTCACACATGGTTCAGTTTTTTGGCCAGAATCCTGTGATTGCTGAATTTATACCTCGAACTGGTAATTAAGGTCTTGTCCAGGTGAAAATACTTGTGTCATGCATCTGAAAACCCACATGGCAACCGTTATCTAGAGGAAAAACTGCCTATCGTCGGTCTGTCAAGGTACAAAACTGACATGTTGTGAGGTTAATAATGAAAGTGAGACCAATTTTTAATATGCTGATTATTCGCTCGTTCAGTTTAATGCAGATTACAAATTATTCTCAATGTCCAGGTGGCAATTAGTGATAAGGCTTCAAAATGGCAAGCCTGTGACATCAAAACCACATGGCATTGCACCCTTCAAAGTAGTAAAGCGGTTACAGAGTAGCGATGAAATTGTTCATTCTAGAATCAACTGGCCCACCAGCCTGCATTTTGTAAGACTGCATGTCCGTGTCTCCCCTAGACATCGGAATGGGTGTGCAGAATGTGCCTTTTTTTGGAAAAAATAGAAGAATGCCTAGAGAGTTGCCTTTTCTTTTGGACTTTGGAGAAAAAAAACACAACAACAAAATAAGCCGGAGAAAAACAAGCACAGAGCGAGCCAGCCAGGAGTCGAACCTAGAATCTTCTGATCCGTAGTCAGACGCGTTATCCATTGCGCCACTGGCCCACCAAAAGTAAAGACCCCCGATTGTTACAGACTTGTTGGTTTTCGATGTGACGGTGGCAAGCATTGATGTCTGCTCATTCTCACCTTGTTATCAGGAGAACAGACTACCAGCCCTCCAGCCCTCCAGCCCACCAGCCCAGCAGCCCACGAGCCCTCCAGCCCACCATCCCTCCCTGGTGGTCTAGTGGTTAGGATTCGGCGCTCTCACCGCCGCGGCCCGGGTTCGATTCCCGGTCAGGGAAAGCTCTTTTGCCTTCCAATTGTGGACTGCGAATTCAAGCTCTGCTGACAGCTGTGAGAAAGCCAGCTCCAAGCCAAAACATTGGTGGGAACATGAAAAAAACACCTCCTTCGAGCCGGAGTTGAACCAGCGACCTAAGGATGGCCAACACTCCAACCTACAGTCCTCCGCTCTACCAGCTGAGCTATCGAAGGGGCTAAGGACTAGTCAGAACCTCGACATATCAGGGTTCTGTAGCTCTACTGCTGGCCAAAAAGTCACTTCTGGTGCAGGAAGATTTGCTGGATTTTTGAGGAGGGAAGCAAAAAGGAGCATGCATTCCCATACCGGGAGTTGAACCCGGGCCGCCTGGGTGAAAACCAGGAATCCTAACCGCTAGACCATATGGGATCTGGACACTTTAAACTGGCCATGGGCTTCTGGCGCACTTTCCATACATGTGGTCAGCGTGGGCGCAGGACCTTGTAGTGGCCTGTTGCTTTAGTTCTGTGACTGTAACAATGTGATAATAATTTGGCAAAACAAGAATTATCCAAAAGGACGGTTTTCTGAATTATATAGTGTTGTATGCATTCAGGGAATCTGTTTTTTCACTCAACCCGGGGGTTCAGTGTATTTGGGCAGATTCCTGTGATTACAGAATTGATTCCTCAAACTGGTAATTAAGCTCTTGTCCAAGTGAAAATACTCGTGTCATCCATTTGAAAACACACACGGCAACCTTTATCTAGAGGAAAAACTGGAGTCAACCCCTGGCTGCGTACGAGAAAACCAGGAATCCTAACTGCTAGACCATATGGGAACTGGCCAGCTTTAACTGGCCACAAGCTTGTGGGCCACTTTCCATAAATGTGGCCAGTGTGGGCGCAGGGTTTTGTAGTGGCCTGTTGCTTTTGGTGTGTGACTGTAACAATGTGATAATAATTTGGCAATACAAGAATCATCCGAAGGGACGGTTTACTGAAATATATAGTGTTGCATGCATTCAAGGGACATGTTTGTTGATTCACACATGGTTCAGTTTTTTGGCCAGAATCCTGTGATTGCTGAATTTATACCTCGAACTGGTAATTAAGGTCTTGTCCAGGTGAAAATACTTGTGTCATGCATCTGAAAACACACATGGCAACCGTTATCTAGAGGAAAAACTGCCTATCGTCGGTCTGTCAAGGTACAAAACTGACATGTTGTGAGGTTAATAATGAAAGTGAGACCAATTTTTAATCCGCAAAATTGCTGATTATTCGCTCGTTCAGTTTAATGCAGATTACAAATTATTCTCAATGTCCAGGTGGCAATTAGTGATAATGCTTCAAAATGGCAAGCCTGTGACATCAAAACCACATGGCATTGCACCCTTCAAAGTAGTAAATCGGTTACAGAGTAGCGATGAAATTGTTCTTTCTAGAATCAACTGGCCCACCAGCCTGCATTTTGTGAGACGAATGGCAATACCAAAGCATGTCCGTGTCTCCCCTAGACATCGGAATGGGTGTGCAGAATGTGCCTTTTTTTGGAAAAAATAGAAGAATGCCTAGAGAGTTGCCTTTTCTTTTGGACTTTGGAGAAAAAAAACACAACAACAAAATAAGCCGGAGAAAAACAAGCACAGAGCGAGCCAGCCAGGAGTCGAACCTAGAATCTTCTGATCCGTAGTCAGACGCGTTATCCATTGCGCCACTGGCCCACCATTAGTAAAGACCCCCGATTGTTACAGACTTGTTGGTTTTCGATGTGACGGTGGCAAGCATTGATGTCTGCTCATTCTCACCTTGTTATCAGGAGAACAGACTACCAGCCCTCCAGCCCACCAGCCCACCAGCCCACCAGCCCACCAGCCCAACAGCCCAACAGCCCTCCAGCCCTCCTGCCCACCAGCCCACGAGCCCTCCAGCCCATATGGGAACTGGCCAGCTTTAACTGGCCACAAGCTTGCGGGCCACTTTCCATAAATGTGGCCAGTGTGGGCGCAGGGTTTTGTAGTGGCCTGTTGCTTTTGGTGTGTGACTGTAACAATGTGATAATAATTTGGCAATACAAGAATCATCCGAAGGGACGGTTTACTGAAATATATAGTGTTGCATGCATTCAAGGGACATGTTTGTTGACTCACACATGGTTCAGTTTTTTGGCCAGAATCCTGTGATTGCTGAATTTATACCTCGAACTGGTAATTAAGGTCTTGTCCAGGTGAAAATACTTGTGTCATGCATCTGAAAACCCACATGGCAACCGTTATCTAGAGGAAAAACTGCCTATCGTCGGTCTGTCAAGGTACAAAACTGACATGTTGTGAGGTTAATAATGAAAGTGAGACCAATTTTTAATATGCTGATTATTCGCTCGTTCAGTTTAATGCAGATTACAAATTATTCTCAATGTCCAGGTGGCAATTAGTGATAAGGCTTCAAAATGGCAAGCCTGTGACATCAAAACCACATGGCATTGCACCCTTCAAAGTAGTAAAGCGGTTACAGAGTAGCGATGAAATTGTTCATTCTAGAATCAACTGGCCCACCAGCCTGCATTTTGTAAGACTGCATGTCCGTGTCTCCCCTAGACATCGGAATGGGTGTGCAGAATGTGCCTTTTTTTGGAAAAAATAGAAGAATGCCTAGAGAGTTGCCTTTTCTTTTGGACTTTGGAGAAAAAAAACACAACAACAAAATAAGCCGGAGAAAAACAAGCACAGAGCGAGCCAGCCAGGAGTCGAACCTAGAATCTTCTGATCCGTAGTCAGACGCGTTATCCATTGCGCCACTGGCCCACCAAAAGTAAAGACCCCCGATTGTTACAGACTTGTTGGTTTTCGATGTGACGGTGGCAAGCATTGATGTCTGCTCATTCTCACCTTGTTATCAGGAGAACAGACTACCAGCCCTCCAGCCCTCCAGCCCACCAGCCCAGCAGCCCACGAGCCCTCCAGCCCACCATCCCTCCCTGGTGGTCTAGTGGTTAGGATTCGGCGCTCTCACCGCCGCGGCCCGGGTTCGATTCCCGGTCAGGGAAAGCTCTTTTGCCTTCCAATTGTGGACTGCGAATTCAAGCTCTGCTGACAGCTGTGAGAAAGCCAGCTCCAAGCCAAAACATTGGTGGGAACATGAAAAAAACACCTCCTTCGAGCCGGAGTTGAACCAGCGACCTAAGGATGGCCAACACTCCAACCTACAGTCCTCCGCTCTACCAGCTGAGCTATCGAAGGGGCTAAGGACTAGTCAGAACCTCGACATATCAGGGTTCTGTAGCTCTACTGCTGGCCAAAAAGTCACTTCTGGTGCAGGAAGATTTGCTGGATTTTTGAGGAGGGAAGCAAAAAGGAGCATGCATTCCCATACCGGGAGTTGAACCCGGGCCGCCTGGGTGAAAACCAGGAATCCTAACCGCTAGACCATATGGGATCTGGACACTTTAAACTGGCCATGGGCTTCTGGCGCACTTTCCATACATGTGGTCAGCGTGGGCGCAGGACCTTGTAGTGGCCTGTTGCTTTAGTTCTGTGACTGTAACAATGTGATAATAATTTGGCAAAACAAGAATTATCCAAAAGGACGGTTTTCTGAATTATATAGTGTTGTATGCATTCAGGGAATCTGTTTTTTCACTCAACCCGGGGGTTCAGTGTATTTGGGCAGATTCCTGTGATTACAGAATTGATTCCTCAAACTGGTAATTAAGCTCTTGTCCAAGTGAAAATACTCGTGTCATCCATTTGAAAACACACACGGCAACCTTTATCTAGAGGAAAAACTGGAGTCAACCCCTGGCTGCGTACGAGAAAACCAGGAATCCTAACTGCTAGACCATATGGGAACTGGCCAGCTTTAACTGGCCACAAGCTTGTGGGCCACTTTCCATAAATGTGGCCAGTGTGGGCGCAGGGTTTTGTAGTGGCCTGTTGCTTTTGGTGTGTGACTGTAACAATGTGATAATAATTTGGCAATACAAGAATCATCCGAAGGGACGGTTTACTGAAATATATAGTGTTGCATGCATTCAAGGGACATGTTTGTTGACTCACACATGGTTCAGTTTTTTGGCCAGAATCCTGTGATTGCTGAATTTATACCTCGAACTGGTAATTAAGGTCTTGTCCAGGTGAAAATACTTGTGTCATGCATCTGAAAACACACATGGCAACCGTTATCTAGAGGAAAAACTGCCTATCGTCGGTCTGTCAAGGTACAAAACTGACATGTTGTGAGGTTAATAATGAAAGTGAGACCAATTTTTAATCCGCAAAATTGCTGATTATTCGCTCGTTCAGTTTAATGCAGATTACAAATTATTCTCAATGTCCAGGTGGCAATTAGTGATAAGGCTTCAAAATGGCAAGCCTGTGACATCAAAACCACATGGCATTGCACCCTTCAAAGTAGTAAAGCGGTTACAGAGTAGCGATGAAATTGTTCTTTCTAGAATCAACTGGCCCACCAGCCTGCATTTTGTGAGACGAATGGCAATACCAAAGCATGTCCGTGTCTCCCCTAGACATCTGAATGGGTGTGCAGAATGTGCCTTTTTTTGAAAAAAATAGAAGAATGCCTAGAGAGTTGCCTTTTCTTTTGGACTTTGGAGAAAAAAAACACAACAACAAAATAAGCCGGAGAAAAACAAGCACAGAGCGAGCCAGCCAGGAGTCGAACCTAGAATCTTCTGATCCGTAGTCAGACGCGTTATCCATTGCGCCACTGGCCCACCATTAGTAAAGACCCCCGATTGTTACAGACTTGTTGGTTTTCGATGTGACGGTGGCAAGCATTGATGTCTGCTCATTCTCACCTTGTTATCAGGAGAACAGACTACCAGCCCTCCAGCCCACCAGCCCTCCAGCCCTCCTGCCCACCAGCCCACGAGCCCTCCAGCCCATATGGGAACTGGCCAGCTTTAACTGGCCACAAGCTTGTGGGCCACTTTCCATAAATGTGGCCAGTGTGGGCGCAGGGATTTGTAGTGGCCTGTTGCTTTTGGTGTGTGACTGTAACAATGTGATAATAATTTGGCAATACAAGAATCATCCGAAGGGACGGTTTACTGAAATATATAGTGTTGCATGCATTCAAGGGACATGTTTGTTGACTCACACATGGTTCAGTTTTTTGGCCAGAATCCTGTGATTGCTGAATTTATACCTCGAACTGGTAATTAAGGTCTTGTCCAGGTGAAAATACTTGTGTCATGCATCTGAAAACACACATGGCAACCGTTATCTAGAGGAAAAACTGCCTATCGTCGGTCTGTCAAGGTACAAAACTGACATGTTGTGAGGTTAATAATGAAAGTGAGACCAATTTTTAATATGCTGATTATTCGCTCGTTCAGTTTAATGCAGATTACAAATTATTCTCAATGTCCAGGTGGCAATTAGTGATAAGGCTTCAAAATGGCAAGCCTGTGACATCAAAACCACATGGCATTGCACCCTTCAAAGTAGTAAAGCGGTTACAGAGTAGCGATGAAATTGTTCATTCTAGAATCAACTGGCCCACCAGCCTGCATTTTGTGAGACTGCATGTCCGTGTCTCCCCTAGACATCGGAATGGGTGTGCAGAATGTGCCTTTTTTTGGAAAAAATAGAAGAATGCCTAGAGAGTTGCCTTTTCTTTTGGACTTTGGAGAAAAAAAACACAACAACAAAATAAGCCGGAGAAAAACAAGCACAGAGCGAGCCAGCCAGGAGTCGAACCTAGAATCTTCTGATCCGTAGTCAGACGCGTTATCCATTGCGCCACTGGCCCACCAAAAGTAAAGACCCCCGATTGTTACAGACTTGTTGGTTTTCGATGTGACGGTGGCAAGCATTGATATCTGCTCATTCTCACCTTGTTATCAGGAGAACAGACTACCAGCCCTCCAGCCCTCCAGCCCACCAGCCCAGCAGCCCACGAGCCCTCCAGCCCACGAGCCCTCCAGCCCACCATCCCTCCCTGGTGGTCTAGTGGTTAGAATTCGGCGTTCTCACCGCTGCGGCCCGGGTTCGATTCCCGGTCAGGGAAAGCTCTTTTGCCTTCCAATTGTGGACTGCGAATTCAAGCTCTGCTGACAGCTGTGAGAAAGCCAGCTCCAAGCCAAAACATTGGTGGGAACATGAAAAAAACACCTCCTTCGAGCCGGAGTTGAACCAGCGACCTAAGGATGGCCAACACTCCAACCTACAGTCCTCCGCTCTACCAGCTGAGCTATCGAAGGGGCTAAGGGCTAGTCAGAACCTCGACATATCAGGGTTCTGTAGCTCTACTGCTGGCCAAAAAGTCACTTCTGGTGTAGGAAGATTTGCTGGATTTTTGAGGAGGGAAGCAAAAAGGAGCATGCATTCCCATACCGGGAGTTGAACACGGGCCGCCTGGGTGAAAACCAGGAATCCTAACCGCTAGACCATATGGGATCTGGACACTTTAAACTGGCCATGGGCTTCTGGCGCACTTTCCATACATGTGGTCAGCGTGGGCGCAGGACCTTGTAGTGGCCTGTTGCTTTAGTTCTGTGACTGTAACAATGTGATAATAATTTGGCAAAACAAGAATTATCCAAAAGGACGGTTTTCTGAATTATATAGTGTTGTATGCATTCAGGGAATCTGTTTTTTCACTCAACCCGGGGGTTCAGTGTATTTGGGCAGATTCCTGTGATTGCAGAATTGATTCCTCAAACTGGTAATTAAGCTCTTGTCCAAGTGAAAATACTCGTGTCATCCATTTGAAAACACACACGGCAACCTTTATCTAGAGGAAAAACTGGAGTCAACCCCTGGCTGCGTACGAGAAAACCAGGAATCCTAACTGCTAGACCATATGGGAACTGGCCAGCTTTAACTGGCCACAAGCTTGTGGGCCACTTTCCATAAATGTGGCCAGTGTGGGCGCAGGGTTTTGTAGTGGCCTGTTGCTTTTGGTGTGTGACTGTAACAATGTGATAATAATTTGGCAATACAAGAATCATCCGAAGGGACGGTTTACTGAAATATATAGTGTTGCATGCATTCAAGGGACATGTTTGTTGACTCACACATGGTTCAGTTTTTTGGCCAGAATCCTGTGATTGCTGAATTTATACCTCGAACTGGTAATTAAGGTCTTGTCCAGGTGAAAATACTTGTGTCATGCATCTGAAAACACACATGGCAACCGTTATCTAGAGGAAAAACTGCCTATCGTCGGTCTGTCAAGGTACAAAACTGACATGTTGTGAGGTTAATAATGAAAGTGAGACCAATTTTTAATATGCTGATTATTCGCTCGTTCAGTTTAATGCAGATTACAAATTATTCTCAATGTCCAGGTGGCAATTAGTGATAAGGCTTCAAAATGGCAAGCCTGTGACATCAAAACCACATGGCATTGCACCCTTCAAAGTAGTAAAGCGGTTACAGAGTAGCGATGAAATTGTTCATTCTAGAATCAACTGGCCCACCAGCCTGCATTTTGTGAGACTGCATGTCCGTGTCTCCCCTAGACATCGGAATGGGTGTGCAGAATGTGCCTTTTTTTGGAAAAAATAGAAGAATGCCTAGAGAGTTGCCTTTTCTTTTGGACTTTGGAGAAAAAAAACACAACAACAAAATAAGCCGGAGAAAAACAAGCACAGAGCGAGCCAGCCAGGAGTCGAACCTAGAATCTTCTGATCCGTAGTCAGACGCGTTATCCATTGCGCCACTGGCCCACCAAAAGTAAAGACCCCCGATTGTTACAGACTTGTTGGTTTTCGATGTGACGGTGGCAAGCATTGATATCTGCTCATTCTCACCTTGTTATCAGGAGAACAGACTACCAGCCCTCCAGCCCTCCAGCCCACCAGCCCAGCAGCCCACGAGCCCTCCAGCCCACGAGCCCTCCAGCCCACCATCCCTCCCTGGTGGTCTAGTGGTTAGAATTCGGCGTTCTCACCGCCGCGGCCCGGGTTCGATTCCCGGTCAGGGAAAGCTCTTTTGCCTTCCAATTGTGGACTGCGAATTCAAGCTCTGCTGACAGCTGTGAGAAAGCCAGCTCCAAGCCAAAACATTGGTGGGAACATGAAAAAAACACCTCCTTCGAGCCGGAGTTGAACCAGCGACCTAAGGATGGCCAACACTCCAACATACAGTCCTCTGCTCTACCAGCTGAGCTATCGAAGGGGCTAAGGGCTAGTCAGAACCTCGACATATCAGGGTTCTGTAGCTCTACTGCTGGCCAAAAAGTCACTTCTGGTGTAGGAAGATTTGCTGGATTTTTGAGGAGGGAAGCAAAAAGGAGCATGCATTCCCATACCGGGAGTTGAACACGGGCCGCCTGGGTGAAAACCAGGAATCCTAACCGCTAGACCATATGGGATCTGGACACTTTAAACTGGCCATGGGCTTCTGGCGCACTTTCCATACATGTGGTCAGCGTGGGCGCAGGACCTTGTAGTGGCCTGTTGCTTTAGTTCTGTGACTGTAACAATGTGATAATAATTTGGCAAAACAAGAATTATCCAAAAGGACGGTTTTCTGAATTATATAGTGTTGTATGCATTCAGGGAATCTGTTTTTTCACTCAACCCGGGGGTTCAGTGTATTTGGGCAGATTCCTGTGATTGCAGAATTGATTCCTCAAACTGGTAATTAAGCTCTTGTCCAAGTGAAAATACTCGTGTCATCCATTTGAAAACACACACGGCAACCTTTATCTAGAGGAAAAACTGGAGTCAACCCCTGGCTGCGTACGAGAAAACCAGGAATCCTAACTGCTAGACCATATGGGAACTGGCCAGCTTTAACTGGCCACAAGCTTGTGGGCCACTTTCCATAAATGTGGCCAGTGTGGGCGCAGGGTTTTGTAGTGGCCTGTTGCTTTTGGTGTGTGACTGTAACAATGTGATAATAATTTGGCAATACAAGAATCATCCGAAGGGACGGTTTACTGAAATATATAGTGTTGCATGCATTCAAGGGACATGTTTGTTGACTCACACATGGTTCAGTTTTTTGGCCAGAATCCTGTGATTGCTGAATTTATACCTCGAACTGGTAATTAAGGTCTTGTCCAGGTGAAAATACTTGTGTCATGCATCTGAAAACACACATGGCAACCGTTATCTAGAGGAAAAACTGCCTATCGTCGGTCTGTCAAGGTACAAAACTGACATGTTGTGAGGTTAATAATGAAAGTGAGACCAATTTTTAATCCGCAAAATTGCTGATTATTCGCTCGTTCAGTTTAATGCAGATTACAAATTATTCTCAATGTCCAGGTGGCAATTAGTGATAAGGCTTCAAAATGGCAAGCCTGTGACATCAAAACCACATGGCATTGCACCCTTCAAAGTAGTAAAGCGGTTACAGAGTAGCGATGAAATTGTTCTTTCTAGAATCAACTGGCCCACCAGCCTGCATTTTGTGAGACGAATGGCAATACCAAAGCATGTCCGTGTCTCCCCTAGACATCGGAATGGGTGTGCAGAATGTGCCTTTTTTTGGAAAAAATAGAAGAATGCCTAGAGAGTTGCCTTTTCTTTTGGACTTTGGAGAAAAAAAACACAACAACAAAATAAGCCGGAGAAAAACAAGCACAGAGCGAGCCAGCCAGGAGTCGAACCTAGAATCTTCTGATCCGTAGTCAGACGCGTTATCCATTGCGCCACTGGCCCACCATTAGTAAAGACCCCCGATTGTTACAGACTTGTTGGTTTTCGATGTGACGGTGGCAAGCATTGATGTCTGCTCATTCTCACCTTGTTATCAGGAGAACAGATTACCAGCCCTCCAGCCCACCAGCCCACCAGCCCACGAGCCCTCCAGCCCTCCTGCCCACCAGCCCACGAGCCCTCCAGCCCACCGTCCATCCCTGGTGGTCTAGTGGTTAGGATTCGGCGCTCTCACCGCCGCGGCCCGGGTTCGATTCCCGGTCAGGGAAAGCTCTTTTGCCTTCCAATTGTGGACTGCGAATTCAAGCTCTGCTGACAGCTGTGAGAAAGCCAGCTCCAAGCCAAAACATTGGTGGGAACATGAAAAAAACACCTCCTTCGAGCCGGAGTTGAACCAGCGACCTAAGGATGGCCAACACTCCAACCTACAGTCCTCCGCTCTACCAGCTGAGCTATCGAAGGGGCTAAGGGCTAGTCAGAACCTCGACATATCAGGGTTCTGTAGCTCTACTGCTGGCCAAAAAGTCACTTCTGGTGCAGGAAGATTTGCTGGATTTTTGGAGAAATTGGACTTTGGAGAAAAAAAACACAACAACAAAATAAGCCGGAGAAAAACAAGCACAGAGCGAGCCAGCCAGGAGTCGAACCTAGAATCTTCTGATCCGTAGTCAGACGCGTTATCCATTGCGCCACTGGCCCACCATTAGTAAAGACCCCCGATTGTTACAGACTTGTTGGTTTTCGATGTGACGGTGGCAAGCATTGATGTCTGCTCATTCTCACCTTGTTATCAGGAGAACAGATTACCAGCCCTCCAGCCCACCAGCCCACCAGCCCACGAGCCCTCCAGCCCTCCTGCCCACCAGCCCACGAGCCCTCCAGCCCACCGTCCATCCCTGGTGGTCTAGTGGTTAGGATTCGGCGCTCTCACCGCCGCGGCCCGGGTTCGATTCCCGGTCAGGGAAAGCTCTTTTGCCTTCCAATTGTGGACTGCGAATTCAAGCTCTGCTGACAGCTGTGAGAAAGCCAGCTCCAAGCCAAAACATTGGTGGGAACATGAAAAAAACACCTCCTTCGAGCCGGAGTTGAACCAGCGACCTAAGGATGGCCAACACTCCAACCTACAGTCCTCCGCTCTACCAGCTGAGCTATCGAAGGGGCTAAGGGCTAGTCAGAACCTCGACATATCAGGGTTCTGTAGCTCTACTGCTGGCCAAAAAGTCACTTCTGGTGCAGGAAGATTTGCTGGATTTTTGAGGAGGGAAGCAAAAAGGAGCATGCATTCCCATACCGGGAGTTGAACCCGGGCCGCCTGGGTGAAAACCAGGAATCCTAACCGCTAGACCATATGGGATCTGGACACTTTAAACTGGCCATGGGCTTCTGGCGCACTTTCCATACATGTGGTCAGCGTGGGCGCAGGACCTTGTAGTGGCCTGTTGCTTTAGTTCTGTGACTGTAACAATGTGATAATAATTTGGCAAAACAAGAATTATCCAAAAGGACGGTTTTCTGAATTATATAGTGTTGTATGCATTCAGGGAATCTGTTTTTTCACTCAACCCGGGGGTTCAGTGTATTTGGGCAGATTCCTGTGATTGCAGAATTGATTCCTCAAACTGGTAATTAAGCTCTTGTCCAAGTGAAAATACTCGTGTCATCCATTTGAAAACACACACAGCAACCTTTATCTAGAGGAAAAACTGGAGTCAACCCCTGGCTGCGTACGAGAAAACCAGGAATCCTAACTGCTAGACCATATGGGAACTGGCCAGCTTTAACTGGCCACAAGCTTGTGGGCCACTTTCCATAAATGTGGCCAGTGTGGGCGCAGGGTTTTGTAGTGGCCTGTTGCTTTTGGTGTGTGACTGTAACAATGTGATAATAATTTGGCAATACAAGAATCATCCGAAGGGACGGTTTCTGTCAAGGTACAAAACTGACATGTTGTGAGGTTAATAATGAAAGTGAGACCAATTTTTAATCTGCAAAATTGCTGATTATTCGCTCGTTCAGTTTAATGCAGATTACAAATTATTCTCAATGTCCAGGTGGCAATTAGTGATAAGGCTTCAAAATGGCAAGCCTGTGACATCAAAACCACATGGCATTGCACCCTTCAAAGTAGTAAAGCGGTTACAGAGTAGCGATGAAATTGTTCTTTCTAGAATCAACTGGCCCACCAGCCTGCATTTTGTGAGACGAATGGCAATACCAAAGCATGTCCGTGTCTCCCCTAGACATCGGAATGGGTGTGCAGAATGTGCCTTTTTTTGAAAAAAAATAGAAGAATGCCTAGAGAGTTGCCTTTTCTTTTGGACTTTGGAGAAAAAAAACACAACAACAAAATAAGCCGGAGAAAAACAAGCACAGAGCGAGCCAGCCAGGAGTCGAACCTAGAATCTTCTGATCCGTAGTCAGACGCGTTATCCATTGCGCCACTGGCCCACCATTAGTAAGACCCCCGATTGTTACAGACTTGTTGGTTTTCGATGTGACGGTGGCAAGCATTGATGTCTGCTCATTCTCACCTTGTTATCAGGAGAACAGACTACCAGCCCTCCAGCCCACCAGCCCTCCAGCCCACCAGCCCTCCAGCCCACCAGCCCACCAGCCCACCAGCCCACCAGCCCTCCAGCCCTCCTGCCCACCAGCCCACGAGCCCTCCAGCCCATATGGGAACTGGCCAGCTTTAACTGGCCACAAGCTTGTGGGCCACTTTCCATAAATGTGGCCAGTGTGGGCGCAGGGTTTTGTAGTGGCCTGTTGCTTTTGGTGTGTGACTGTAACAATGTGATAATAATTTGGCAATACAAGAATCATCCGAAGGGACGGTTTACTGAAATATATAGTGTTGCATGCATTCAAGGGACATGTTTGTTGACTCACACATGGTTCAGTTTTTTGGCCAGAATCCTGTGATTGCTGAATTTATACCTCGAACTGGTAATTAAGGTCTTGTCCAGGTGAAAATACTTGTGTCATGCATCTGAAAACACACATGGCAACCGTTATCTAGAGGAAAAACTGCCTATCGTCGGTCTGTCAAGGTACAAAACTGACATGTTGTGAGGTTAATAATGAAAGTGAGACCAATTTTTAATCCGCAAAATTGCTGATTATTCGCTCGTTCAGTTTAATGCAGATTACAAATTATTCTCAATGTCCAGGTGGCAATTAGTGATAAGGCTTCAAAATGGCAAGCCTGTGACATCAAAACCACATGGCATTGCACCCTTCAAAGTAGTAAAGCGGTTACAGAGTAGCGATGAAATTGTTCATTCTAGAATCAACTGGCCCACCAGCCTGCATTTTGTGAGACTGCATGTCCGTGTCTCCCCTAGACATCGGAATGGGTGTGCAGAATGTGCCTTTTTTTGGAAAAAATAGAAGAATGCCTAGAGAGTTGCCTTTTCTTTTGGACTTTGGAGAAAAAAAAACACAACAACAAAATAAGCCGGAGAAAAACAAGCACAGAGCGAGCCAGCCAGGAGTCGAACCTAGAATCTTCTGATCCGTAGTCAGACGCGTTATCCATTGCGCCACTGGCCCACCAAAAGTAAAGACCCCCGATTGTTACAGACTTGTTGGTTTTCGATGTGACGGTGGCAAGCATTGATGTCTGCTCATTCTCACCTTGTTATCAGGAGAACAGACTACCAGCCCTCCAGCCCTCCAGCCCACCAGCCCAGCAGCCCACGAGCCCTCCAGCCCACCATCCCTCCCTGGTGGTCTAGTGGTTAGGATTCGGCGCTCTCACCGCCGCGGCCCGGGTTCGATTCCCGGTCAGGGAAAGCTCTTTTGCCTTCCAATTGTGGACTGCGAATTCAAGCTCTGCTGACAGATGTGAGAAAGCCAGCTCCAAGCCAAAACATTGGTGGGAACATGAAAAAAACACCTCCTTCGAGCCGGAGTTGAACCAGCGACCTAAGGATGGCCAACACTCCAACCTACAGTCCTCCGCTCTACCAGCTGAGCTATCGAAGGGGCTAATGGCTAGTCAGAACCTCGACATATCAGGGTTCTGTAGCTCTACTGCTGGCCAAAAAGTCACTTCTGGTGCAGGAAGATTTGCTGGATTTTTGAGGAGGGAAGCAAAAAGGAGCATGCATTCCCATACCGGGAGTTGAACCCGGGCCGCCTGGGTGAAAACCAGGAATCCTAACCGCTAGACCATATGGGATCTGGACACTTTAAACTGGCCATGGGCTTCTGGCGCACTTTCCATACATGTGGTCAGCGTGGGCGCAGGACCTTGTAGTGGCCTGTTGCTTTAGTTCTGTGACTGTAACAATGTGATAATAATTTGGCAAAACAAGAATTATCCAAAAGGACGGTTTTCTGAATTATATAGTGTTGTATGCATTCAGGGAATCTGTTTTTTCACTCAACCCGGGGGTTCAGTGTATTTGGGCAGATTCCTGTGATTGCAGAATTGATTCCTCAAACTGGTAATTAAGCTCTTGTCCAAGTGAAAATACTCGTGTCATCCATTTGAAAACACACACGGCAACCTTTATCTAGAGGAAAAACTGGAGTCAACCCCTGGCTGCGTACGAGAAAACCAGGAATCCTAACTGCTAGACCATATGGGAACTGGCCAGCTTTAACTGGCCACAAGCTTGTGGGCCACTTTCCATAAATGTGGCCAGTGTGGGCGCAGGGTTTTGTAGTGGCCTGTTGCTTTTGGTGTGTGACTGTAACAATGTGATAATAATTTGGCAATACAAGAATCATCCGAAGGGACGGTTTCTGTCAAGGTACAAAACTGACATGTTGTGAGGTTAATAATGAAAGTGAGACCAATTTTTAATCCGCAAAATTGCTGATTATTCGCTCGTTCAGTTTAATGCAGATTACAAATTATTCTCAATGTCCAGGTGGCAATTAGTGATAAGGCTTCAAAATGGCAAGCCTGTGACATCAAAACCACATGGCATTGCACCCTTCAAAGTAGTAAAGCGGTTACAGAGTAGCGATGAAATTGTTCTTTCTAGAATCAACTGGCCCACCAGCCTGCATTTTGTGAGACGAATGGCAATACCAAAGCATGTCCGTGTCTCCCCTAGACATCTGAATGGGTGTGCAGAATGTGCCTTTTTTTGAAAAAAAATAGAAGAATGCCTAGAGAGTTGCCTTTTCTTTTGGACTTTGGAGAAAAAAAACACAACAACAAAATAAGCCGGAGAAAAACAAGCACAGAGCGAGCCAGCCAGGAGTTGAACCTAGAATCTTCTGATCCGTAGTCAGACGCGTTATCCATTGCGCCACTGGCCCACCATTAGTAAAGACCCCCGATTGTTACAGACTTGTTGGTTTTCGATGTGACGGTGGCAAGCATTGATGTCTGCTCATTCTCACCTTGTTATCAGGAGAACAGACTACCAGCCCTCCAGCCCACCAGCCCTCCAGCCCTCCTGCCCACCAGCCCACGAGCCCTCCAGCCCATATGGGAACTGGCCAGCTTTAACTGGCCACAAGCTTGTGGGCCACTTTCCATAAATGTGGCCAGTGTGGGCGCAGGGTTTTGTAGTGGCCTGTTGCTTTTGGTGTGTGACTGTAACAATGTGATAATAATTTGGCAATACAAGAATCATCCGAAGGGACGGTTTACTGAAATATATAGTGTTGCATGCATTCAAGGGACATGTTTGTTGACTCACACATGGTTCAGTTTTTTGGCCAGAATCCTGTGATTGCTGAATTTATACCTCGAACTGGTAATTAAGGTCTTGTCCAGGTGAAAATACTTGTGTCATGCATCTGAAAACACACATGGCAACCGTTATCTAGAGGAAAAACTGCCTATCGTCGGTCTGTCAAGGTACAAAACTGACATGTTGTGAGGTTAATAATGAAAGTGAGACCAATTTTTAATCCGCAAAATTGCTGATTATTCGCTCGTTCAGTTTAATGCAGATTACAAATTATTCTCAATGTCCAGGTGGCAATTAGTGATAAGGCTTTAAAATGGCAAGCCTGTGACATCAAAACCACATGGCATTGCACCCTTCAAAGTAGTAAAGCGGTTACAGAGTAGCGATGAAATTGTTCTTTCTAGAATCAACTGGCCCACCAGCCTGCATTTTGTGAGACGAATGGCAATACCAAAGCATGTCCGTGTCTCCCCTAGACATCGGAATGGGTGTGCAGAATGTGCCTTTTTTTGGAAAAAATAGAAGAATGCCTAGAGAGTTGCCTTTTCTTTTGGACTTTGGAGAAAAAAAACACAACAACAAAATAAGCCGGAGAAAAACAAGCACAGAGCGAGCCAGCCAGGAGTCGAACCTAGAATCTTCTGATCCGTAGTCAGACGCGTTATCCATTGCGCCACTTGCCCACCATTAGTAAAGACCCCCAATTGTTACAGACTTGTTGGTTTTCGATGTGACGGTGGCAAGCATTGATGTCTGCTCATTCTCACCTTGTTATCAGGAGAACAGACTACCAGCCCTCCAGCCCACCAGCCCACCAGCCCACGAGCCCTCCAGCCCTCCTGCCCACCAGCCCACGAGCCCTCCAGCCCACCGTCCATCCCTGGTGGTCTAGTGGTTAGGATTCGGCGCTCTCACCGCCGCGGCCCGGGTTCGATTCCCGGTCAGGGAAAGCTCTTTTGCCTTCCAATTGTGGACTGCGAATTCAAGCTCTGCTGACAGCTGTGAGAAAGCCAGCTCCAAGCCAAAACATTGGTGGGAACATGAAAAAAAACACCTCCTTCGAGCCGGAGTTGAACCAGCGACCTAAGGATGGCCAACACTCCAACCTACAGTCCTCCGCTCTACCAGCTGAGCTATCGAAGGGGCTAAGGGCTAGTCAGAACCTCGACATATCAGGGTTCTGTAGCTCTACTGCTGGCCAAAAAGTCACTTCTGGTGCAGGAAGATTTGCTGGATCAGAACCTCGACATATCAGGGTTCTGTAGCTCTACTGCTGGCCAAAAAGTCACTTCTGGTGCAGGAAGATTTGCTGGATTTTTGAGGAGGGAAGCAAAAAGGAGCATGCATTCCCATACCGGGAGTTGAACCCGGGCCGCCTGGGAGAAAACCAGGAATCCTAACCGCTAGACCATATGGGATTTGGACACTTTAAACTGGCCATGGGCTTCTGGCGCACTTTCCATACATGTGGTCAGTGTGGGCGAAGGACCTTGTAGTGGCCTGTTGCTTTAGTTCTGTGACTGTAACAATGTGATAGTAATTTGGCAAAACAAGAATTATGCAAAAGGACGGTTTTCTGAATTATATAGTGTTGTATGCATTCAGGGAATCTGTTTTTTCACTCAACCCGGGGGTTCAGTGTATTTGGGCAGATTCCTGTGATTGCAGAATTGATTCCTCAAACTGGTAATTAAGCTCTTGTCCAAGTGAAAATACTTGTGTCATCCATTTGAAAACACACACGGCAACCTTTATCTAGAGGAAAAACTGGAGTCAACCCCTGGCTGCGTACAAGAAAACCAGGAATCCTAACTGCTAGACCATATGGGAACTGGCCAGCTTTAACTGGCCACAAGCTTGTGGGCCACTTTCCATAAATGTGGCCAGTGTGGGCGCAGGGTTTTGTAGTGGCCTGTTGCTTTTGGTGTGTGACTGTAACAATGTGATAATAATTTGGCAATACAAGAATCATCCGAAGGGACGGTTTACTGAAATATATAGTGTTGCATGCATTCAAGGGACATGTTTGTTGACTCACACAAGGTTCAGTTTTTTGGCCAGAATCCTGTGATTGCTGAATTTATACCTCGAACTGGTAATTAAGGTCTTGTCCAGGTGAAAATACTTGTGTCATGCATCTGAAAACACACATGGCAACCGTTATCTAGAGGAAAAACTGCCTATCGTCGGTCTGTCAAGGTACAAAACTGACATGTTGTGAGGTTAATAATGAAAGTGAGACCAATTTTTAATATGCTGATTATTCGCTCGTTCAGTTTAATGCAGATTACAAATTATTCTCAATGTCCAGGTGGCAATTAGTGATAAGGCTTCAAAATGGCAAGCCTGTGACATCAAAACCACATGGCATTGCACCCTTCAAAGTAGTAAAGCGGTTACAGAGTAGCGATGAAATTGTTCATTCTAGAATCAACTGGCCCACCAGCCTGCATTTTGTGAGACGAATGGCAATACCAAAGCATGTCCGTGTCTCCCCTAGACATCGGAATGGGTGTGCAGAATGTGCCTTTTTTTGGAAAAAATAGAAGAATGCCTAGAGAGTTGCCTTTTCTTTTGGACTTTGGAGAAAAAAAACACAACAACAAAATAAGCCGGAGAAAAACAAGCACAGAGCGAGCCAGCCAGGAGTCGAACCTAGAATCTTCTGATCCGTAGTCAGACGCGTTATCCATTGCGCCACTGGCCCACCAAAAGTAAAGACCCCCGATTGTTACAGACTTGTTGGTTTTCGATGTGACGGTGGCAAGCATTGATGTCTGCTCATTCTCACCTTGTTATCAGGAGAACAGACTACCAGCCCTCCAGCCCTCCAGCCCACCAGCCCAGCAGCCCACGAGCCCTCCAGCCCACCATCCCTCCCTGGTGGTCTAGTGGTTAGGATTCGGCGCTCTCACCGCCGCGGCCCGGGTTCGATTCCCGGTCAGGGAAAGCTCTTTTGCCTTCCAATTGTGGACTGCGATTTCAAGCTCTGCTGACAGATGTGAGAAAGCCAGCTCCAAGCCAAAACATTGGTGGGAACATGAAAAAAACACCTCCTTCGAGCCGGAGTTGAACCAGCGACCTAAGGATGGCCAACACTCCAACCTACAGTCCTCCGCTCTACCAGCTGAGCTATCGAAGGGGCTAAGGGCTAGTCAGAACCTCGACATATCAGGGTTCTGTAGCTCTACTGCTGGCCAAAAAGTCACTTCTGGTGCAGGAAGATTTGCTGGATTTTTGAGGAGGGAAGCAAAAAGGAGCATGCATTCCCATACCGGGAGTTGAACCCGGGCCGCCTGGGTGAAAACCAGGAATCCTAACCGCTAGACCATATGGGATCTGGACACTTTAAACTGGCCATGGGCTTCTGGCGCACTTTCCATACATGTGGTCAGCGTGGGCGCAGGACCTTGTAGTGGCCTGTTGCTTTAGTTCTGTGACTGTAACAATGTGATAATAATTTGGCAAAACAAGAATTATCCAAAAGGACGGTTTTCTGAATTATAAAGTGTTGTATGCATTCAGGGAATCTGTTTTTTCACTCAACCCGGGGGTTCAGTGTATTTGGGCAGATTCCTGTGATTGCAGAATTGATTCCTCAAACTGGTAATTAAGCTCTTGTCCAAGTGAAAATACTCGTGTCATCCATTTGAAAACACACACGGCAACCTTTATCTAGAGGAAAAACTGGAGTCAACCCCTGGCTGCGTACGAGAAAACCAGGAATCCTAACTGCTAGACCATATGGGAACTGGCCAGCTTTAACTGGCCACAAGCTTGTGGGCCACTTTCCATAAATGTGGCCAGTGTGGGCGCAGGGTTTTGTAGTGGCCTGTTGCTTTTGGTGTGTGACTGTAACAATGTGATAATAATTTGGCAATACAAGAATCATCCGAAGGGACGGTTTCTGTCAAGGTACAAAACTGACATGTTGTGAGGTTAATAATGAAAGTGAGACCAATTTTTAATCCGCAAAATTGCTGATTATTCGCTCGTTCAGTTTAATGCAGATTACAAATTATTCTCAATGTCCAGGTGGCAATTAGTGATAAGGCTTCAAAATGGCAAGCCTGTGACATCAAAACCACATGGCATTGCACCCTTCAAAGTAGTAAAGCGGTTACAGAGTAGCGATGAAATTGTTCTTTCTAGAATCAACTGGCCCACCAGCCTGCATTTTGTGAGACGAATGGCAATACCAAAGCATGTCCGTGTCTCCCCTAGACATCGGAATGGGTGTGCAGAATGTGCCTTTTTTTGAAAAAAATAGAAGAATGCCTAGAGAGTTGCCTTTTCTTTTGGACTTTGGAGAAAAAAAACACAACAACAAAATAAGCCGGAGAAAAAAAAGCACAGAGCGAGCCAGCCAGGAGTCGAACCTAGAATCTTCTGATCCGTAGTCAGACGCGTTATCCATTGCGCCACTGGCCCACCATTAGTAAAGACCCCCGATTGTTACAGACTTGTTGGTTTTCGATGTGACGGTGGCAAGCATTGATGTCTGCTCATTCTCACCTTGTTATCAGGAGAACAGACTACCAGCCCTCCAGCCCTCCAGCCCACCAGCCCACCAGCCCACCAGCCCACCAGCCCACCAGCCCACCAGCCCACCAGCCCTCCTGCCCACCAGCCCACGAGCCCACCAGCCCATATGGGAACTGGCCAGCTTTAACTGGCCACAAGCTTGTGGGCCACTTTCCATAAATGTGGCCAGTGTGGGCGCAGGGTTTTGTAGTGGCCTGTTGCTTTTGGTGTGTGACTGTAACAATGTGATAATAATTTGGCAATACAAGAATCATCCGAAGGGACGGTTTACTGAAATATATAGTGTTGCATGCATTCAAGGGACATGTTTGTTGACTCACACATGGTTCAGTTTTTTGGCCAGAATCCTGTGATTGCTGAATTTATACCTCGAACTGGTAATTAAGGTCTTGTCCAGGTGAAAATACTTGTGTCATGCATCTGAAAACACACATGGCAACCGTTATCTAGAGGAAAAACTGCCTATCGTCGGTCTGTCAAGGTACAAAACTGACATGTTGTGAGGTTAATAATGAAAGTGAGACCAATTTTTAATATGCTGATTATTCGCTCGTTCAGTTTAATGCAGATTACAAATTATTCTCAATGTCCAGGTGGCAATTAGTGATAAGGCTTCAAAATGGCAAGCCTGTGACATCAAAACCACATGGCATTGCACCCTTCAAAGTAGTAAAGCGGTTACAGAGTAGCGATGAAATTGTTCATTCTAGAATCAACTGGCCCACCAGCCTGCATTTTGTGAGACTGCATGTCCGTGTCTCCCCTAGACATCGGAATGGGTGTGCAGAATGTGCCTTTTTTTGGAAAAAATAGAAGAATGCCTAGAGAGTTGCCTTTTCTTTTGGACTTTGGAGAAAAAAAAACACAACAACAAAATAAGCCGGAGAAAAACAAGCACAGAGCGAGCCAGCCAGGAGTCGAACCTAGAATCTTCTGATCCGTAGTCAGACGCGTTATCCATTGCGCCACTGGCCCACCAAAAGTAAAGACCCCCGATTGTTACAGACTTGTTGGTTTTCGATGTGACGGTGGCAAGCATTGATGTCTGCTCATTCTCACCTTGTTATCAGGAGAACAGACTACCAGCCCTCCAGCCCACCAGCCCAGCAGCCCACGAGCCCTCCAGCCCACCATCCCTCACTGGTGGTCTAGCGGTTAGGATTCGGCGCTCTCACCGCCGCGGCCCGGGTTCGATTCCCGTTCAGGGAAAGCTCTTTTGCCTTCCAATTGTGGACTGCGAATTCAAGCTCTGCTGACAGATGTGAGAAAGCCAGCTCCAAGCCAAAACATTGGTGGGAACATGAAAAAAACACCTCCTTCGAGCCGGAGTTGAACCAGCGACCTAAGGATGGCCAACACTCCAACCTACAGTCCTCCGCTCTACCAGCTGAGCTATCGAAGGGGCTAAGGGCTAGTCAGAACCTCGACATATCAGGGTTCTGTAGCTCTACTGCTGGCCAAAAAGTCACTTCTGGTGCAGGAAGATTTGATGGATTTTTGAGGAGGGAAGCAAAAAGGAGCATGCATTCCCATACCGGGAGTTGAACCCGGGCCGCCTGGGTGAAAACCAGGAATCCTAACCGCTAGACCATATGGGATCTGGACACTTTAAACTGGCCATGGGCTTCTGGCGCACTTTCCATACATGTGGTCAGGGTGGGCGCAGGACCTTGTAGTGGCCTGTTGCTTTAGTTCTGTGACTGTATATATATATATATGAAATATATAGTGTTGCATGCATTCAAGGGACATGTTTGTTGACTCACACATGGTTCAGTTTTTTGGCCAGAATCCTGTGATTGCTGAATTTATACCTCGAACTGGTAATTAAGGTCTTGTCCAGGTGAAAATACTTGTGTCATGCATCTGAAAACACACATGGCAACCGTTATCTAGAGGAAAAACTGCCTATCGTCGGTCTGTCAAGGTACAAAACTGACATGTTGTGAGGTTAATAATGAAAGTGAGACCAATTTTTAATCCGCAAAATTGCTGATTATTCGCTCGTTCAGTTTAATGCAGATTACAAATTATTCTCAATGTCCAGGTGGCAATTAGTGATAAGGCTTCAAAATGGCAAGCCTGTGACATCAAAACCACATGGCATTGCACTCATTCTCACCCCACCACTGTTGCTTTAGTTCTGTGTTCTGTGACTGTAACAATGTGATAGTAATTTGGCAAAACAAGAATTATGCAAAAGGACGGTTTTCTGAATTATATAGTGTTGTATGCATTCAGGGAATCTGTTTTTTCACTCAACCCGGGGGTTCAGTGTATTTGGGCAGATTCCTGTGATTGCAGAATTGATTCCTCAAACTGGTAATTAAGCTCTTGTCCAAGTGAAAATACTTGTGTCATCCATTTGAAAACACACACGGCAACCTTTATCTAGAGGAAAAACTGGAGTCAACCCCTGGCTGCGTACAAGAAAACCAGGAATCCTAACTGCTAGACCATATGGGAACTGGCCAGCTTTAACTGGCCACAAGCTTGTGGGCCACTTTCCATAAATGTGGCCAGTGTGGGCGCAGGGTTTTGTAGTGGCCTGTTGCTTTTGGTGTGTGACTGTAACAATGTGATAATAATTTGGCAATACAAGAATCATCCGAAGGGACGGTTTACTGAAATATATAGTGTTGCATGCATTCAAGGGACATGTTTGTTGACTCACACAAGGTTCAGTTTTTTGGCCAGAATCCTGTGATTGCTGAATTTATACCTCGAACTGGTAATTAAGGTCTTGTCCAGGTGAAAATACTTGTGTCATGCATCTGAAAACACACATGGCAACCGTTATCTAGAGGAAAAACTGCCTATCGTCGGTCTGTCAAGGTACAAAACTGACATGTTGTGAGGTTAATAATGAAAGTGAGACCAATTTTTAATATGCTGATTATTCGCTCGTTCAGTTTAATGCAGATTACAAATTATTCTCAATGTCCAGGTGGCAATTAGTGATAAGGCTTCAAAATGGCAAGCCTGTGACATCAAAACCACATGGCATTGCACCCTTCAAAGTAGTAAAGCGGTTACAGAGTAGCGATGAAATTGTTCATTCTAGAATCAACTGGCCCACCAGCCTGCATTTTGTGAGACGAATGGCAATACCAAAGCATGTCCGTGTCTCCCCTAGACATCGGAATGGGTGTGCAGAATGTGCCTTTTTTTGGAAAAAATAGAAGAATGCCTAGAGAGTTGCCTTTTCTTTTGGACTTTGGAGAAAAAAAACACAACAACAAAATAAGCCGGAGAAAAACAAGCACAGAGCGAGCCAGCCAGGAGTCGAACCTAGAATCTTCTGATCCGTAGTCAGACGCGTTATCCATTGCGCCACTGGCCCACCAAAAGTAAAGACCCCCGATTGTTACAGACTTGTTGGTTTTCGATGTGACGGTGGCAAGCATTGATGTCTGCTCATTCTCACCTTGTTATCAGGAGAACAGACTACCAGCCCTCCAGCCCTCCAGCCCACCAGCCCAGCAGCCCACGAGCCCTCCAGCCCACCATCCCTCCCTGGTGGTCTAGTGGTTAGGATTCGGCGCTCTCACCGCCGCGGCCCGGGTTCGATTCCCGGTCAGGGAAAGCTCTTTTGCCTTCCAATTGTGGACTGCGAATTCAAGCTCTGCTGACAGATGTGAGAAAGCCAGCTCCAAGCCAAAACATTGGTGGGAACATGAAAAAAAACACCTCCTTCGAGCCGGAGTTGAACCAGCGACCTAAGGATGGCCAACACTCCAACCTACAGTCCTCCGCTCTACCAGCTGAGCTATCGAAGGGGCTAAGGGCTAGTCAGAACCTCGACATATCAGGGTTCTGTAGCTCTACTGCTGGCCAAAAAGTCACTTCTGGTGCAGGAAGATTTGCTGGATCAGAACCTCGACATATCAGGGTTCTGTAGCTCTACTGCTGGCCAAAAAGTCACTTCTGGTGCAGGAAGATTTGCTGGATTTTTGAGGAGGGAAGCAAAAAGGAGCATGCATTCCCATACCGGGAGTTGAACCCGGGCCGCCTGGGAGAAAACCAGGAATCCTAACCGCTAGACCATATGGGATTAGGACACTTTAAACTGGCCATGGGCTTCTGGCGCACTTTCCATACATGTGGTCAGTGTGGGCGAAGGACCTTGTAGTGGCCTGTTGCTTTAGTTCTGTGACTGTAACAATGTGATAGTAATTTGGCAAAACAAGAATTATGCAAAAGGACGGTTTTCTGAATTATATAGTGTTGTATGCATTCAGGGAATCTGTTTTTTCACTCAACCCGGGGGTTCAGTGTATTTGGGCAGATTCCTGTGATTGCAGAATTGATTCCTCAAACTGGTAATTAAGCTCTTGTCCAAGTGAAAATACTTGTGTCATCCATTTGAAAACACACACAGCAACCTTTATCTAGAGGAAAAACTGGAGTCAACCCCTGGCTGCGTACAAGAAAACCAGGAATCCTAACTGCTAGACCATATGGGAACTGGCCAGCTTTAACTGGCCACAAGCTTGTGGGCCACTTTCCATAAATGTGGCCAGTGTGGGCGCAGGGTTTTGTAGTGGCCTGTTGCTTTTGGTGTGTGACTGTAACAATGTGATAATAATTTGGCAATACAAGAATCATCCGAAGGGACGGTTTACTGAAATATATAGTGTTGCATGCATTCAAGGGACATGTTTGTTGACTCACACAAGGTTCAGTTTTTTGGCCAGAATCCTGTGATTGCTGAATTTATACCTCGAACTGGTAATTAAGGTCTTGTCCAGGTGAAAATACTTGTGTCATGCATCTGAAAACACACATGGCAACCGTTATCTAGAGGAAAAACTGCCTATCGTCGGTCTGTCAAGGTACAAAACTGACATGTTGTGAGGTTAATAATGAAAGTGAGACCAATTTTTAATATGCTGATTATTCGCTCGTTCAGTTTAATGCAGATTACAAATTATTCTCAATGTCCAGGTGGCAATTAGTGATAAGGCTTCAAAATGGCAAGCCTGTGACATCAAAACCACATGGCATTGCACCCTTCAAAGTAGTAAAGCGGTTACAGAGTAACGATGAAATTGTTCATTCTAGAATCAACTGGCCCACCAGCCTGCATTTTGTGAGACGAATGGCAATACCAAAGCATGTCCGTGTCTCCCCTAGACATCGGAATGGGTGTGCAGAATGTGCCTTTTTTTGGAAAAAATAGAAGAATGCCTAGAGAGTTGCCTTTTCTTTTGGACTTTGGAGAAAAAAAACACAACAACAAAATAAGCCGGAGAAAAACAAGCACAGAGCGAGCCAGCCAGGAGTCGAACCTAGAATCTTCTGATCCGTAGTCAGACGCGTTATCCATTGCGCCACTGGCCCACCAAAAGTAAAGACCCCCGATTGTTACAGACTTGTTGGTTTTCGATGTGACGGTGGCAAGCATTGATGTCTGCTCATTCTCACCTTGTTATCAGGAGAACAGACTACCAGCCCTCCAGCCCTCCAGCCCACCAGCCCAGCAGCCCACGAGCCCTCCAGCCCACCATCCCTCCCTGGTGGTCTAGTGGTTAGGATTCGGCGCTCTCACCGCCGCGGCCCGGGTTCGATTCCCGGTCAGGGAAAGCTCTTTTGCCTTCCAATTGTGGACTGCGAATTCAAGCTCTGCTGACAGATGTGAGAAAGCCAGCTCCAAGCCAAAACATTGGTGGGAACATGAAAAAAACACCTCCTTCGAGCCGGAGTTGAACCAGCGACCTAAGGATGGCCAACACTCCAACCTACAGTCCTCCGCTCTACCAGCTGAGCTATCGAAGGGGCTAAGGGCTAGTCAGAACCTCGACATATCAGGGTTCTGTAGCTCTACTGCTGGCCAAAAAGTCACTTCTGGTGCAGGAAGATTTGCTGGATTTTTGAGGAGGGAAGCAAAAAGGAGCATGCATTCCCATACCGGGAGTTGAACCCGGGCCGCCTGGGTGAAAACCAGGAATCCTAACCGCTAGACCATATGGGATCTGGACACTTTAAACTGGCCATGGGCTTCTGGCGCACTTTCCATACATGTGGTCAGCGTGGGCGCAGGACCTTGTAGTGGCCTGTTGCTTTAGTTCTGTGACTGTAACAATGTGATAATAATTTGGCAAAACAAGAATTATCCAAAAGGACGGTTTTCTGAATTATATAGTGTTGTATGCATTCAGGGAATCTGTTTTTTCACTCAACCCGGGGGTTCAGTGTATTTGGGCAGATTCCTGTGATTGCAGAATTGATTCCTCAAACTGGTAATTAAGCTCTTGTCCAAGTGAAAATACTCGTGTCATCCATTTGAAAACACACACGGCAACCTTTATCTAGAGGAAAAACTGGAGTCAACCCCTGGCTGCGTACGAGAAAACCAGGAATCCTAACTGCTAGACCATATGGGAACTGGCCAGCTTTAACTGGCCACAAGCTTGTGGGCCACTTTCCATAAATGTGGCCAGTGTGGGCGCAGGGTTTTGTAGTGGCCTGTTGCTTTTGGTGTGTGACTGTAACAATGTGATAATAATTTGGCAATACAAGAATCATCCGAAGGGACGGTTTCTGTCAAGGTACAAAACTGACATGTTGTGAGGTTAATAATGAAAGTGAGACCAATTTTTAATCCGCAAAATTGCTGATTATTCGCTCGTTCAGTTTAATGCAGATTACAAATTATTCTCAATGTCCAGGTGGCAATTAGTGATAAGGCTTCAAAATGGCAAGCCTGTGACATCAAAACCACATGGCATTGCACCCTTCAAAGTAGTAAAGCGGTTACAGAGTAGCGATGAAATTGTTCTTTCTAGAATCAACTGGCCCACCAGCCTGCATTTTGTGAGACGAATGGCAATACCAAAGCATGTCCGTGTCTCCCCTAGACATCGGAATGGGTGTGCAGAATGTGCCTTTTTTTGAAAAAAATAGAAGAATGCCTAGAGAGTTGCCTTTTCTTTTGGACTTTGGAGAAAAAAAAACACAACAACAAAATAAGCCGGAGAAAAACAAGCACAGAGCGAGCCAGCCAGGAGTCGAACCTAGAATCTTCTGATCCGTAGTCAGACGCGTTATCCATTGCGCCACTGGCCCACCATTAGTAAAGACCCCCGATTGTTACAGACTTGTTGGTTTTCGATGTGACGGTGGCAAGCATTGATGTCTGCTCATTCTCACCTTGTTATCAGGAGAACAGACTACCAGCCCTCCAGCCCACCAGCCCTCCAGCCCACCAGCCCTCCAGCCCACCAGCCCACCAGCCCACCAGCCCACCAGCCCACCAGCCCACCAGCCCACCAGCCCACCAGCCCTCCTGCCCACCAGCCCACGAGCCCTCCAGCCCATATGGGAACTGGCCAGCTTTAACTGGCCACAAGCTTGTGGGCCACTTTCCATAAATGTGGCCAGTGTGGGCGCAGGGTTTTGTAGTGGCCTGTTGCTTTTGGTGTGTGACTGTAACAATGTGATAATAATTTGGCAATACAAGAATCATCCGAAGGGACGGTTTACTGAAATATATAGTGTTGCATGCATTCAAGGGACATGTTTGTTGACTCACACATGGTTCAGTTTTTTGGCCAGAATCCTGTGATTGCTGAATTTATACCTCGAACTGGTAATTAAGGTCTTGTCCAGGTGAAAATACTTGTGTCATGCATCTGAAAACACACATGGCAACCGTTATCTAGAGGAAAAACTGCCTATCGTCGGTCTGTCAAGGTACAAAACTGACATGTTGTGAGGTTAATAATGAAAGTGAGACCAATTTTTAATCCGCAAAATTGCTGATTATTCGCTCGTTCAGTTTAATGCAGATTACAAATTATTCTCAATGTCCAGGTGGCAATTAGTGATAAGGCTTCAAAATGGCAAGCCTGTGACATCAAAACCACATGGCATTGCACCCTTCAAAGTAGTAAAGCGGTTACAGAGTAGCGATGAAATTGTTCTTTCTAGAATCAACTGGCCCACCAGCCTGCATTTTGTGAGACGAATGGCAATACCAAAGCATGTCCGTGTCTCCCCTAGACATCGGAATGGGTGTGCAGAATGTGCCTTTTTTTGGAAAAAATAGAAGAATGCCTAGAGAGTTGCCTTTTCTTTTGGACTTTGGAGAAAAAAAACACAACAACAAAATAAGCCGGAGAAAAACAAGCACAAAGCGAGCCAGCCAGGAGTCGAACCTAGAATCTTCTGATCCGTAGTCAGACGCGTTATCCATTGCGCCACTGGCCCACCATTAGTAAAGACCCCCGATTGTTACAGACTTGTTGGTTTTCGATGTGACGGTGGCAAGCATTGATGTCTGCTCATTCTCACCTTGTTATCAGGAGAACAGACTACCAGCCCTCCAGCCCACCAGCCCACCAGCCCACGAGCCCTCCAGCCCTCCTGCCCACCAGCCCACGAGCCCTCCAGCCCACCGTCCATCCCTGGTGGTCTAGTGGTTAGGATTCGGCGCTCTCACCGCCGCGGCCCGGGTTCGATTCCCGGTCAGGGAAAGCTCTTTTGCCTTCCAATTGTGGACTGCGAATTCAAGCTCTGCTGACAGCTGTGAGAAAGCCAGCTCCAAGCCAAAACATTGGTGGGAACATGAAAAAAAACACCTCCTTCGAGCCGGAGTTGAACCAGCGACCTAAGGATGGCCAACACTCCAACCTACAGTCCTCCGCTCTACCAGCTGAGCTATCGAAGGGGCTAAGGGCTAGTCAGAACCTCGACATATCAGGGTTCTGTAGCTCTACTGCTGGCCAAAAAGTCACTTCTGGTGCAGGAAGATTTGCTGGATCAGAACCTCGACATATCAGGGTTCTGTAGCTCTACTGCTGGCCAAAAAGTCACTTCTGGTGCAGGAAGATTTGCTGGATTTTTGAGGAGGGAAGCAAAAAGGAGCATGCATTCCCATACCGGGAGTTGAACCCGGGCCGCCTGGGAGAAAACCAGGAATCCTAACCGCTAGACCATATGGGATTTGGACACTTTAAACTGGCCATGGGCTTCTGGCGCACTTTCCATACATGTGGTCAGTGTGGGCGAAGGACCTTGTAGTGGCCTGTTGCTTTAGTTCTGTGACTGTAACAATGTGATAGTAATTTGGCAAAACAAGAATTATGCAAAAGGACGGTTTTCTGAATTATATAGTGTTGTATGCATTCAGGGAATCTGTTTTTTCACTCAACCCGGGGGTTCAGTGTATTTGGGCAGATTCCTGTGATTGCAGAATTGATTCCTCAAACTGGTAATTAAGCTCTTGTCCAAGTGAAAATACTTGTGTCATCCATTTGAAAACACACACGGCAACCTTTATCTAGAGGAAAAACTGGAGTCAACCCCTGGCTGCGTACAAGAAAACCAGGAATCCTAACTGCTAGACCATATGGGAACTGGCCAGCTTTAACTGGCCACAAGCTTGTGGGCCACTTTCCATAAATGTGGCCAGTGTGGGCGCAGGGTTTTGTAGTGGCCTGTTGCTTTTGGTGTGTGACTGTAACAATGTGATAATAATTTGGCAATACAAGAATCATCCGAAGGGACGGTTTACTGAAATATATAGTGTTGCATGCATTCAAGGGACATGTTTGTTGACTCACACATGGTTCAGTTTTTTGGCCAGAATCCTGTGATTGCTGAATTTATACCTCGAACTGGTAATTAAGGTCTTGTCCAGGTGAAAATACTTGTGTCATGCATCTGAAAACACACATGGCAACCGTTATCTAGAGGAAAAACTGCCTATCGTCGGTCTGTCAAGGTACAAAACTGACATGTTGTGAGGTTAATAATGAAAGTGAGACCAATTTTTAATATGCTGATTATTCGCTCGTTCAGTTTAATGCAGATTACAAATTATTCTCAATGTCCAGGTGGCAATTAGTGATAAGGCTTCAAAATGGCAAGCCTGTGACATCAAAACCACATGGCATTGCACCCTTCAAAGTAGTAAAGCGGTTACAGAGTAGCGATGAAATTGTTCATTCTAGAATCAACTGGCCCACCAGCCTGCATTTTGTGAGACTGCATGTCCGTGTCTCCCCTAGACATCGGAATGGGTGTGCAGAATGTGCCTTTTTTTGGAAAAAATAGAAGAATGCCTAGAGAGTTGCCTTTTCTTTTGGACTTTGGAGAAAAAAAACACAACAACAAAATAAGCTGGAGAAAAACAAGCACAGAGCGAGCCAGCCAGGAGTCGAACCTAGAATCTTCTGATCCGTAGTCAGACGCGTTATCCATTGCGCCACTGGCCCACCAAAAGTAAAGACCCCCGATTGTTACAGACTTGTTGGTTTTCGATGTGACGGTGGCAAGCATTGATGTCTGCTCATTCTCACCTTGTTATCAGGAGAACAGACTACCAGCCCTCCAGCCCTCCAGCCCACCAGCCCAGCAGCCCACGAGCCCTCCAGCCCACGAGCCCTCCAGCCCACCATCCCTCCCTGGTGGTCTAGTGGTTAGAATTCGGCGTTCTCACCGCCGCGGCCCGGGTTCGATTCCCGGTCAGGGAAAGCTCTTTTGCCTTCCAATTGTGGACTGCGAATTCAAGCTCTGCTGACAGCTGTGAGAAAGCCAGCTCCAAGCCAAAACATTGGTGGGAACATGAAAAAAACACCTCCTTCGAGCCGGAGTTGAACCAGCGACCTAAGGATGGCCAACACTCCAACCTACAGTCCTCCGCTCTACCAGCTGAGCTATCGAAGGGGCTAAGGGCTAGTCAGAACCTCGACATATCAGGGTTCTGTAGCTCTACTGCTGGCCAAAAAGTCACTTCTGGTGTAGGAAGATTTGCTGGATTTTTGAGGAGGGAAGCAAAAAGGAGCATGCATTCCCATACCGGGAGTTGAACCCGGGCCGCCTGGGTGAAAACCAGGAATCCTAACCGCTAGACCATATGGGATCTGGACACTTTAAACTGGCCATGGGCTTCTGGCGCACTTTCCATACATGTGGTCAGCGTGGGCGCAGGACCTTGTAGTGGCCTGTTGCTTTAGTTCTGTGACTGTAACAATGTGATAATAATTTGGCAAAACAAGAATTATCCAAAAGGACGGTTTTCTGAATTATATAGTGTTGTATGCATTCAGGGAATCTGTTTTTTCACTCAACCCGGGGGTTCAGTGTATTTGGGCAGATTCCTGTGATTGCAGAATTGATTCCTCAAACTGGTAATTAAGCTCTTGTCCAAGTGAAAATACTCGTGTCATCCATTTGAAAACACACACGGCAACCTTTATCTAGAGGAAAAACTGGAGTCAACCCCTGGCTGCGTACGAGAAAACCAGGAATCCTAACTGCTAGACCATATGGGAACTGGCCAGCTTTAACTGGCCACAAGCTTGTGGGCCACTTTCCATAAATGTGGCCAGTGTGGGCGCAGGGTTTTGTAGTGGCCTGTTGCTTTTGGTGTGTGACTGTAACAATGTGATAATAATTTGGCAATACAAGAATCATCCGAAGGGACGGTTTACTGAAATATATAGTGTTGCATGCATTCAAGGGACATGTTTGTTGACTCACACATGGTTCAGTTTTTTGGCCAGAATCCTGTGATTGCTGAATTTATACCTCGAACTGGTAATTAAGGTCTTGTCCAGGTGAAAATACTTGTGTCATGCATCTGAAAACACACATGGCAACCGTTATCTAGAGGAAAAACTGCCTATCGTCGGTCTGTCAAGGTACAAAACTGACATGTTGTGAGGTTAATAATGAAAGTGAGACCAATTTTTAATCCGCAAAATTGCTGATTATTCGCTCGTTCAGTTTAATGCAGATTACAAATTATTCTCAATGTCCAGGTGGCAATTAGTGATAAGGCTTCAAAATGGCAAGCCTGTGACATCAAAACCACATGGCATTGCACCCTTCAAAGTAGTAAAGCGGTTACAGAGTAGCGATGAAATTGTTCTTTCTAGAATCAACTGGCCCACCAGCCTGCATTTTGTGAGACGAATGGCAATACCAAAGCATGTCCGTGTCTCCCCTAGACATCGGAATGGGTGTGCAGAATGTGCCTTTTTTTGGAAAAAATAGAAGAATGCCTAGAGAGTTGCCTTTTCTTTTGGACTTTGGAGAAAAAAAACACAACAACAAAATAAGCCGGAGAAAAACAAGCACAAAGCGAGCCAGCCAGGAGTCGAACCTAGAATCTTCTGATCCGTAGTCAGACGCGTTATCCATTGCGCCACTGGCCCACCATTAGTAAAGACCCCCGATTGTTACAGACTTGTTGGTTTTCGATGTGACGGTGGCAAGCATTGATGTCTGCTCATTCTCACCTTGTTATCAGGAGAACAGACTACCAGCCCTCCAGCCCACCAGCCCACCAGCCCACGAGCCCTCCAGCCCTCCTGCCCACCAGCCCACGAGCCCTCCAGCCCATCGTCCATCCCTGGTGGTCTAGTGGTTAGGATTCGGCGCTCTCACCGCCGCGGCCCGGGTTCGATTCCCGGTCAGGGAAAGCTCTTTTGCCTTCCAATTGTGGACTGCGAATTCAAGCTCTGCTGACAGCTGTGAGAAAGCCAGCTCCAAGCCAAAACATTGGTGGGAACATGAAAAAAAACACCTCCTTCGAGCCGGAGTTGAACCAGCGACCTAAGGATGGCCAACACTCCAACCTACAGTCCTCCGCTCTACCAGCTGAGCTATCGAAGGGGCTAAGGGCTAGTCAGAACCTCGACATATCAGGGTTCTGTAGCTCTACTGCTGGCCAAAAAGTCACTTCTGGTGCAGGAAGATTTGCTGGATCAGAACCTCGACATATCAGGGTTCTGTAGCTCTACTGCTGGCCAAAAAGTCACTTCTGGTGCAGGAAGATTTGCTGGATTTTTGAGGAGGGAAGCAAAAAGGAGCATGCATTCCCATACCGGGAGTTGAACCCGGGCCGCCTGGGAGAAAACCAGGAATCCTAACCGCTAGACCATATGGGATTTGGACACTTTAAACTGGCCATGGGCTTCTGGCGCACTTTCCATACATGTGGTCAGTGTGGGCGAAGGACCTTGTAGTGGCCTGTTGCTTTAGTTCTGTGACTGTAACAATGTGATAGTAATTTGGCAAAACAAGAATTATGCAAAAGGACGGTTTTCTGAATTATATAGTGTTGTATGCATTCAGGGAATCTGTTTTTTCACTCAACCCGGGGGTTCAGTGTATTTGGGCAGATTCCTGTGATTGCAGAATTGATTCCTCAAACTGGTAATTAAGCTCTTGTCCAAGTGAAAATACTTGTGTCATCCATTTGAAAACACACACGGCAACCTTTATCTAGAGGAAAAACTGGAGTCAACCCCTGGCTGCGTACAAGAAAACCAGGAATCCTAACTGCTAGACCATATGGGAACTGGCCAGCTTTAACTGGCCACAAGCTTGTGGGCCACTTTCCATAAATGTGGCCAGTGTGGGCGCAGGGTTTTGTAGTGGCCTGTTGCTTTTGGTGTGTGACTGTAACAATGTGATAATAATTTGGCAATACAAGAATCATCCGAAGGGACGGTTTACTGAAATATATAGTGTTGCATGCATTCAAGGGACATGTTTGTTGACTCACACATGGTTCAGTTTTTTGGCCAGAATCCTGTGATTGCTGAATTTATACCTCGAACTGGTAATTAAGGTCTTGTCCAGGTGAAAATACTTGTGTCATGCATCTGAAAACACACATGGCAACCGTTATCTAGAGGAAAAACTGCCTATCGTCGGTCTGTCAAGGTACAAAACTGACATGTTGTGAGGTTAATAATGAAAGTGAGACCAATTTTTAATATGCTGATTATTCGCTCGTTCAGTTTAATGCAGATTACAAATTATTCTCAATGTCCAGGTGGCAATTAGTGATAAGGCTTCAAAATGGCAAGCCTGTGACATCAAAACCACATGGCATTGCACCCTTCAAAGTAGTAAAGCGGTTACAGAGTAGCGATGAAATTGTTCATTCTAGAATCAACTGGCCCACCAGCCTGCATTTTGTGAGACTGCATGTCCGTGTCTCCCCTAGACATCGGAATGGGTGTGCAGAATGTGCCTTTTTTTGGAAAAAATAGAAGAATGCCTAGAGAGTTGCCTTTTCTTTTGGACTTTGGAGAAAAAAAACACAACAACAAAATAAGCTGGAGAAAAACAAGCACAGAGCGAGCCAGCCAGGAGTCGAACCTAGAATCTTCTGATCCGTAGTCAGACGCGTTATCCATTGCGCCACTGGCCCACCAAAAGTAAAGACCCCCGATTGTTACAGACTTGTTGGTTTTCGATGTGACGGTGGCAAGCATTGATGTCTGCTCATTCTCACCTTGTTATCAGGAGAACAGACTACCAGCCCTCCAGCCCTCCAGCCCACCAGCCCAGCAGCCCACGAGCCCTCCAGCCCACGAGCCCTCCAGCCCACCATCCCTCCCTGGTGGTCTAGTGGTTAGAATTCGGCGTTCTCACCGCCGCGGCCCGGGTTCGATTCCCGGTCAGGGAAAGCTCTTTTGCCTTCCAATTGTGGACTGCGAATTCAAGCTCTGCTGACAGCTGTGAGAAAGCCAGCTCCAAGCCAAAACATTGGTGGGAACATGAAAAAAACACCTCCTTCGAGCCGGAGTTGAACCAGCGACCTAAGGATGGCCAACACTCCAACCTACAGTCCTCCGCTCTACCAGCTGAGCTATCGAAGGGGCTAAGGGCTAGTCAGAACCTCGACATATCAGGGTTCTGTAGCTCTACTGCTGGCCAAAAAGTCACTTCTGGTGTAGGAAGATTTGCTGGATTTTTGAGGAGGGAAGCAAAAAGGAGCATGCATTCCCATACCGGGAGTTGAACCCGGGCCGCCTGGGTGAAAACCAGGAATCCTAACCGCTAGACCATATGGGATCTGGACACTTTAAACTGGCCATGGGCTTCTGGCGCACTTTCCATACATGTGGTCAGCGTGGGCGCAGGACCTTGTAGTGGCCTGTTGCTTTAGTTCTGTGACTGTAACAATGTGATAATAATTTGGCAAAACAAGAATTATCCAAAAGGACGGTTTTCTGAATTATATAGTGTTGTATGCATTCAGGGAATCTGTTTTTTCACTCAACCCGGGGGTTCAGTGTATTTGGGCAGATTCCTGTGATTGCAGAATTGATTCCTCAAACTGGTAATTAAGCTCTTGTCCAAGTGAAAATACTCGTGTCATCCATTTGAAAACACACACGGCAACCTTTATCTAGAGGAAAAACTGGAGTCAACCCCTGGCTGCGTACGAGAAAACCAGGAATCCTAACTGCTAGACCATATGGGAACTGGCCAGCTTTAACTGGCCACAAGCTTGTGGGCCACTTTCCATAAATGTGGCCAGTGTGGGCGCAGGGTTTTGTAGTGGCCTGTTGCTTTTGGTGTGTGACTGTAACAATGTGATAATAATTTGGCAATACAAGAATCATCCGAAGGGACGGTTTACTGAAATATATAGTGTTGCATGCATTCAAGGGACATGTTTGTTGACTCACACATGGTTCAGTTTTTTGGCCAGAATCCTGTGATTGCTGAATTTATACCTCGAACTGGTAATTAAGGTCTTGTCCAGGTGAAAATACTTGTGTCATGCATCTGAAAACACACATGGCAACCGTTATCTAGAGGAAAAACTGCCTATCGTCGGTCTGTCAAGGTACAAAACTGACATGTTGTGAGGTTAATAATGAAAGTGAGACCAATTTTTAATCCGCAAAATTGCTGATTATTCGCTCGTTCAGTTTAATGCAGATTACAAATTATTCTCAATGTCCAGGTGGCAATTAGTGATAAGGCTTCAAAATGGCAAGCCTGTGACATCAAAACCACATGGCATTGCACCCTTCAAAGTAGTAAAGCGGTTACAGAGTAGCGATGAAATTGTTCTTTCTAGAATCAACTGGCCCACCAGCCTGCATTTTGTGAGACGAATTGCAATACCAAAGCATGTCCGTGTCTCCCCTAGACATCGGAATGGGTGTGCAGAATGTGCCTTTTTTTGGAAAAAATAGAAGAATGCCTAGAGAGTTGCCTTTTCTTTTGGACTTTGGAGAAAAAAAACACAACAACAAAATAAGCCGGAGAAAAACAAGCACAGAGCGAGCCAGCCAGGAGTCGAACCTAGAATCTTCTGATCCGTAGTCAGACGCGTTATCCATTGCGCCACTGGCCCACCATTAGTAAAGACCCCCGATTGTTACAGACTTGTTGGTTTTCGATGTGACGGTGGCAAGCATTGATGTCTGCTCATTCTCACCTTGTTATCAGGAGAACAGACTACCAGCCCTCCAGCCCACCAGCCCACCAGCCCACCAGCCCACGAGCCCTCCAGCCCTCCTGCCCACCAGCCCACGAGCCCTCCAGCCCACCGTCCATCCCTGGTGGTCTAGTGGTTAGGATTCGGCGCTCTCACCGCCGCGGCCCGGGTTCGATTCCCGGTCAGGGAAAGCTCTTTTGCCTTCCAATTGTGGACTGCGAATTCAAGCTCTGCTGACAGCTGTGAGAAAGCCAGCTCCAAGCCAAAACATTGGTGGGAACATGAAAAAAAACACCTCCTTCGAGCCGGAGTTGAACCAGCGACCTAAGAATGGCCAACACTCCAACCTACAGTCCTCCGCTCTACCAGCTGAGCTATCGAAGGGGCTAAGGGCTAGTCAGAACCTCGACATATCAGGGTTCTGTAGCTCTACTGCTGGCCAAAAAGTCACTTCTGGTGCAGGAAGATTTGCTGGATCAGAACCTCGACATATCAGGGTTCTGTAGCTCTACTGCTGGCCAAAAAGTCACTTCTGGTGCAGGAAGATTTGCTGGATTTTTGAGGAGGGAAGCAAAAAGGAGCATGCATTCCCATACCGGGAGTTGAACCCGGGCCGCCTGGGAGAAAACCAGGAATCCTAACCGCTAGACCATATGGGATTTGGACACTTTAAACTGGCCATGGGCTTCTGGCGCACTTTCCATACATGTGGTCAGTGTGGGCGAAGGACCTTGTAGTGGCCTGTTGCTTTAGTTCTGTGACTGTAACAATGTGATAGTAATTTGGCAAAACAAGAATTATGCAAAAGGACGGTTTTCTGAATTATATAGTGTTGTATGCATTCAGGGAATCTGTTTTTTCACTCAACCCGGGGGTTCAGTGTATTTGGGCAGATTCCTGTGATTGCAGAATTGATTCCTCAAACTGGTAATTAAGCTCTTGTCCAAGTGAAAATACTTGTGTCATCCATTTGAAAACACACACGGCAACCTTTATCTAGAGGAAAAACTGGAGTCAACCCCTGGCTGCGTACAAGAAAACCAGGAATCCTAACTGCTAGACCATATGGGAACTGGCCAGCTTTAACTGGCCACAAGCTTGTGGGCCACTTTCCATAAATGTGGCCAGTGTGGGCGCAGGGTTTTGTAGTGGCCTGTTGCTTTTGGTGTGTGACTGTAACAATGTGATAATAATTTGGCAATTCAAGAATCATCCGAAGGGACGGTTTCTGTCAAGGTACAAAACTGACATGTTGTGAGGTTAATAATGAAAGTGAGACCAATTTTTAATCCGCAAAATTGCTGATTATTCGCTCGTTCAGTTTAATGCAGATTACAAATTATTCTCAATGTCCAGGTGGCAATTAGTGATAAGGCTTCAAAATGGCAAGCCTGTGACATCAAAACCACATGGCATTGCACCCTTCAAAGTAGTAAAGCGGTTACAGAGTAGCGATGAAATTGTTCTTTCTAGAATCAACTGGCCCACCAGCCTGCATTTTGTGAGACGAATGGCAATACCAAAGCATGTCCGTGTCTCCCCTAGACATCGGAATGGGTGTGCAGAATGTGCCTTTTTTTGAAAAAAATAGAAGAATGCCTAGAGAGTTGCCTTTTCTTTTGGACTTTGGAGAAAAAAAACACAACAACAAAATAAGCCGGAGAAAAACAAGCACAGAGCGAGCCAGCCAGGAGTCGAACCTAGAATCTTCTGATCCGTAGTCAGACGCGTTATCCATTGCGCCACTGGCCCACCATTAGTAAAGACCCCCGATTGTTACAGACTTGTTGGTTTTCGATGTGACGGTGGCAAGCATTGATGTCTGCTCATTCTCACCTTGTTATCAGGAGAACAGACTACCAGCCCTCCAGCCCACCAGCCCTCCAGCCCACCAGCCCTCCAGCCCAAAAGCCCACCAGCCCTCCAGCCCACCAGCCCACCAGCCCACCAGCCCACCAGCCCACCAGCCCACCAGCCCTCCAGCCCTCCAGCCCTCCTGCCCACCAGCCCACGAGCCCTCCAGCCCATATGGGAACTGGCCAGCTTTAACTGGCCACAAGCTTGTGGGCCACTTTCCATAAATGTGGCCAGTGTGGGCGCAGGGTTTTGTAGTGGCCTGTTGCTTTTGGTGTGTGACTGTAACAATGTGATAATAATTTGGCAATACAAGAATCATCCGAAGGGACGGTTTACTGAAATATATAGTGTTGCATGCATTCAAGGGACATGTTTGTTGACTCACACATGGTTCAGTTTTTTGGCCAGAATCCTGTGATTGCTGAATTTATACCTCGAACTGGTAATTAAGGTCTTGTCCAGGTGAAAATACTTGTGTCATGCATCTGAAAACACACATGGCAACCGTTATCTAGAGGAAAAACTGCCTATCGTCGGTCTGTCAAGGTACAAAACTGACATGTTGTGAGGTTAATAATGAAAGTGAGACCAATTTTTAATATGCTGATTATTCGCTCGTTCAGTTTAATGCAGATTACAAATTATTCTCAATGTCCAGGTGGCAATTAGTGATAAGGCTTCAAAATGGCAAGCCTGTGACATCAAAACCACATGGCATTGCACCCTTCAAAGTAGTAAAGCGGTTACAGAGTAGCGATGAAATTGTTCATTCTAGAATCAACTGGCCCACCAGCCTGCATTTTGTGAGACTGCATGTCCGTGTCTCCCCTAGACATCGGAATGGGTGTGCAGAATGTGCCTTTTTTTGGAAAAAATAGAAGAATGCCTAGAGAGTTGCCTTTTCTTTTGGACTTTGGAGAAAAAAAACACAACAACAAAATAAGCCGGAGAAAAACAAGCACAGAGCGAGCCAGCCAGGAGTCGAACCTAGAATCTTCTGATCCGTAGTCAGACGCGTTATCCATTGCGCCACTGGCCCACCAAAAGTAAAGACCCCCGATTGTTACAGACTTGTTGGTTTTCGATGTGACGGTGGCAAGCATTGATGTCTGCTCATTCTCACCTTGTTATCAGGAGAACAGACTACCAGCCCTCCAGCCCACCAGCCCAGCAGCCCACGAGCCCTCCAGCCCACCATCCCTCCCTGGTGGTCTAGTGGTTAGAATTCGGCGTTCTCACCGCCGTGGCCCGGGTTCGATTCCCGGTCAGGGAAAGCTCTTTTGCCTTCCAATTGTGGACTGCAAATTCAAGCTCTGCTGACAGCTGTGAGAAAGCCAGCTCCAAGCCAAAACATTGGTGGGAACATGAAAAAAACACCTCCTTCGAGCCGGAGTTGAACCAGCGACCTAAGGATGGCCAACACTCCAACCTACAGTCCTCCGCTCTACCAGCTGAGCTATCGAAGGGGCTAAGGGCTGGTCAGAACCTCGACATATCAGGGTTCTGTAGCTCTACTGCTGGCCAAAAAGTCACTTCTGGTGCAGGAAGATTTGCTGGATTTTTGAGGAGGGAAGCAAAAAGGAGCATGCATTTCCATACCGGGAGTTGAACCCGGGCCGCCTGGGTGAAAACCAGGAATCCTAACCGCTAGACCATATGGGATCTGGACACTTTAAACTGGCCATGGGCTTCTGGCGCACTTTCCATACATGTGGTCAGCGTGGGCGCAGGACCTTGTAGTGGCCTGTTGCTTTAGTTCTGTGACTGTAACAATGTGATAATAATTTGGCAAAACAAGAATTATCCAAAAGGACGGTTTTCTGAATTATATAGTGTTGTATGCATTCAGGGAATCTGTTTTTTCACTCAACCCGGGGGTTCAGTGTATTTGGGCAGATTCCTGTGATTGCAGAATTGATTCCTCAAACTGGTAATTAAGCTCTTGTCCAAGTGAAAATACTTGTGTCATCCATTTGAAAACACACACGGCAACCTTTATCTAGAGGAAAAACTGGAGTCAACCCCTGGCTGCGTACGAGAAAACCAGGAATCCTAACTGCTAGACCATATGGGAACTGGCCACAAGCTTGTGGGCCACTTTCCATAAATGTGGCCAGTGTGGGCGCAGGGTTTTGTAGTGGCCTGTTGCTTTTGGTGTGTGACTGTAACAATGTGATAATAATTTGGCAATACAAGAATCATCCGAAGGGACGGTTTACTGAAATATATAGTGTTGCATGCATTCAAGGGACATGTTTGTTGACTCACACATGGTTCAGTTTTTTGGCCAGAATCCTGTGATTGCTGAATTTATACCTCGAACTGGTAATTAAGGTCTTGTCCAGGTGAAAATACTTGTGTCATGCATCTGAAAACACACATGGCAACCGTTATCTAGAGGAAAAACTGCCTATCGTCGGTCTGTCAAGGTACAAAACTGACATGTTGTGAGGTTAATAATGAAAGTGAGACCAATTTTTAATATGCTGATTATTCGCTCGTTCAGTTTAATGCAGATTACAAATTATTCTCAATGTCCAGGTGGCAATTAGTGATAAGGCTTCAAAATGGCAAGCCTGTGACATCAAAACCACATGGCATTGCACCCTTCAAAGTAGTAAAGCGGTTACAGAGTAGCGATGAAATTGTTCATTCTAGAATCAACTGGCCCACCAGCCTGCATTTTGTGAGACTGCATGTCCGTGTCTCCCCTAGACATCGGAATGGGTGTGCAGAATGTGCCTTTTTTTGGAAAAAATAGAAGAATGCCTAGAGAGTTGCCTTTTCTTTTGGACTTTGGAGAAAAAAAACACAACAACAAAATAAGCTGGAGAAAAACAAGCACAGAGCGAGCCAGCCAGGAGTCGAACCTAGAATCTTCTGATCCGTAGTCAGACGCATTATCCATTGCGCCACTGGCCCACCAAAAGTAAAGACCCCCGATTGTTACAGACTTGTTGGTTTTCGATGTGACGGTGGCAAGCATTGATGTCTGCTCATTCTCACCTTGTTATCAGGAGAACAGACTACCAGCCCTCCAGCCCTCCAGCCCACCAGCCCAGCAGCCCACGAGCCCTCCAGCCCACGAGCCCTCCAGCCCACCATCCCTCCCTGGTGGTCTAGTGGTTAGAATTCGGCGTTCTCACCGCCGCGGCCCGGGTTCGATTCCCGGTCAGGGAAAGCTCTTTTGCCTTCCAATTGTGGACTGCGAATTCAAGCTCTGCTGACAGCTGTGAGAAAGCCAGCTCCAAGCCAAAACATTGGTGGGAACATGAAAAAAAACACCTCCTTCGAGCCGGAGTTGAACCAGCGACCTAAGAATGGCCAACACTCCAACCTACAGTCCTCCGCTCTACCAGCTGAGCTATCGAAGGGGCTAAGGGCTAGTCAGAACCTCGACATATCAGGGTTCTGTAGCTCTACTGCTGGCCAAAAAGTCACTTCTGGTGTAGGAAGATTTGCTGGATTTTTGAGGAGGGAAGCAAAAAGGAGCATGCATTCCCATACCGGGAGTTGAACCCGGGCCGCCTGGGTGAAAACCAGGAATCCTAACCGCTAGACCATATGGGATCTGGACACTTTAAACTGGCCATGGGCTTCTGGCGCACTTTCCATACATGTGGTCAGCGTGGGCGCAGGACCTTGTAGTGGCCTGTTGCTTTAGTTCTGTGACTGTAACAATGTGATAATAATTTGGCAAAACAAGAATTATCCAAAAGGACGGTTTTCTGAATTATATAGTGTTGTATGCATTCAGGGAATCTGTTTTTTCACTCAACCCGGGGGTTCAGTGTATTTGGGCAGATTCCTGTGATTGCAGAATTGATTCCTCAAACTGGTAATTAAGCTCTTGTCCAAGTGAAAATACTCGTGTCATCCATTTGAAAACACACACGGCAACCTTTATCTAGAGGAAAAACTGGAGTCAACCCCTGGCTGCGTACGAGAAAACCAGGAATCCTAACTGCTAGACCATATGGGAACTGGCCAGCTTTAACTGGCCACAAGCTTGTGGGCCACTTTCCATAAATGTGGCCAGTGTGGGCGCAGGGTTTTGTAGTGGCCTGTTGCTTTTGGTGTGTGACTGTAACAATGTGATAATAATTTGGCAATACAAGAATCATCCGAAGGGACGGTTTACTGAAATATATAGTGTTGCATGCATTCAAGGGACATGTTTGTTGACTCACACATGGTTCAGTTTTTTGGCCAGAATCCTGTGATTGCTGAATTTATACCTCGAACTGGTAATTAAGGTCTTGTCCAGGTGAAAATACTTGTGTCATGCATCTGAAAACACACATGGCAACCGTTATCTAGAGGAAAAACTGCCTATCGTCGGTCTGTCAAGGTACAAAACTGACATGTTGTGAGGTTAATAATGAAAGTGAGACCAATTTTTAATCCGCAAAATTGCTGATTATTCGCTCGTTCAGTTTAATGCAGATTACAAATTATTCTCAATGTCCAGGTGGCAATTAGTGATAAGGCTTCAAAATGGCAAGCCTGTGACATCAAAACCACATGGCATTGCACCCTTCAAAGTAGTAAAGCGGTTACAGAGTAGCGATGAAATTGTTCTTTCTAGAATCAACTGGCCCACCAGCCTGCATTTTGTGAGACGAATGGCAATACCAAAGCATGTCCGTGTCTCCCCTAGACATCGGAATGGGTGTGCAGAATGTGCCTTTTTTTGGAAAAAATAGAAGAATGCCTAGAGAGTTGCCTTTTCTTTTGGACTTTGGAGAAAAAAAACACAACAACAAAATAAGCCGGAGAAAAACAAGCACAGGGCGAGCCAGCCAGGAGTCGAACCTAGAATCTTCTGATCCGTAGTCAGACGCGTTATCCATTGCGCCACTGGCCCACCATTAGTAAAGACCCCCGATTGTTACAGACTTGTTGGTTTTCGATGTGACGGTGGCAAGCATTGATGTCTGCTCATTCTCACCTTGTTATCAGGAGAACAGACTACCAGCCCTCCAGCCCACCAGCCCACCAGCCCTCCAGCCCTCCTGCCCACCAGCCCACGAGCCCTCCAGCCCACCGTCCATCCCTGGTGGTCTAGTGGTTAGGATTCGGCGCTCTCACCGCCGCGGCCCGGTTTCGATTCCCGGTCAGGGAAAGCTCTTTTGCCTTCCAATTGTGGACTGCGAATTCAAGCTCTGCTGACAGCTGTGAGAAAGCCAGCTCCAAGCCAAAACATTGGTGGGAACATGAAAAAAAACACCTCCTTCGAGCCGGAGTTGAACCAGCGACCTAAGAATGGCCAACACTCCAACCTACAGTCCTCCGCTCTACCAGCTGAGCTATCGAAGGGGCTAAGGGCTAGTCAGAACCTCGACATATCAGGGTTCTGTAGCTCTACTGCTGGCCAAAAAGTCACTTCTGGTGCAGGAAGATTTGCTGGATCAGAACCTCGACATATCAGGGTTCTGTAGCTCTACTGCTGGCCAAAAAGTCACTTCTGGTGCAGGAAGATTTGCTGGATTTTTGAGGAGGGAAGCAAAAAGGAGCATGCATTCCCATACCGGGAGTTGAACCCGGGCCGCCTGGGAGAAAACCAGGAATCCTAACCGCTAGACCATATGGGATTTGGACACTTTAAACTGGCCATGGGCTTCTGGCGCACTTTCCATACATGTGGTCAGTGTGGGCGAAGGACCTTGTAGTGGCCTGTTGCTTTAGTTCTGTGACTGTAACAATGTGATAGTAATTTGGCAAAACAAGAATTATGCAAAAGGACGGTTTTCTGAATTATATAGTGTTGTATGCATTCAGGGAATCTGTTTTTTCACTCAACCCGGGGGTTCAGTGTATTTGGGCAGATTCCTGTGATTGCAGAATTGATTCCTCAAACTGGTAATTAAGCTCTTGTCCAAGTGAAAATACTTGTGTCATCCATTTGAAAACACACACGGCAACCTTTATCTAGAGGAAAAACTGGAGTCAACCCCTGGCTGCGTACAAGAAAACCAGGAATCCTAACTGCTAGACCATATGGGAACTGGCCAGCTTTAACTGGCCACAAGCTTGTGGGCCACTTTCCATAAATGTGGCCAGTGTGGGCGCAGGGTTTTGTAGTGGCCTGTTGCTTTTGGTGTGTGACTGTAACAATGTGATAATAATTTGGCAATACAAGAATCATCCGAAGGGACGGTTTACTGAAATATATAGTGTTGCATGCATTCAAGGGACATGTTTGTTGACTCACACAAGGTTCAGTTTTTTGGCCAGAATCCTGTGATTGCTGAATTTATACCTCGAACTGGTAATTAAGGTCTTGTCCAGGTGAAAATACTTGTGTCATGCATCTGAAAACACACATGGCAACCGTTATCTAGAGGAAAAACTGCCTATCGTCGGTCTGTCAAGGTACAAAACTGACATGTTGTGAGGTTAATAATGAAAGTGAGACCAATTTTTAATATGCTGATTATTCGCTCGTTCAGTTTAATGCAGATTACAAATTATTCTCAATGTCCAGGTGGCAATTAGTGATAAGGCTTCAAAATGGCAAGCCTGTGACATCAAAACCACATGGCATTGCACCCTTCAAAGTAGTAAAGCGGTTACAGAGTAGCGATGAAATTGTTCATTCTAGAATCAACTGGCCCACCAGCCTGCATTTTGTGAGACGAATGGCAATACCAAAGCATGTCCGTGTCTCCCCTAGACATCGGAATGGGTGTGCAGAATGTGCCTTTTTTTGGAAAAAATAGAAGAATGCCTAGAGAGTTGCCTTTTCTTTTGGACTTTGGAGAAAAAAAACACAACAACAAAATAAGCCGGAGAAAAACAAGCACAGAGCGAGCCAGCCAGGAGTCGAACCTAGAATCTTCTGATCCGTAGTCAGACGCGTTATCCATTGCGCCACTGGCCCACCAAAAGTAAAGACCCCCGATTGTTACAGACTTGTTGGTTTTCGATGTGACGGTGGCAAGCATTGATGTCTGCTCATTCTCACCTTGTTATCAGGAGAACAGACTACCAGCCCTCCAGCCCTCCAGCCCACCAGCCCAGCAGCCCACGAGCCCTCCAGCCCACCATCCCTCCCTGGTGGTCTAGTGGTTAGGATTCGGCGCTCTCACCGCCGCGGCCCGGGTTCGATTCCCGGTCAGGGAAAGCTCTTTTGCCTTCCAATTGTGGACTGCGAATTCAAGCTCTGCTGACAGATGTGAGAAAGCCAGCTCCAAGCCAAAACATTGGTGGGAACATGAAAAAAACACCTCCTTCGAGCCGGAGTTGAACCAGCGACCTAAGGATGGCCAACACTCCAACCTACAGTCCTCCGCTCTACCAGCTGAGCTATCGAAGGGGCTAAGGGCTAGTCAGAACCTCGACATATCAGGGTTCTGTAGCTCTACTGCTGGCCAAAAAGTCACTTCTGGTGCAGGAAGATTTGCTGGATTTTTGAGGAGGGAAGCAAAAAGGAGCATGCATTCCCATACCGGGAGTTGAACCCGGGCCGCCTGGGTGAAAACCAGGAATCCTAACCGCTAGACCATATGGGATCTGGACACTTTAAACTGGCCATGGGCTTCTGGCGCACTTTCCATACATGTGGTCAGCGTGGGCGCAGGACCTTGTAGTGGCCTGTTGCTTTAGTTCTGTGACTGTAACAATGTGATAATAATTTGGCAAAACAAGAATTATCCAAAAGGACGGTTTTCTGAATTATATAGTGTTGTATGCATTCAGGGAATCTGTTTTTTCACTCAACCCGGGGGTTCAGTGTATTTGGGCAGATTCCTGTGATTGCAGAATTGATTCCTCAAACTGGTAATTAAGCTCTTGTCCAAGTGAAAATACTCGTGTCATCCATTTGAAAACACACACGGCAACCTTTATCTAGAGGAAAAACTGGAGTCAACCCCTGGCTGCGTACGAGAAAACCAGGAATCCTAACTGCTAGACCATATGGGAACTGGCCAGCTTTAACTGGCCACAAGCTTGTGGGCCACTTTCCATAAATGTGGCCAGTGTGGGCGCAGGGTTTTGTAGTGGCCTGTTGCTTTTGGTGTGTGACTGTAACAATGTGATAATAATTTGGCAATACAAGAATCATCCGAAGGGACGGTTTCTGTCAAGGTACAAAACTGACATGTTGTGAGGTTAATAATGAAAGTGAGACCAATTTTTAATCCGCAAAATTGCTGATTATTCGCTCGTTCAGTTTAATGCAGATTACAAATTATTCTCAATGTCCAGGTGGCAATTAGTGATAAGGCTTCAAAATGGCAAGCCTGTGACATCAAAACCACATGGCATTGCACCCTTCAAAGTAGTAAAGCGGTTACAGAGTAGCGATGAAATTGTTCTTTCTAGAATCAACTGGCCCACCAGCCTGCATTTTGTGAGACGAATGGCAATACCAAAGCATGTCCGTGTCTCCCCTAGACATCGGAATGGGTGTGCAGAATGTGCCTTTTTTTGAAAAAAATAGAAGAATGCCTAGAGAGTTGCCTTTTCTTTTGGACTTTGGAGAAAAAAAACACAACAACAAAATAAGCCGGAGAAAAACAAGCACAGAGCGAGCCAGCCAGGAGTCGAACCTAGAATCTTCTGATCCGTAGTCAGACGCGTTATCCATTGCGCCACTGGCCCACCATTAGTAAAGACCCCCGATTGTTACAGACTTGTTGGTTTTCGATGTGACGGTGGCAAGCATTGATGTCTGCTCATTCTCACCTTGTTATCAGGAGAACAGACTACCAGCCCTCCAGCCCACCAGCCCTCCAGCCCACCAGCCCTCCAGCCCACCAGCCCACCAGCCCACCAGCCCACCAGCCCACCAGCCCACCAGCCCACCAGCCCTCCAGCCCTCCTGCCCACCAGCCCACGAGCCCTCCAGCCCATATGGGAACTGGCCAGCTTTAACTGGCCACAAGCTTGTGGGCCACTTTCCATAAATGTGGCCAGTGTGGGCGCAGGGTTTTGTAGTGGCCTGTTGCTTTTGGTGTGTGACTGTAACAATGTGATAATAATTTGGCAATACAAGAATCATCCGAAGGGACGGTTTACTGAAATATATAGTGTTGCATGCATTCAAGGGACATGTTTGTTGACTCACACATGGTTCAGTTTTTTGGCCAGAATCCTGTGATTGCTGAATTTATACCTCGAACTGGTAATTAAGGTCTTGTCCAGGTGAAAATACTTGTGTCATGCATCTGAAAACACACATGGCAACCGTTATCTAGAGGAAAAACTGCCTATCGTCGGTCTGTCAAGGTACAAAACTGACATGTTGTGAGGTTAATAATGAAAGTGAGACCAATTTTTAATATGCTGATTATTCGCTCGTTCAGTTTAATGCAGATTACAAATTATTCTCAATGTCCAGGTGGCAATTAGTGATAAGGCTTCAAAATGGCAAGCCTGTGACATCAAAACCACATGGCATTGCACCCTTCAAAGTAGTAAAGCGGTTACAGAGTAGCGATGAAATTGTTCATTCTAGAATCAACTGGCCCACCAGCCTGCATTTTGTGAGACTGCATGTCCGTGTCTCCCCTAGACATCGGAATGGGTTTGCAGAATGTGCCTTTTTTTTGGAAAAAATAGAAGAATGCCTAGAGAGTTGCCTTTTCTTTTGGACTTTGGAGAAAAAAAACACAACAACAAAATAAGCCGGAGAAAAACAAGCACAGAGCGAGCCAGCCAGGAGTCGAACCTAGAATCTTCTGATCCGTAGTCAGTCAGACTTTTGGCCCACCAAAAGTAAAGACCCCCGATTGTTACAGACTTGTTGGTTTTCGATGTGACGGTGGCAAGCATTGATGTCTGCTCATTCTCACCTTGTTATCAGGAGAACAGACTACCAGCCCTCCAGCCCACCAGCCCAGCAGCCCACGAGCCCTCCAGCCCACCATCCCTCCCTGGTGGTCTAGTGGTTAGAATTCGGCGTTCTCACCGCCGTGGCCCGGGTTCGATTCCCGGTCAGGGAAAGCTCTTTTGCCTTCCAATTGTGGACTGCAAATTCAAGCTCTGCTGACAGCTGTGAGAAAGCCAGCTCCAAGCCAAAACATTGGTGGGAACATGAAAAAAACACCTCCTTCGAGCCGGAGTTGAACCAGCGACCTAAGGATGGCCAACACTCCAACCTACAGTCCTCCGCTCTACCAGCTGAGCTATCGAAGGGGCTAAGGGCTAGTCAGAACCTCAACATATCAGGGTTCTGTAGCTCTACTGCTGGCCAAAAAGTCACTTCTGGTGCAGGAAGATTTGCTGGATTTTTGAGGAGGGAAGCAAAAAGGAGCATGCATTTCCATACCGGGAGTTGAACCCGGGCCGCCTGGGTGAAAACCAGGAATCCTAACCGCTAGACCATATGGGATCTGGACACTTTAAACTGGCCATGGGCTTCTGGCGCACTTTCCATACATGTGGTCAGCGTGGGCGCAGGACCTTGTAGTGGCCTGTTGCTTTAGTTCTGTGACTGTAACAATGTGATAATAATTTGGCAAAACAAGAATTATCCAAAAGGACGGTTTTCTGAATTATATAGTGTTGTATGCATTCAGGGAATCTGTTTTTTCACTCAACCCGGGGGTTCAGTGTATTTGGGCAGATTCCTGTGATTGCAGAATTGATTCCTCAAACTGGTAATTAAGCTCTTGTCCAAGTGAAAATACTTGTGTCATCCATTTGAAAACACACACGGCAACCTTTATCTAGAGGAAAAACTGGAGTCAACCCCTGGCTGCGTACGAGAAAACCAGGAATCCTAACTGCTAGACCATATGGGAACTGGCCAGCTTTAACTGGCCACAAGCTTGTGGGCCACTTTCCATAAATGTGGCCAGTGTGGGCGCAGGGTTTTGTAGTGGCCTGTTGCTTTTGGTGTGTGACTGTAACAATGTGATAATAATTTGGCAATACAAGAATCATCCGAAGGGACGGTTTACTGAAATATATAGTGTTGCATGCATTCAAGGGACATGTTTGTTGACTCACACATGGTTCAGTTTTTTGGCCAGAATCCTGTGATTGCTGAATTTATACCTCGAACTGGTAATTAAGGTCTTGTCCAGGTGAAAATACTTGTGTCATGCATCTGAAAACACACATGGCAACCGTTATCTAGAGGAAAAACTGCCTATCGTCGGTCTGTCAAGGTACAAAACTGACATGTTGTGAGGTTAATAATGAAAGTGAGACCAATTTTTAATCCGCAAAATTGCTGATTATTCGCTCGTTCAGTTTAATGCAGATTACAAATTATTCTCAATGTCCAGGTGGCAATTAGTGATAAGGCTTCAAAATGGCAAGCCTGTGACATCAAAACCACATGGCATTGCACCCTTCAAAGTAGTAAAGCGGTTACAGAGTAGCGATGAAATTGTTCTTTCTAGAATCAACTGGCCCACCAGCCTGCATTTTGTGAGACGAATGGCAATACCAAAGCATGTCCGTGTCTCCCCTAGACATCGGAATGGGTGTGCAGAATGTGCCTTTTTTTGGAAAAAATAGAAGAATGCCTAGAGAGTTGCCTTTTCTTTTGGACTTTGGAGAAAAAAAACACAACAACAAAATAAGCCGGAGAAAAACAAGCACAGAGCGAGCCAGCCAGGAGTCGAACCTAGAATCTTCTGATCCGTAGTCAGACGCGTTATCCATTGCGCCACTGGCCCACCATTAGTAAAGACACCCGATTGTTACAGACTTGTTGGTTTTCGATGTGACGGTGGCAAGCATTGATGTCTGCTCATTCTCACCTTGTTATCAGGAGAACAGACTACCAGCCCACCAGCCCACCAGCCCACGAGCCCTCCAGCCCTCCTGCCCACCAGCCCACGAGCCCACCATCCATCCCTGGTGGTCTAGTGGTTAGGATTCGGCGCTCTCACCGCCGCGGCCCGGGTTCGATTCCCGGTCAGGGAAAGCTCTTTTGCCTTCCAATTGTGGACTGCGAATTCAAGATCTGCTGACAGCTGTGAGAAAGCCAGCTCCAAGCCAAAACATTGGTGGGAACATGAAAAAAAACACCTCCTTCGAGCCGGAGTTGAACCAGCGACCTAAGGATGGCCAACACTCCAACCTACAGTCCTCCGCTCTACCAGCTGAGCTATCGAAGGGGCTAAGGGCTAGTCAGAACCTCGACATATCAGGGTTCTGTAGCTCTACTGCTGGCCAAAAAGTCACTTCTGGTGCAGGAAGATTTGCTGGATCAGAACCTCGACATATCAGGGTTCTGTAGCTCTACTGCTGGCCAAAAAGTCACTTCTGGTGCAGGAAGATTTTCTAGATTTTTGAGGAGGGAAGCAAAAAGGAGCATGCATTCCCATACCGGGAGTTGAACCCGGGCCGCCTGGGTGAAAACCAGGAATCCTAACCGCTAGACCGTATGGGATTTGGACACTTTAAACTGGCCATGGGCTTCTGGCGCACTTTCCATACATGTGGTCAGCGTGGGCGCAGGACCTTGTAGTGGCCTGTTGCTTTAGTTCTGTGACTGTAACAATGTGATAATAATTTGGCAAAACAAGAATTATGCAAAATGACGGTTTTCTGAATTATATAGTGTTGTATGCATTCAGGGAATCTGTTTTTTCAATCAACCCGGGGGTTCAGTGTATTTGGGCAGATTCCTGTGATTGCAGAATTGATTCCTCAAACTGGTAATTAAGCTCTTGTCCAAGTGAAAATACTCGTGTCATCCATTTGAAAACACACACGGCAACCTTTATCTAGAGGAAAAACTGGAGTCAACCCCTGGCTGCGTACAAGAAAACCAGGAATCCTAACTGCTAGACCATATGGGAACTGGCCAGCTTTAACTGGCCACAAGCTTGTGGGCCACTTTCCATAAATGTGGCCAGTGTGGGCGCAAGGTTTTGTAGTGGCCTGTTGCTTTTGGTGTGTGACTGTAACAATGTGATAATAATTTGGCAATACAAGAATCATCCGAAGGGACGGTTTACTGAAATATATAGTGTTGCATGCATTCAAGGGACATGTTTGTTGACTCACACATGGTTCAGTCTTTTGGCCAGAATCCTGTGATTGCTGAATTTATACCTCGAACTGGTAATTAAGGTCTTGTCCAGGTGAAAATACTTGTGTCATGCATCTGAAAACACACATGGCAACCGTTATCTAGAGGAAAAACTGCCTATCGTCGGTCTGTCAAGGTACAAAACTGACATGTTGTGAGGTTAATAATGAAAGTGAGACCAATTTTTAATATGCTGATTATTCGCTCGTTCAGTTTAATGCAGATTACAAATTATTCTCAATGTCCAGGTGGCAATTAGTGATAAGTCTTCAAAATGGCAAGCCTGTGACATCAAAACCACATGGCATTGCACCCTTCAAAGTAGTAAAGCGGTTACAGAGTAGCAATGAAATTGTTCATTCTAGAATCAACTGGCCCACCAGCCTGCATTTTGTGAGACGAATGGCAATACCAAAGCATGTCCGTGTCTCCCCTAGACATCGGAATGGGTGTGCAGAATGTGCCTTTTTTTGGAAAAAATAGAAGAATGCCTAGAGAGTTGCCTTTTCTTTTGGACTTTGGAGAAAAAAACACAACAACAAAATAAGCCGGAGAAAAACAAGCACAGAGCGAGCCAGCCAGGAGTCGAACCTAGAATCTTCTGATCCGTAGTCAGATGCGTTATCCATTGCGCCACTGGCCCACCAAAAGTAAAGACCCCCGATTGTTACAGACTTGTTGGTTTTCGATGTGACGGTGGCAAGCATTGATGTCTGCTCATTCTCACCTTGTTATCAGGAGAACAGACTACCAGCCCTCCAGCCCTCCAGCCCACCAGCCCAGCAGCCGATGAGCCCTCCAGCCCTCCCTGGTGGTCTAGTGGTTAGGATTCGGCGCTCTCACCGCCGCGGCCCGGGTTCGATTCCCGGTCAGGGAAAGCTCTTTTGCCTTCCAATTGTGGACTGCGAATTCAAGCTCTGCTGACAGCTGTGAGAAAGCCAGCTCCAAGCCAAAACATTGGTGGGAACATGAAAAAAACACCTCCTTCGAGCCGGAGTTGAACCAGCGACCTAAGGATGGCCAACACTCCAACCTACAGTCCTCCGCTCTACCAGCTGAGCTATCGAAGGGGATAAGGGCTAGTCAGAACCTCGACATATCAGGGTTCTGTAGCTCTACTGCTGGCCAAAAAGTCACTTCTGGTGCAGGAAGATTTGCTAGATTTTTGAGGAGGGAAGCAAAAAGGAGCATGCATTCCCATACCGGGAGTTGAACCCGGGCCGCCTGGGTGAAAACCAGGAATCCTAACCGCTAGACCGTATGGGATTTGGACACTTTAAACTGGCCATGGGCTTCTGGCGCACTTTCCATACATGTGGTCAGCGTGGGCGCAGGACCTTGTAGTGGCCTGTTGCTTTAGTTCTGTGACTGTAACAATGTGATAATAATTTGGCAAAACAAGAATTATCCAAAAGGACGGTTTTCTGAATTATATAGTGTTGTATGCATTCAGGGAATCTGTTTTTTCACTCAACCCGGGGGTTCAGTGTATTTGGGCAGATTCCTGTGATTGCAGAATTGATTCCTCAAACTGGTAATTAAGCTCTTGTCCAAGTGAAAATACTCGTGTCATCCATTTGAAAACACACACGGCAACCTTTATCTAGAGGAAAAACTGGAGTCAACCCCTGGCTGCGTACGAGAAAACCAGGAATCCTAACTGCTAGACCATATGGGAACTGGCCAGCTTTAACTGGCCACAAGCTTGTGGGCCACTTTCCATAAATGTGGCCAGTGTGGGCGCAGGGTTTTGTAGTGGCCTGTTGCTTTTGGTGTGTGACTGTAACAATGTGATAATAATTTGGCAATACAAGAATCATCCGAAGGGACGGTTTACTGAAATATATAGTGTTGCATGCATTCAAGGGACATGTTTGTTGACTCACACATGGTTCAGTTTTTTGGCCAGAATCCTGTGATTGCTGAATTTATACCTCGAACTGGTAATTAAGGTCTTGTCCAGGTGAAAATACTTGTGTCATGCATCTGAAAACACACATGGCAACCGTTATCTAGAGGAAAAACTGCCTATCGTCGGTCTGTCAAGGTACAAAACTGACATGTTGTGAGGTTAATAATGAAAGTGAGACCAATTTTTAATCCGCAAAATTGCTGATTATTCGCTCGTTCAGTTTAATGCAGATTACAAATTATTCTCAATGTCCAGGTGGCAATTAGTGATAAGGCTTCAAAATGGCAAGCCTGTGACATCAAAACCACATGGCATTGCACCCTTCAAAGTAGTAAAGCGGTTACAGAGTAGCGATGAAATTGTTCTTTCTAGAATCAACTGGCCCACCAGCCTGCATTTTGTGAGACGAATGGCAATACCAAAGCATGTCCGTGTCTCCCCTAGACATCGGAATGGGTGTGCAGAATGTGCCTTTTTTTGAAAAAAATAGAAGAATGCCTAGAGAGTTGCCTTTTCTTTTGGACTTTGGAGAAAAAAAACACAACAACAAAATAAGCCGGAGAAAAACAAGCACAGAGCGAGCCAGCCAGGAGTCGAACCTAGAATCTTCTGATCCGTAGTCAGACGCGTTATCCATTGCGCCACTGGCCCACCATTAGTAAAGACCCCCGATTGTTACAGACTTGTTGGTTTTCGATGTGACGGTGGCAAGCATTGATGTCTGCTCATTCTCACCTTGTTATCAGGAGAACAGACTACCAGCCCTCCAGCCCACCAGCCCACCAGCCCACCAGCCCACCAGCCCACCAGCCCACCAGCCCTCCAGCCCTCCTGCCCACCAGCCCACGAGCCCTCCAGCCCATATGGGAACTGGCCAGCTTTAACTGGCCACAAGCTTGTGGGCCACTTTCCATAAATGTGGCCAGTGTGGGCGCAGGGTTTTGTAGTGGCCTGTTGCTTTTGGTGTGTGACTGTAACAATGTGATAATAATTTGGCAATACAAGAATCATCCGAAGGGACGGTTTACTGAAATATATAGTGTTGCATGCATTCAAGGGACATGTTTGTTGACTCACACATGGTTCAGTTTTTTGGCCAGAATCCTGTGATTGCTGAATTTATACCTCGAACTGGTAATTAAGGTCTTGTCCAGGTGAAAATACTTGTGTCATGCATCTGAAAACACACATGGCAACCGTTATCTAGAGGAAAAACTGCCTATCGTCGGTCTGTCAAGGTACAAAACTGACATGTTGTGAGGTTAATAATGAAAGTGAGACCAATTTTTAATATGCTGATTATTCGCTCGTTCAGTTTAATGCAGATTACAAATTATTCTCAATGTCCAGGTGGCAATTAGTGATAAGGCTTCAAAATGGCAAGCCTGTGACATCAAAACCACATGGCATTGCACCCTTCAAAGTAGTAAAGCGGTTACAGAGTAGCGATGAAATTGTTCATTCTAGAATCAACTGGCCCACCAGCCTGCATTTTGTGAGACTGCATGTCCGTGTCTCCCCTAGACATCGGAATGGGTGTGCAGAATGTGCCTTTTTTTGGAAAAAATAGAAGAATGCCTAGAGAGTTGCCTTTTCTTTTGGACTTTGGAGAAAAAAAAACACAACAACAAAATAAGCCGGAGAAAAACAAGCACAGAGCGAGCCAGCCAGGAGTCGAACCTAGAATCTTCTGATCCGTAGTCAGACGCGTTATCCATTGCGCCACTGGCCCACCAAAAGTAAAGACCCCCGATTGTTACAGACTTGTTGGTTTTCGATGTGACGGTGGCAAGCATTGATGTCTGCTCATTCTCACCTTGTTATAAGGAGAACAGACTACCAGCCCTCCAGCCCTCCAGCCCTCCAGCCCACCAGCCCAGCAGCCCACGAGCCCTCCAGCCCACCATCCCTCCCTGGTGGTCTAGTGGTTAGGATTCGGCGCTCTCACCGCCGCGGCCCGGGTTCGATTCCCGGTCAGGGAAAGCTCTTTTGCCTTCCAATTGTGGACTGCGAATTCAAGCTCTGCTGACAGATGTGAGAAAGCCAGCTCCAAGCCAAAACATTGGTGGGAACATGAAAAAAACACCTCCTTCGAGCCGGAGTTGAACCAGCGACCTAAGGATGGCCAACACTCCAACCTACAGTCCTCCGCTCTACCAGCTGAGCTATCGAAGGGGCTAAGGGCTAGTCAGAACCTCGACATATCAGGGTTCTGTAGCTCTACTGCTGGCCAAAAAGTCACTTCTGGTGCAGGAAGATTTGCTGGATTTTTGAGGAGGGAAGCAAAAAGGAGCATGCATTCCCATACCGGGAGTTGAACCCGGGCCGCCTGGGTGAAAACCAGGAATCCTAACCGCTAGACCATATGGGATCTGGACACTTTAAACTGGCCATGGGCTTCTGGCGCACTTTCCATACATGTGGTCAGCGTGGGCGCAGGACCTTGTAGTGGCCTGTTGCTTTAGTTCTGTGACTGTAACAATGTGATAATAATTTGGCAAAACAAGAATTATCCAAAAGGACGGTTTTCTGAATTATATAGTGTTGTATGCATTCAGGGAATCTGTTTTTTCACTCAACCCGGGGGTTCAGTGTATTTGGGCAGATTCCTGTGATTGCAGAATTGATTCCTCAAACTGGTAATTAAGCTCTTGTCCAAGTGAAAATACTCGTGTCATCCATTTGAAAACACACACGGCAACCTTTATCTAGAGGAAAAACTGGAGTCAACCCCTGGCTGCGTACGAGAAAACCAGGAATCCTAACTGCTAGACCATATGGGAACTGGCCAGCTTTAACTGGCCACAAGCTTGTGGGCCACTTTCCATAAATGTGGCCAGTGTGGGCGCAGGGTTTTGTAGTGGCCTGTTGCTTTTGGTGTGTGACTGTAACAATGTGATAATAATTTGGCAATACAAGAATCATCCGAAGGGACGGTTTACTGAAATATATAGTGTTGCATGCATTCAAGGGACATGTTTGTTGACTCACACAAGGTTCAGTTTTTTGGCCAGAATCCTGTGATTGCTGAATTTATACCTCGAACTGGTAATTAAGGTCTTGTCCAGGTGAAAATACTTGTGTCATGCATCTGAAAACACACATGGCAACCGTTATCTAGAGGAAAAACTGCCTATCGTCGGTCTGTCAAGGTACAAAACTGACATGTTGTGAGGTTAATAATGAAAGTGAGACCAATTTTTAATATGCTGATTATTCGCTTGTTCAGTTTAATGCAGATTACAAATTATTCTCAATGTCCAGGTGGCAATTAGTGATAAGGCTTCAAAATGGCAAGCCTGTGACATCAAAACCACATGGCATTGCACCCTTCAAAGTAGTAAAGCGGTTACAGAGTAGCGATGAAATTGTTCATTCTAGAATCAACTGGCCCACCAGCCTGCATTTTGTGAGACGAATGGCAATACCAAAGCATGTCCGTGTCTCCCCTAGACATCGGAATGGGTGTGCAGAATGTGCCTTTTTTTGGAAAAAATAGAAGAATGCCTAGAGAGTTGCCTTTTCTTTTGGACTTTGAAGAAAAAAAAACACAACAACAAAATAAGCCGGAGAAAAACAAGCACAGAGCGAGCCAGCCAGGAGTCGAACCTAGAATCTTCTGATCCGTAGTCAGACGCGTTATCCATTGCGCCACTGGCCCACCAAAAGTAAAGACCCCCGATTGTTACAGACTTGTTGGTTTTCGATGTGACGGTGGCAAGCATTGATGTCTGCTCATTCTCACCTTGTTATCAGGAGAACAGACTACCAGCCCTCCAGCCCACCAGCCCAGCAGCCCACGAGCCCTCCAGCCCACCATCCCTCCCTGGTGGTCTAGTGGTTAGGATTCGGCGCTCTCACCGCCGCGGCCCGGGTTCGATTCCCGGTCAGGGAAAGCTCTTTTGCCTTCCAATTGTGGACTGCGAATTCAAGCTCTGCTGACAGATGTGAGAAAGCCAGCTCCAAGCCAAAACATTGGTGGGAACATGAAAAAAACACCTCCTTCGAGCCGGAGTTGAACCAGCGACCTAAGGATGGCCAACACTCCAACCTACAGTCCTCCGCTCTACCAGCTGAGCTATCAAAGGGGCTAAGGGCTAGTCAGAACCTCGACATATCAGGGTTCTGTAGCTCTACTGCTGGCCAAAAAGTCACTTCTGGTGCAGGAAGATTTGCTGGATTTTTGAGGAGGGAAGCAAAAAGGAGCATGCATTCCCATACCGGGAGTTGAACCCGGGCCGCCTGGGTGAAAACCAGGAATCCTAACCGCTAGACCATATGGGATCTGGACACTTTAAACTGGCCATGGGCTTCTGGCGCACTTTCCATACATGTGGTCAGCGTGGGCGCAGGACCTTGTAGTGGCCTGTTGCTTTAGTTCTGTGACTGTAACAATGTGATAATAATTTGGCAAAACAAGAATTATCCAAAAGGACGGTTTTCTGAATTATATAGTGTTGTATGCATTCAGGGAATCTGTTTTTTCACTCAACCCGGGGGTTCAGTGTATTTGGGCAGATTCCTGTGATTGCAGAATTGATTCCTCAAACTGGTAATTAAGCTCTTGTCCAAGTGAAAATACTCGTGTCATCCATTTGAAAACACACACGGCAACCTTTATCTAGAGGAAAAACTGGAGTCAACCCCTGGCTGCGTACGAGAAAACCAGGAATCCTAACTGCTAGACCATATGGGAACTGGCCAGCTTTAACTGGCCACAAGCTTGTGGGCCACTTTCCATAAATGTGGCCAGTGTGGGCGCAGGGTTTTGTAGTGGCCTGTTGCTTTTGGTGTGTGACTGTAACAATGTGATAATAATTTGGCAATACAAGAATCATCCGAAGGGACGGTTTCTGTCAAGGTACAAAACTGACATGTTGTGAGGTTAATAATGAAAGTGAGACCAATTTTTAATCCGCAAAATTGCTGATTATTCGCTCGTTCAGTTTAATGCAGATTACAAATTATTCTCAATGTCCAGGTGGCAATTAGTGATAAGGCTTCAAAATGGCAAGCCTGTGACATCAAAACCACATGGCATTGCACCCTTCAAAGTAGTAAAGCGGTTACAGAGTAGCGATGAAATTGTTCTTTCTAGAATCAACTGGCCCACCAGCCTGCATTTTGTGAGACGAATGGCAATACCAAAGCATGTCCGTGTCTCCCCTAGACATCGGAATGGGTGTGCAGAATGTGCCTTTTTTTGAAAAAAATAGAAGAATGCCTAGAGAGTTGCCTTTTCTTTTGGACTTTGGAGAAAAAAAACACAACAACAAAATAAGCCGGAGAAAAACAAGCACAGAGCGAGCCAGCCAGGAGTCGAACCTAGAATCTTCTGATCCGTAGTCAGACGCGTTATCCATTGCGCCACTGGCCCACCATTAGTAAAGACCCCCGATTGTTACAGACTTGTTGGTTTTCGATGTGACGGTGGCAAGCATTGATGTCTGCTCATTCTCACCTTGTTATCAGGAGAACAGACTACCAGCCCTCCAGCCCACCAGCCCTCCAGCCCACCAGCCCTCCAGCCCACCAGCCCTCCAGCCCTCCAGCCCACCAGCCCTCCAGCCCACCAGCCCACCAGCCCACCAGCCCACCAGCCCACCAGCCCACCAGCCCTCCAGCCCTCCTGCCCACCAGCCCACGAGCCCTCCAGCCCATATGGGAACTGGCCAGCTTTAACTGGCCACAAGCTTGTGGGCCACTTTCCATAAATGTGGCCAGTGTGGGCGCAGGGTTTTGTAGTGGCCTGTTGCTTTTGGTGTGTGACTGTAACAATGTGATAATAATTTGGCAATACAAGAATCATCCGAAGGGACGGTTTACTGAAATATATAGTGTTGCATGCATTCAAGGGACATGTTTGTTGACTCACACATGGTTCAGTTTTTTGGCCAGAATCCTGTGATTGCTGAATTTATACCTCGAACTGGTAATTAAGGTCTTGTCCAGGTGAAAATACTTGTGTCATGCATCTGAAAACACACATGGCAACCGTTATCTAGAGGAAAAACTGCCTATCGTCGGTCTGTCAAGGTACAAAACTGACATGTTGTGAGGTTAATAATGAAAGTGAGACCAATTTTTAATATGCTGATTATTCGCTCGTTCAGTTTAATGCAGATTACAAATTATTCTCAATGTCCAGGTGGCAATTAGTGATAAGGCTTCAAAATGGCAAGCCTGTGACATCAAAACCACATGGCATTGCACCCTTCAAAGTAGTAAAGCGGTTACAGAGTAGCGATGAAATTGTTCATTCTAGAATCAACTGGCCCACCAGCCTGCATTTTGTGAGACTGCATGTCCGTGTCTCCCCTAGACATCGGAATGGGTGTGCAGAATGTGCCTTTTTTTGGAAAAAATAGAAGAATGCCTAGAGAGTTGCCTTTTCTTTTGGACTTTGGAGAAAAAAAACACAACAACAAAATAAGCCGGAGAAAAACAAGCACAGAGCGAGCCAGCCAGGAGTCGAACCTAGAATCTTCTGATCCGTAGTCAGACGCGTTATCCATTGCGCCACTGGCCCACCAAAAGTAAAGACCCCCGATTGTTACAGACTTGTTGGTTTTCGATGTGACGGTGGCAAGCATTGATGTCTGCTCATTCTCACCTTGTTATCAGGAGAACAGACTACCAGCCCTCCAGCCCTCCAGCCCTCCAGCCCACCAGCCCAGCAGCCCACGAGCCCTCCAGCCCACGAGCCCTACAGCCCACCATCCCTCCCTGGTGGTCTAGTGGTTAGAATTCGGCGTTCTCACCGCCGCGGCCCGGGTTCGATTCCCGGTCAGGGAAAGCTCTTTTGCCTTCCAATTGTGGACTGCGAATTCAAGCTCTGCTGACAGCTGTGAGAAAGCCAGCTCCAAGCCAAAACATTGGTGGGAACATGAAAAAAACACCTCCTTCGAGCCGGAGTTGAACCAGCGACCTAAGGATGGCCAACACTCCAACCTACAGTCCTCCGCTCTACCAGCTGAGCTATCGAAGGGGCTAAGGGCTAGTCAGAACCTCGACATATCAGGGTTCTGTAGCTCTACTGCTGGCCAAAAAGTCACTTCTGGTGCAGGAAGATTTGCTGGATTTTTGAGGAGGGAAGCAAAAAGGACGGGCATTTCCATACCGGGAGTTGAACCCGGGCCGCCTGGGTGAAAACCAGGAATCCTAACCGCTAGACCATATGGGATCTGGACACTTTAAACTGGCCATGGGCTTCTGGCGCACTTTCCATACATGTGGTCAGCGTGGGCGCAGGACCTTGTAGTGGCCTGTTGCTTTAGTTCTGTGACTGTAACAATGTGATAATAATTTGGCAAAACAAGAATTGTCCAAAAGGACGGTTTTCTGAATTATATAGTGTTGTATGCATTCAGGGAATCAGTTTTTTCACTCAACCCGGGGGTTCAGTGTATTTGGGCAGATTCCTGTGATTGCAGAATTGATTCCTCAAACTGGTAATTAAGCTCTTGTCCAAGTGAAAATACTTGTGTCATCCATTTGAAAACACACACGGCAACCTTTATCTAGAGGAAAAACTGGAGTCAACCCCTGGCTGCGTACGAGAAAACCAGGAATCCTAACTGCTAGACCATATGGGAACTGGCCAGCTTTAACTGGCCACAAGCTTGTGGGCCACTTTCCATAAATGTGGCCAGTGTGGGCGCAGGGTTTTGTAGTGGCCTGTTGCTTTTGGTGTGTGACTGTAACAATGTGATAATAATTTGGCAATACAAGAATCATCCGAAGGGACGGTTTACTGAAATATATAGTGTTGCATGCATTCAAGGGACATGTTTGTTGACTCACACATGGTTCAGTTTTTTGGCCAGAATCCTGTGATTGCTGAATTTATACCTCGAACTGGTAATTAAGGTCTTGTCCAGGTGAAAATACTTGTGTCATGCATCTGAAAACACACATGGCAACCGTTATCTAGAGGAAAAACTGCCTATCGTCGGTCTGTCAAGGTACAAAACTGACATGTTGTGAGGTTAATAATGAAAGTGAGACCAATTTTTAATCCGCAAAATTGCTGATTATTCGCTCGTTCAGTTTAATGCAGATTACAAATTATTCTCAATGTCCAGGTGGCAATTAGTGATAAGGCTTCAAAATGGCAAGCCTGTGACATCAAAACCACATGGCATTGCACCCTTCAAAGTAGTAAAGCGGTTACAGAGTAGCGATGAAATTGTTCTTTCTAGAATCAACTGGCCCACCAGCCTGCATTTTGTGAGACGAATGGCAATACCAAAGCATGTCCGTGTCTCCCCTAGACATCGGAATGGGTGTGCAGAATGTGCCTTTTTTTGGAAAAAATAGAAGAATGCCTAGAGAGTTGCCTTTTCTTTTGGACTTTGGAGAAAAAAAACACAACAACAAAATAAGCCGGAGAAAAACAAGCACAGAGCGAGCCAGCCAGGAGTCGAACCTAGAATCTTCTGATCCGTAGTCAGACGAGTTATCCATTGCGCCACTGGCCCACCATTAGTAAAGACACCCGATTGTTACAGACTTGTTGGTTTTCGATGTGACGGTGGCAAGCATTGATGTCTGCTCATTCTCACCTTGTTATCAGGAGAACAGACTACCAGCCCTCCAGCCCACCAGCCCACCAGCCCACCAGCCCACGAGCCCTCCAGCCCTCCTGCCCACCAGCCCACGAGCCCACCATCCATCCCTGGTGGTCTAGTGGTTAGGATTCGGCGCTCTCACCGCCGCGGCCCGGGTTCGATTCCCGGTCAGGGAAAGCTCTTTTTCCTTCCAATTGTGGACTGCGAATTCAAGCTCTGCTGACAGCTGTGAGAAAGCCAGCTCCAAGCCAAAACATTGGTGGGAACATGAAAAAAAACACCTCCTTCGAGCCGGAGTTGAACCAGCGACCTAAGGATGGCCAACACTCCAACCTACAGTCCTCCGCTCTACCAGCTGAGCTATCGAAGGGGCTGAGGGCTAGTCAGAACCTCGACATATCAGGGTTCTGTAGCTCTACTGCTGGCCAAAAAGTCACTTCTGGTGCAGGAAGATTTGCTGGATCAGAACCTCGACATATCAGGGTTCTGTAGCTCTACTGCTGGCCAAAAAGTCACTTCTGGTGCAGGAAGATTTGATGGATTTTTGAGGAGGGAAGCAAAAAGGAGCATGCATTCCCATACCGGGAGTTGAACCCGGGCCGCCTGGGTGAAAACCAGGAATCCTAACCGCTAGACCATATGGGATTTGGACACTTTAAACTGGCCATGGGCTTCTGGCGCACTTTCCATACATGTGGTCAGCGTGGGCGCAGGACCTTGTAGTGGCCTGTTGCTTTAGTTCTGTGACTGTAACAATGTGATAATAATTTGGCAAAACAAGAATTATGCAAAATGACGGTTTTCTGAATTATATAGTGTTGTATGCATTCAGGGAATCTGTTTTTTCAATCAACCCGGGGGTTCAGTGTATTTGGGCAGATTCCTGTGATTGCAGAATTGATTCCTCAAACTGGTAATTAAGCTCTTGTCCAAGTGAAAATACTCGTGTCATCCATTTGAAAACACACACGGCAACCTTTATCTAGAGGAAAAACTGGAGTCAACCCCTGGCTGCGTACAAGAAAACCAGGAATCCTAACTGCTAGACCATATGGGAACTGGCCAGCTTTAACTGGCCACAAGCTTGTGGGCCACTTTCCATAAATGTGGCCAGTGTGGGCGCAAGGTTTTGTAGTGGCCTGTTGCTTTTGGTGTGTGACTGTAACAATGTGATAATAATTTGGCAATACAAGAATCATCCGAAGGGACGGTTTACTGAAATATATAGTGTTGCATGCATTCAAGGGACATGTTTGTTGACTCACACATGGTTCAGTCTTTTGGCCAGAATCCTGTGATTGCTGAATTTATACCTCGAACTGGTAATTAAGGTCTTGTCCAGGTGAAAATACTTGTGTCATGCATCTGAAAACACACATGGCAACCATTATCTAGAGGAAAAACTGCCTATCGTCGGTCTGTCAAGGTACAAAACTGACATGTTGTGAGGTTAATAATGAAAGTGAGACCAATTTTTAATATGCTGATTATTCGCTCGTTCAGTTTAATGCAGATTACAAATTATTCTCAATGTCCAGGTGGCAATTAGTGATAAGTCTTCAAAATGGCAAGCCTGTGACATCAAAACCACATGGCATTGCACCCTTCAAAGTAGTAAAGCGGTTACAGAGTAGCAATGAAATTGTTCATTCTAGAATCAACTGGCCCACCAGCCTGCATTTTGTGAGACGAATGGCAATACCAAAGCATGTCCGTGTCTCCCCTAGACATCGGAATGGGTGTGCAGAATGTGCCTTTTTTTGGAAAAAATAGAAGAATGCCTAGAGAGTTGCCTTTTCTTTTGGACTTTGGAGAAAAAAACACAACAACAAAATAAGCCGGAGAAAAACAAGCACAGAGCGAGCCAGCCAGGAGTCGAACCTAGAATCTTCTGATCCGTAGTCAGATGCGTTATCCATTGCGCCACTGGCCCACCAAAAGTAAAGACCCCCGATTGTTACAGACTTGTTGGTTTTCGATGTGACGGTGGCAAGCATTGATGTCTGCTCATTCTCACCTTGTTATCAGGAGAACAGACTACCAGCCCTCCAGCCCACCAGCCCACCAGCCCACGAGCCCTCCAGCCCTCCTGCCCACCAGCCCACGAGCCCTCCAGCCCACCATCCATCCCTGGTGGTCTAGTGGTTAGGATTCGGCGCTCTCACCGCCGCGGCCCGGGTTCGATTCCCGGTCAGGGAAAGCTCTTTTGCCTTCCAATTGTGGACTGCGAATCCAAGCTCTGCTTACAGCTGTGAGAAAGCCAGCTCCAAGCCAAAACATTGGTGGGAACATGAAAAAAACACCTCCTTCGAGCCGGAGTTGAACCAGCGACCTAAGGATGGCCAACACTCCAACCTACAGTCCTCCGCTCTACCAGCTGAGCTATCGAAGGGGCTAATGGCTAGTCAGAACCTCGACATATCAGGGTTCTGTAGCTCTACTGCTGGCCAAAAAGTCACTTCTGGTGCAGGAAGATTTGCTGGATTTTTGAGGAGGGAAGCAAAAAGGAGCATGCATTCCCATACCGGGAGTTGAACCCGGGCCGCCTGGGTGAAAACCAGGAATCCTAACCGCTAGACCATATGGGATTTGGACACTTTAAACTGGCCATGGGCTTCTGGCGCACTTTCCATACATGTGGTCAGCGTGGGCGCAGGACCTTGTAGTGGCCTGTTGCTTTAGTTCTGTGACTGTAACAATGTGATAATAATTTGGCAAAACAAGAATTATGCAAAATGACGGTTTTCTGAATTATATAGTGTTGTATGCATTCAGGGAATCTGTTTTTTCACTCAACCCGGGGGTTCAGTGTATTTGGGCAGATTCCTGTGATTGCAGAATTGATTCCTCAAACTGGTAATTAAGCTCTTGTCCAAGTGAAAATACTCGTGTCATCCATTTGAAAACACACACGGCAACCTTTATCTAGAGGAAAAACTGGAGTCAACCCCTGGCTGCGTACAAGAAAACCAGGAATCCTAACTGCTAGACCATATGGGAACTGGCCAGCTTTAACTGGCCACAAGCTTGTGGGCCACTTTCCATAAATGTGGCCAGTGTGGGCGCAAGGTTTTGTAGTGGCCTGTTGCTTTTGGTGTGTGACTGTAACAATGTGATAATAATTTGGCAATACAAGAATCATCCAAAGGGACGGTTTACTGAAATATATAGTGTTGCAGGCATTCAAGGGACATGTTTGTTGACTCACACATGGTTCAGTTTTTTGGCCAGAATCCTGTGATTGCTGAATTTATACCTCGAACTGGTAATTAAGGTCTTGTCCAGGTGAAAATACTTGTGTCATGCATCTGAAAACACACATGGCAACCGTTATCTAGAGGAAAAACTGCCTATCGTCGGTCTGTCAAGGTACAAAACTGACATGTTGTGAGGTTAATAATGAAAGTGAGACCAATTTTTAATATGCTGATTATTCGCTCGTTCAGTTTAATGCAGATTACAAATTATTCTCAATGTCCAGGTGGCAATTAGTGATAAGGCTTCAAAATGGCAAGCCTGTGACATCAAAACCACATGGCATTGCACCCTTCAAAGTAGTAAAGCGGTTACAGAGTAGCGATGAAATTGTTTATTCTAGAATCAACTGGCCCACCAGCCTGCATTTTGTGAGACGAATGGCAATACCAAAGCATGTCCGTGTCTCCCCTAGACATCGGAATGGGTGTGCAGAATGTGCCTTTTTTTGGAAAAAATAGAAGAATGCCTAGAGAGTTGCCTTTTCTTTTGGACTTTGGAGAAAAAAAACACAACAACAAAATAAGCCGGAGAAAAACAAGCACAGAGCGAGCCAGCCAGGAGTCGAACCGAGAATCTTCTGATCCGTAGTCAGACGCGTTATCCATTGCGCCACTGGCCCACCATTAGTAAAGACCCCCGATTGTTACAGACTTGTTGGTTTTCGATGTGACGGTGGCAAGCATTGATGTCTGCTCATTCTCACCTTGTTATCAGGAGAACAGACTACCAGCCCTCCAGCCCACCACCCCAGCAGCCCACGAGCCCTCCAGCCCACCATCCCTCCCTGGTGGTCTAGTGGTTAGGATTCGGCGCTCTCACCGCCGCGGCCCGGGTTCGATTCCCGGTCAGGGAAAGCTCTTTTGCCTTCCAATTGTGGACTGCGAATTCAAGCTCTGCTGACAGATGTGAGAAAGCCAGCTCCAAGCCAAAACATTGGTGGGAACATGAAAAAAACACCTCCTTCGAGCCGGAGTTGAACCAGCGACCTAAGGATGGCCAACACTCCAACCTACAGTCCTCCGCTCTACCAGCTGAGCTATCGAAGGGGCTAAGGGCTAGTCAGAACCTCGACATATCAGGGTTCTGTAGCTCTACTGCTGGCCAAAAAGTCACTTCTGGTGCAGGAAGATTTGCTGGATTTTTGAGGAGGGAAGCAAAAAGGAGCATGCATTCCCATACCGGGAGTTGAACCCGGGCCGCCTGGGTGAAAACCAGGAATCCTAACCGCTAGACCATATGGGATCTGGACACTTTAAACTGGCCATGGGCTTCTGGCGCACTTTCCATACATGTGGTCAGCGTGGGCGCAGGACCTTGTAGTGGCCTGTTGCTTTAGTTCTGTGACTGTAACAATGTGATAATAATTTGGCAAAACAAGAATTATCCAAAAGGACGGTTTTCTGAATTATATAGTGTTGTATGCATTCAGGGAATCTGTTTTTTCACTCAACCCGGGGGTTCAGTGTATTTGGGCAGATTCCTGTGATTGCAGAATTGATTCCTCAAACTGGTAATTAAGCTCTTGTCCAAGTGAAAATACTCGTGTCATCCATTTGAAAACACACACGGCAACATTTATCTAGAGGAAAAACTGGAGTCAACCCCTGGCTGCGTACGAGAAAACCAGGAATCCTAACTGCTAGACCATATGGGAACTGGCCAGCTTTAACTGGCCACAAGCTTGTGGGCCACTTTCCATAAATGTGGCCAGTGTGGGCGCAGGGTTTTGTAGTGGCCTGTTGCTTTTGGTGTGTGACTGTAACAATGTGATAATAATTTGGCAATACAAGAATCATCCGAAGGGACGGTTTACTGAAATATATAGTGTTGCATGCATTCAAGGGACATGTTTGTTGACTCACACATGGTTCAGTTTTTTGGCCAGAATCCTGTGATTGCTGAATTTATACCTCGAACTGGTAATTAAGGTCTTGTCCAGGTGAAAATACTTGTGTCATGCATCTGAAAACACACATGGCAACCGTTATCTAGAGGAAAAACTGCCTATCGTCGGTCTGTCAAGGTACAAAACTGACATGTTGTGAGGTTAATAATGAAAGTGAGACCAATTTTTAATATGCTGATTATTCGCTCGTTCAGTTTAATGCAGATTACAAATTATTCTCAATGTCCAGGTGGCAATTAGTGATAAGTCTTCAAAATGGCAAGCCTGTGACATCAAAACCACATGGCATTGCACCCTTCAAAGTAGTAAAGCGGTTACAGAGTAGCGATGAAATTGTTCATTCTAGAATCAACTGGCCCACCAGCCTGCATTTTGTGAGACGAATGGCAATACCAAAGCATGTCCGTGTCTCCCCTAGACATCGGAATGGGTGTGCAGAATGTGCCTTTTTTTGGAAAAAATAGAAGAATTCCTAGAGAGTTGCCTTTTCTTTTGGACTTTGGAGAAAAAAACACAACAACAAAATAAGCCGGAGAAAAACAAGCACAGAGCGAGCCAGCCAGGAGTCGAACCTAGAATCTTCTGATCCGTAGTCAGATGCGTTATCCATTGCGCCACTGGCCCACCAAAAGTAAAGACCCCCGATTGTTACAGACTTGTTGGTTTTCGATGTGACGGTGGCAAGCATTGATGTCTGCTCATTCTCACCTTGTTATCAGGAGAACAGACTACCAGCCCTCCAGCCCACCAGCCCACCAGCCCACCAGCCCACCAGCCCACCAGCCCACGAGCCCTCCAGCCCTCCTGCCCACCAGCCCACGAGCTCTCCAGCCCACCATCCATCCCTGGTGGTCTAGTGGTTAGGATTCGGCGCTCTCACCGCCGCGGCCCGGGTTCGATTCCCGGTCAGGGAAAGCTCTTTTGCCTTCCAATTGTGGACTGCGAATCCAAGCTCTGCTTACAGCTGTGAGAAAGCCAGCTCCAAGCCAAAACATTGGTGGGAACATGAAAAAAACACCTCCTTCGAGCCGGAGTTGAACCAGCGACCTAAGGATGGCCAACACTCCAACCTACAGTCCTCCGCTCTACCAGCTGAGCTATCGAAGGGGCTAATGGCTAGTCAGAACCTCGACATATCAGGGTTCTGTAGCTCTACTGCTGGCCAAAAAGTCACTTCTGGTGCAGGAAGATTTGCTGGATTTTTGAGGAGGGAAGCAAAAAGGAGCATGCATTCCCATACCGGGAGTTGAACCCGGGCCGCCTGGGTGAAAACCAGGAATCCTAACCGCTAGACCATATGGGATTTGGACACTTTAAACTGGCCATGGGCTTCTGGCGCACTTTCCATACATGTGGTCAGCGTGGGCGCAGGACCTTGTAGTGGCCTGTTGCTTTAGTTCTGTGACTGTAACAATGTGATAATAATTTGGCAAAACAAGAATTATGCAAAATGACGGTTTTCTGAATTATATAGTGTTGTATGCATTCAGGGAATCTGTTTTTTCACTCAACCCGGGGGTTCAGTGTATTTGGGCAGATTCCTGTGATTGCAGAATTGATTCCTCAAACTGGTAATTAAGCTCTTGTCCAAGTGAAAATACTCGTGTCATCCATTTGAAAACACACACGGCAACCTTTATCTAGAGGAAAAACTGGAGTCAACCCCTGGCTGCGTACAAGAAAACCAGGAATCCTAACTGCTAGACCATATGGGAACTGGCCAGCTTTAACTGGCCACAAGCTTGTGGGCCACTTTCCATAAATGTGGCCAGTGTGGGCGCAAGGTTTTGTAGTGGCCTGTTGCTTTTGGTGTGTGACTGTAACAATGTGATAATAATTTGGCAATACAAGAATCATCCGAAGGGACGGTTTACTGAAATATATAGTGTTGCATGCATTCAAGGGACATGTTTGTTGACTCACACATGGTTCAGTCTTTTGGCCAGAATCCTGTGATTGCTGAATTTATACCTCGAACTGGTAATTAAGGTCTTGTCCAGGTGAAAATACTTGTGTCATGCATCTGAAAACACACATGGCAACCATTATCTAGAGGAAAAACTGCCTATCGTCGGTCTGTCAAGGTACAAAACTGACATGTTGTGAGGTTAATAATGAAAGTGAGACCAATTTTTAATATGCTGATTATTCGCTCGTTCAGTTTAATGCAGATTACAAATTATTCTCAATGTCCAGGTGGCAATTAGTGATAAGTCTTCAAAATGGCAAGCCTGTGACATCAAAACCACATGGCATTGCACCCTTCAAAGTAGTAAAGCGGTTACAGAGTAGCGATGAAATTGTTCATTCTAGAATCAACTGGCCCACCAGCCTGCATTTTGTGAGACGAATGGCAATACCAAAGCATGTCCGTGTCTCCCCTAGACATCGGAATGGGTGTGCAGAATGTGCCTTTTTTTGGAAAAAATAGAAGAATGCCTAGAGAGTTGCCTTTTCTTTTGGACTTTGGAGAAAAAAACACAACAACAAAATAAGCCGGAGAAAAACAAGCACAGAGCGAGCCAGCCAGGAGTCGAACCTAGAATCTTCTGATCCGTAGTCAGATGCGTTATCCATTGCGCCACTGGCCCACCAAAAGTAAAGACCCCCGATTGTTACAGACTTGTTGGTTTTCGATGTGACGGTGGCAAGCATTGATGTCTGCTCATTCTCACCTTGTTATCAGGAGAACAGACTACCAGCCCTCCAGCCCACCAGCCCACCAGCCCACCAGCCCACGAGCCCTCCAGCCCTCCTGCCCACCAGCCCACGAGCTCTCCAGCCCACCATCCATCCCTGGTGGTCTAGTGGTTAGGATTCGGCGCTCTCACCGCCGCGGCCCGGGTTCGATTCCCGGTCAGGGAAAGCTCTTTTGCCTTCCAATTGTGGACTGCGAATCCAAGCTCTGCTTACAGCTGTGAGAAAGCCAGCTCCAAGCCAAAACATTGGTGGGAACATGAAAAAAACACCTCCTTCGAGCCGGAGTTGAACCAGCGACCTAAGGATGGCCAACACTCCAACCTACAGTCCTCCGCTCTACCAGCTGAGCTATCGAAGGGGCTAATGGCTAGTCAGAACCTCGACATATCAGGGTTCTGTAGCTCTACTGCTGGCCAAAAAGTCACTTCTGGTGCAGGAAGATTTGCTGGATTTTTGAGGAGGGAAGCAAAAAGGAGCATGCATTCCCATACCGGGAGTTGAACCCGGGCCGCCTGGGTGAAAACCAGGAATCCTAACCGCTAGACCATATGGGATTTGGACACTTTAAACTGGCCATGGGCTTCTGGCGCACTTTCCATACATGTGGTCAGCGTGGGCGCAGGACCTTGTAGTGGCCTGTTGCTTTAGTTCTGTGACTGTAACAATGTGATAATAATTTGGCAAAACAAGAATTATGCAAAATGACGGTTTTCTGAATTATATAGTGTTGTATGCATTCAGGGAATCTGTTTTTTCACTCAACCCGGGGGTTCAGTGTATTTGGGCAGATTCCTGTGATTGCAGAATTGATTCCTCAAACTGGTAATTAAGCTCTTGTCCAAGTGAAAATACTCGTGTCATCCATTTGAAAACACACACGGCAACCTTTATCTAGAGGAAAAACTGGAGTCAACCCCTGGCTGCGTACAAGAAAACCAGGAATCCTAACTGCTAGACCATATGGGAACTGGCCAGCTTTAACTGGCCACAAGCTTGTGGGCCACTTTCCATAAATGTGGCCAGTGTGGGCGCAAGGTTTTGTAGTGGCCTGTTGCTTTTGGTGTGTGACTGTAACAATGTGATAATAATTTGGCAATACAAGAATCATCCAAAGGGACGGTTTACTGAAATATATAGTGTTGCAGGCATTCAAGGGACATGTTTGTTGACTCACACATGGTTCAGTTTTTTGGCCAGAATCCTGTGATTGCTGAATTTATACCTCGAACTGGTAATTAAGGTCTTGTCCAGGTGAAAATACTTGTGTCATGCATCTGAAAACACACATGGCAACCGTTATCTAGAGGAAAAACTGCCTATCGTCGGTCTGTCAAGGTACAAAACTGACATGTTGTGAGGTTAATAATGAAAGTGAGACCAATTTTTAATATGCTGATTATTCGCTCGTTCAGTTTAATGCAGATTACAAATTATTCTCAATGTCCAGGTGGCAATTAGTGATAAGGCTTCAAAATGGCAAGCCTGTGACATCAAAACCACATGGCATTGCACCCTTCAAAGTAGTAAAGCGGTTACAGAGTAGCGATGAAATTGTTTATTCTAGAATCAACTGGCCCACCAGCCTGCATTTTGTGAGACGAATGGCAATACCAAAGCATGTCCGTGTCTCCCCTAGACATCGGAATGGGTGTGCAGAATGTGCCTTTTTTTGGAAAAAATAGAAGAATGCCTAGAGAGTTGCCTTTTCTTTTGGACTTTGGAGAAAAAAAACACAACAACAAAATAAGCCGGAGAAAAACAAGCACAGAGCGAGCCAGCCAGGAGTCGAACCGAGAATCTTCTGATCCGTAGTCAGACGCGTTATCCATTGCGCCACTGGCCCACCATTAGTAAAGACCCCCGATTGTTACAGACTTGTTGGTTTTCGATGTGACGGTGGCAAGCATTGATGTCTGCTCATTCTCACCTTGTTATCAGGAGAACAGACTACCAGCCCTCCAGCCCACCAGCCCACCAGCCCTCCAGCCCTCCTGCCCACCAGCCCACGAGCCCACCATCCATCCCTGGTGGTCTAGTGGTTAGGATTCGGCGCTCTCACCGCCGCGGCCCGGGTTCGATTCCCGGTCAGGGAAAGCTCTTTTGCCTTCCAATTGTGGACTGCGAATTCAAGCTCTGCTGACAGCTGTGAGAAAGCCAGCTCCAAGCCAAAACATTGGTGGGAACATGAAAAAAACACCTCCTTCGAGCCGGAGTTGAACCAGCGACCTAAGGATGGCCAACACTCCAACCTACAGTCCTCCGCTCTACCAGCTGAGCTATCGAAGGGGCTAAGGGCTAGTCAGAACCTCGACATATCAGGGTTCTGTAGCTCTACTGCCGGCCAAAAAGTCACTTCTGGTGCAGGAAGATTTGCTGGATTTTTGAGGAGGGAAGCAAAAAGGAGCATGCATTCCCATACCGGGAGTTGAACCCGGGCCGCCTGGGTGAAAACCAGGAATCCTAACCGCTAGACCATATGGGATCTGGACACTTTAAACTGGCCATGGGCTTCTGGCGCACTTTCCATACATGTGGTCAGCGTGGGCGCAGGACCTTGTAGTGGCCTGTTGCTTTAGTTCTGTGACTGTAACAATGTGATAATAATTTGGCAAAACAAGAATTATCCAAAAGGACGGTTTTCTGAATTATATAGTGTTGTATGCATTCAGGGAATCTGTTTTTTCACTCAACCCGGGGGTTCAGTGTATTTGGGCAGATTCCTGTGATTGCAGAATTGATTCCTCAAACTGGTAATTAAGCTCTTGTCCAAGTGAAAATACTCGTGTCATCCATTTGAAAACACACACGGCAACCTTTATCTAGAGGAAAAACTGGAGTCAACCCCTGGCTGCGTACGAGAAAACCAGGAATCCTAACTGCTAGACCATATGGGAACTGGCCAGCTTTAACTGGCCACAAGCTTGTGGGCCACTTTCCATAAATGTGGCCAGTGTGGGCGCAGGGTTTTGTAGTGGCCTGTTGCTTTTGGTGTGTGACTGTAACAATGTGATAATAATTTGGCAATACAAGAATCATCCGAAGGGACGGTTTACTGAAATATATAGTGTTGCATGCATTCAAGGGACATGTTTGTTGACTCACACATGGTTCAGTTTTTTGGCCAGAATCCTGTGATTGCTGAATTTATACCTCGAACTGGTAATTAAGGTCTTGTCCAGGTGAAAATACTTGTGTCATGCATCTGAAAACACACATGGCAACCGTTATCTAGAGGAAAAACTGCCTATCGTCGGTCTGTCAAGGTACAAAACTGACATGTTGTGAGGTTAATAATGAAAGTGAGACCAATTTTTAATATGCTGATTATTCGCTCGTTCAGTTTAATGCAGATTACAAATTATTCTCAATGTCCAGGTGGCAATTAGTGATAAGGCTTCAAAATGGCAAGCCTGTGACATCAAAACCACATGGCATTGCACCCTTCAAAGTAGTAAAGCGGTTACAGAGTAGCGATGAAATTGTTCATTCTAGAATCAACTGGCCCACCAGCCAGCATTTTGTGAGATGAATGGCAATACCAAAGCATGTCCGTGTCTCCCCTAGACATCGGAATGGGTGTGCAGAATGTGCCTTTTTTTGGAAAAAATAGAAGAATGCCTAGAGAGTTGCCTTTTCTTTTGGACTTTGGAGAAAAAAACACAACAACAAAATAAGCCGGAGAAAAACAAGCACAGAGCGAGCCAGCCAGGAGTCGAACCTAGAATCTTCTGATCCATAGTCAGACGCGTTATCCATTGCGCCAAGGCCGGCGCCCATTAGTCGAGGTAAAGATCCTAAAAGACGCACACGTACGCGAGTTCGCGGCCCGCTCCGACCAGTGATGGAATTCCTGGAATGTGTCCGTTTTGACGCTGCTGATGCACGCGTGCGTAATCATCATTATCCCCCGTAATTTAATCGAACGTAAATTCGTCCCCCGCACTTTAATTTGGGAACTTTCCAGGGTAAACAATCACTTTATGTACGTTTCATTCATACCGGACGCCGGAGGGCGCTCTCTCGCATAACGTCCAAACCGGACTCGTAGAAGCACCAACCTGTGACCACTATGTGACGCACACTACAGGAAATACCTTATATGGACAAAGGCATCCAGCTGGATAAAAAAAGCCGAAATTATTTGACAGATAAAACGTGACTATTCATTGCAAAAATACATGATTTGTGTTTTTGTGAATTTTCATAACAAAATACATGAATAACGCAGCGCTTACTGACACTTTTTTTTCAGTATAATATATTATTTTTACAGTATAATATTATATTATTATATTTTCTGACTTATTCTGGAAGTCCCTGTTTCTTTGTGTGTGTGTTTTACTGTTATGTAATACTGGAATACTTAAAAAAATGTTTTTTTTTGCAACTATAATTACAGTGAGAAATAGGCACAAAAACATTGTGAGTGCAAAGATTAACAACCCTTTTTATTTGCAAATATAAAGTCATTATATAAAATTATAACAACAGTGCAAATATATATACATTTACAAATATTGTGAGAATACAAATAGGAACAATAACAATAGTGTGAGGGCAAATATTAACAACCCTTTTAATCTGCATATATATTTTAAAGCCAATAAAACATTTAGAACAGTAATGCAATTTTGTACAGTATACACCAAAAATGTTTACCACAATAATAAAATTTGTACATATCAGTGTAAAAATATAATAAATATCAAGCCAAAACAAACATTTGCAGTGCAATTTTGACATCAGACTAAGAAAATAATAAGAATTAATAGTAAACAAAGACAAACATTTACCACAGTAGTGCAATTATGACATATTTGCTTAAAAAAAATAGTAAATAAAAAAATAGTTTTTACCACTGTAGTGGACTTTTCATATATTAGCCAAAATAATAATAAAAAACATAAACATACCGTTTGTATTATATATCTATCTTGGATGTGCTTGTAAGCACATGCTACCACAGTGAAGCGGGACACCCTCATTCCATCACAGCGCACCGCGTTTGGGTAGAGAGCACAGAGCCTTGTGAAAATGGCCTTCGGTTGCAGTCAGGCCACTGTGCAGGACTGTGAGCCCCAACGAAACACCTGCAAATTACAACAGAATACATATTATTAATGTAAGATTGTTTTCATTGTGTGATCTTATTTTTATTTTACCTTTCCTATGCTGTCTGTTTTGCTTTGTGTAGTCTAAATGTTAATTTATAATATGTGCGCATAGTTATGTTGTCTCTCTTTGTTTTGTTTTTAGATTGATGTTGAAATGTCATATCAATAAATCAGTTCTCTACTGTGTTGTGGAATAATTACAGGGTGTTGTTAGTCAGCCTGTCAGGTTTTTTTCACAATAATGACTGCATATTATCCCACTTATTACATGGCTACTTACTAAAGTACAGTAAAAGACAAATTATTTGACTCAACATGATACAAAATGATTTTAATGATTTAAGAAATGATTGCCTTGTTTCTTCTAAATTAAATATTCCAGTGTACAGTTGGAACTGTGTTCATAGCAATGTAACATACTTAGCAACCTAATATATATAGTCAGAATAAAACGTAAATCACAACTAATAATTTATGTTGTAATCAGGCTAAGTTTGAACTTAACAGGCTACAGGAAGATAAGCTAGTCATGAAGGTGTCAGGTTTTACTAATTTAACTAGAAATCCTTACTAAACAAAAAAAGTTGTAGGTGAAATTTCAGCCAGTTTCAGATATATATATATTTTATATAAAAAAATGTGTAGACCCTGTGTTTACTAAACGTAACATACCTTTTGCTGCTCTCCACACCTGGGGCCACAATCTTCTTAGTGGCCCTGAATCGTCCCTGTTTTAGGTTGGTTTGGTTACGTGGTGGGTAAATGGTCTTTTTCTTGTCATACTCCCCCAATGCCTGCCATAGGGAGATGATCTTGATGCACTCTTTTCCCGACAAAGCCAGACGGTGGTCTCTGAGGCTAACCAAAAACTCTGCCAAGTCCTGCACGGCTCCATACCCCTCAATATTATCAGGTCCAACCGAATCCTAAAATGAAAGATAATTTAGGAACTTTTGATAGCATCAGTGAATACAAATATTCACATGAAAGCACATCCAATGTAACCCAGATTATGCTTACACACATGTAAATGTACATAAAAAATAAACTGGACCCTTACATCATGTGAAGTGTTCTCTTCCAATGTTGGACGATCCGTTTCTGCAGATAATCGGTCCACTGGGGCAACATTAAAAAGGTAAATATTTATTTTAAATTTGTATTTATGCCTTTCAATGTGATAAATACAAATTTATAGTTAGTGTGATAACAAATACGAAACCTTTATCAATACTTTAGTAAAACTCACAGCTATGTGCTCCAGGAAAGAGTTGATTCAGCGTGCAGTGAGCTGCTGACAGGAGATGACACTGATGATGGAGGGACCACAAACAGTGATGACGTGGGGCTGGTTGCTGGAGGAGTTGGAAATGATGCTGCAGATGCTGCAGACACTGATGCTTGTGAAGAGGCAGCAGGTGTCCGTTCAGTGTCAAAGGTGGGGACAGTGATGTCCTGAAACTCCTCAAGTTCAGCATAACCTTCATCCACCTCTATACCAACTTCAGTAGTCTCTGACTCTTCAATGGCCAACTTGTAGTCCTGCAGAACTTTACCAGTTTGCTGGGAAAGATATTCCACTCCAATAAGCTCACCTTTAAAATAGTAAAACATTGACAATTAGATAATATACCACAATATTATATTATAACTCAGTTCCTCAGTTTCCTTTGCAAATCATTAGCTAAAGATTAATTAAAGCTGACAACTGGAAGTTGAAGTGCATAGCTTTGGCCACTGTAGTAATTAACATATACATTTAAATCATTAGTTAATATAATGTTATTATTACTCAACTTATACATTAAAGTACATTTGACTGGTAACAATTTATTTATTACTTAATCTATTAATCATATAGAATGTTTATTAGTTGCTGATGTAGTAATCATTAATAAATGGTTTAAGTTAGTCCTTCATGAGTTTACATTAACTCGTGATTATCTGTGCATTCTTGAAGCATGAATTAATGCATATTTGTGCACCAGTATTGTAATTTTATTGATAAAAGACTCACTTACATTGCAAATGTTGGTTAGAAGTTAATCGATGACCGTTATCTTCTTTTTCTTCACCCGTGATCCTTAAATCTCCGGTAGTTTTAAATGTTATCAATTGATCTACTTACTACGAAGAATCGCGGATGAGGAACGGGCGCTGATTGGCTAATTCGCGGTTACAATACGAGCGCTGATTGGCAAATTCGCGGTTGCGATACGAGCGCTGATTGGCAAATTCGCGGTTGCGATACGAGCGCTGATTGGCTAAAACATAAGTTTCATGGTTGCAGCCGGGAACGTGATTGGCTGTCATAACAAAGAATAACCACGACCTACAGGTGACATGGAGCGCCACTGGCCCACCATCAGTAAAGACCCCGATTGTTACAGACTTGTTGGTTTTCGATGTGACGGTGGCAAGCATTGATGTCTGCTCATTCTCACCTTGTTATCAGGAGAACAGACTACCAGCCCTCCAGCCCACCAGCCCACCAGCCCACCAGCCCACCAGCCCACCAGCCCACGAGCCCTCCAGCCCTCCTGCCCACCAGCCCACGAGCCCTCCAGCCCACGAGCCCTCCAGCCCACCATCCATCCCTGGTGGTCTAGTGGTTAGGATTCGGCGCTCTCACCGCCGCGGCCCGGGTTCGATTCCCGGTCAGGGAAAGCTCTTTTGCCTTCCAATTGTGGACTGCGAATCCAAGCTCTGCTGACAGCTGTGAGAAAGCCAGCTCCAAGCCAAAACATTGGTGGGAACATGAAAAAAACACCTCCTTCGAGCCGGAGTTGAACCAGCGACCTAAGGATGGCCAACACTCCAACCTACAGTCCTCCGCTCTACCAGCTGAGCTATCGAAGGGGCTAAGGGCTAGTCAGAACCTCGACATATCAGGGTTCTGTAGCTCTACTGCTGGCCAAAAAGTCACTTCTGGTGCAGGAAGATTTGCTGGATCAGAACCTCGACATATCAGGGTTCTGTAGCTCTACTGCTGGCCAAAAAGTCACTTCTGGTGCAGGAAGATTTGCTGGATTTTTGAGGAGGGAAGCAAAAAGGAGCATGCATTCCCATACCGGGAGTTGAACCCGGGCCGCCTGGGTGAAAACCAGGAATCCTAACAACTAGACCATATGGGATTTGGACACTTTAAACTGGCCATGGGCTTCTGGCGCACTTTCCATACATGTGGTCAGCGTGGGCGCAGGACCTTGTAGTGGCCTGTTGCTTTAGTTCTGTGACTGTAACAATGTGATAATAATTTGGCAAAACAAGAATTATGCAAAAGGACGGTTTTCTGAATTATATAGTGTTGTATGCATTCAGGGAATCCGCTTTTTCACTCAACCCGGGGGTTCAGTGTATTTGGGCAGATTCCTGTGATTGCAGAATTGATTCCTCAAACTGGTAATTAAGCTCTTGTCCAAGTGAAAATACTCGTGTCATCCATTTGAAAACACACACGGCAACCTTTATCTAGAGGAAAAACTGGAGTCAACCCCTGGCTGCGTACAAGAAAACCAGGAATCCTAACTGCTAGACCATATGGGAACTGGCCAGCTTTAACTGGCCACAAGCTTGTGGGCCACTTTCCATAAATGTGGCCAGTGTGGGCGCAGGGTTTTGTAGTGGCCTGTTGCTTTTGGTGTGTGACTGTAACAATGTGATAATAATTTGGCAATACAAGAATCATCCGAAGGGACGGTTTACTGAAATATATAGTGTTGCATGCATTCAAGGGACATGTTTGTTGACTCACACATGGTTCAGTTTTTTGGCCAGAATCCTGTGATTGCTGAATTTATACCTCGAACTGGTAATTAAGGTCTTGTCCAGGTGAAAATACTTGTGTCATGCATCTGAAAACACACATGGCAACCGTTATCTAGAGGAAAAACTGCCTATCGTCGGTCTGTCAAGGTACAAAACTGACATGTTGTGAGGTTAATAATGAAAGTGAGACCAATTTTTAATATGCTGATTATTCGCTCGTTCAGTTTAATGCAGATTACAAATTATTCTCAATGTCCAGGTGGCAATTAGTGATAAGGCTTCAAAATGGCAAGCCTGTGACATCAAAACCACATGGCATTGCACCCTTCAAAGTAGTAAAGCGGTTACAGAGTAGCGATGAAATTGTTCATTCTAGAATCAACTGGCCCACCAGCCTGCATTTTGTGAGACGAATGGCAATACCAAAGCATGTCCGTGTCTCCCCTAGACATCGGAATGGGTGTGCAGAATGTGCCTTTTTTTGGAAAAAATAGAAGAATGCCTAGAGAGTTGCCTTTTCTTTTGGACTTTGGAGAAAAAAAACACAACAACAAAATAAGCCGGAGAAAAACAAGCACAGAGCGAGCCAGCCAGGAGTCGAACCTAGAATCTTCTGATCCGTAGTCAGACGCGTTATCCATTGCGCCACTGGCCCACCAAAAGTAAAGACCCCCGATTGTTACAGACTTGTTGGTTTTCGATGTGACGGTGGCAAGCATTGATGTCTGCTCATTCTCACCTTGTTATCAGGAGAACAGACTACCAGCCCTCCAGCCCTCCAGCCCTCCAGCCCACCAGCCCACCAGCCCAGCAGCCCACGAGCCCACGATCCCTCCCTGGTGGTCTATTGGTTAGGATTCGGCGCTCTCACCGCCGCGGCCCGGGTTCGATTCCCGGTCAGGGAAAGCTCTTTTGCCTTCCAATTGTGGACTGCGAATTCAAGCTCTGCTGACAGCTGTGAGAAAGCCAGCTCCAAGCCAAAACATTGGTGGGAACATGAAAAAAACACCTCCTTCGAGCCGGAGTTGAACCAGCGACCTAAGGATGGCCAACACTCCAACCTACAGTCCTCCGCTCTACCAGCTGAGCTATCGAAGGGGCTAAGGGCTAGTCAGAACCTCGACATATCAGGGTTCTGTAGCTCTACTGCTGGCCAAAAAGTCACTTCTGGTGCAGGAAGATTTGCTGGATTTTTGAGGAGGGAAGCAAAAAGGAGCATGCATTCCCATACCGGGAGTTGAACCCGGGCCGCCTGGGTGAAAACCAGGAATCCTAACCGCTAGACCATATGGGATCTGGACACTTTAAACTGGCCATGGGCTTCTGGCGCACTTTCCATACATGTGGTCAGCGTGGGCGCAGGACCTTGTAGTGGCCTGTTGCTTTAGTTCTGTGACTGTAACAATGTGATAATAATTTGGCAAAACAAGAATTATCCAAAAGGACGGTTTTCTGAATTATATAGTGTTGTATGCATTCAGGGAATCTGTTTTTTCACTCAACCCGGGGGTTCAGTGTATTTGGGCAGATTCCTGTGATTGCAGAATTGATTCCTCAAACTGGTAATTAAGCTCTTGTCCAAGTGAAAATACTCGTGTCATCCATTTGAAAACACACACGGCAACCTTTATCTAGAGGAAAAACTGGAGTCAACCCCTGGCTGCGTACGAGAAAACCAGGAATCCTAACTGCTAGACCATATGGGAACTGGCCAGCTTTAACTGGCCACAAGCTTGTGGGCCACTTTCCATAAATGTGGCCAGTGTGGGCGCAGGGTTTTGTAGTGGCCTGTTGCTTTTGGTGTGTGACTGTAACAATGTGATAATAATTTGGCAATACAAGAATCATCCGAAGGGACGGTTTACTGAAATATATAGTGTTGCATGCATTCAAGGGACATGTTTGTTGACTCACACAAGGTTCAGTTTTTTGGCCAGAATCCTGTGATTGCTGAATTTATACCTCGAACTGGTAATTAAGGTCTTGTCCAGGTGAAAATACTTGTGTCATGCATCTGAAAACACACATGGCAACCGTTATCTAGAGGAAAAACTGCCTATCGTCGGTCTGTCAAGGTACAAAACTGACATGTTGTGAGGTTAATAATGAAAGTGAGACCAATTTTTAATATGCTGATTATTCACTCGTTCAGTTTAATGCAGATTACAAATTATTCTCAATGTCCAGGTGGCAATTAGTGATAAGGCTTCAAAATGGCAAGCCTGTGACATCAAAACCACATGGCATTGCACCCTTCAAAGTAGTAAAGCGGTTACAGAGTAGCGATGAAATTGTTCATTCTAGAATCAACTGGCCCACCAGCCTGCATTTTGTGAGACGAATGGCAATACCAAAGCATGTCCGTGTCTCCCCTAGACATCGGAATGGGTGTGCAGAATGTGCCTTTTTTTGGAAAAAATAGAAGAATGCCTAGAGAGTTGCCTTTTCTTTTGGACTTTGGAGAAAAAAAAACACAACAACAAAATAAGCCGGAGAAAAACAAGCACAGAGCGAGCCAGCCAGGAGTCGAACCTAGAATCTTCTGATCCGTAGTCAGACGCGTTATCCATTGCGCCACTGGCCCACCAAAAGTAAAGACCCCCGATTGTTACAGACTTGTTGGTTTTCGATGTGACGGTGGCAAGCATTGATGTCTGCTCATTCTCACCTTGTTATCAGGAGAACAGACTACCAGCCCTCCAGCCCACCAGCCCAGCAGCCCACGAGCCCTCCAGCCCACCATCCCTCCCTGGTGGTCTAGTGGTTAGGATTCGGCGCTCTCACCGCCGCGGCCCGGGTTCGATTCCCGGTCAGGGAAAGCTCTTTTGCCTTCCAATTGTGGACTGCGAATTCAAGCTCTGCTGACAGATGTGAGAAAGCCAGCTCCAAGCCAAAACATTGGTGGGAACATGAAAAAAACACCTCCTTCGAGCCGGAGTTGAACCAGCGACCTAAGGATGGCCAACACTCCAACCTACAGTCCTCCGCTCTACCAGCTGAGCTATCGAAGGGGCTAAGGGCTAGTCAGAACCTCGACATATCAGGGTTCTGTAGCTCTACTGCTGGCCAAAAAGTCACTTCTGGTGCAGGAAGATTTGCTGGATTTTTGAGGAGGGAAGCAAAAAGGAGCATGCATTCCCATACCGGGAGTTGAACCCGGGCCGCCTGGGTGAAAACCAGGAATCCTAACCGCTAGACCATATGGGATCTGGACACTTTAAACTGGCCATGGGCTTCTGGCGCACTTTCCATACATGTGGTCAGCGTGGGCGCAGGACCTTGTAGTGGCCTGTTGCTTTAGTTCTGTGACTGTAACAATGTGATAATAATTTGGCAAAACAAGAATTATCCAAAAGGACGGTTTTCTGAATTATATAGTGTTGTATGCATTCAGGGAATCTGTTTTTTCACTCAACCCGGGGGTTCAGTGTATTTGGGCAGATTCCTGTGATTGCAGAATTGATTCCTCAAACTGGTAATTAAGCTCTTGTCCAAGTGAAAATACTCGTGTCATCCATTTGAAAACACACACGGCAACCTTTATCTAGAGGAAAAACTGGAGTCAACCCCTGGCTGCGTACGAGAAAACCAGGAATCCTAACTGCTAGACCATATGGGAACTGGCCAGCTTTAACTGGCCACAAGCTTGTGGGCCACTTTCCATAAATGTGGCCAGTGTGGGCGCAGGGTTTTGTAGTGGCCTGTTGCTTTTGGTGTGTGACTGTAACAATGTGATAATAATTTGGCAATACAAGAATCATCCGAAGGGACGGTTTCTGTCAAGGTACAAAACTGACATGTTGTGAGGTTAATAATGAAAGTGAGACCAATTTTTAATCCGCAAAATTGCTGATTATTCGCTCGTTCAGTTTAATGCAGATTACAAATTATTCTCAATGTCCAGGTGGCAATTAGTGATAAGGCTTCAAAATGGCAAGCCTGTGACATCAAAACCACATGGCATTGCACCCTTCAAAGTAGTAAAGCGGTTACAGAGTAGCGATGAAATTGTTCTTTCTAGAATCAACTGGCCCACCAGCCTGCATTTTGTGAGACGAATGGCAATACCAAAGCATGTCCGTGTCTCCCCTAGACATCGGAATGGGTGTGCAGAATGTGCCTTTTTTTGAAAAAAATAGAAGAATGCCTAGAGAGTTGCCTTTTCTTTTGGACTTTGGAGAAAAAAAACACAACAACAAAATAAGCCGGAGAAAAACAAGCACAGAGCGAGCCAGCCAGGAGTCGAACCTAGAATCTTCTGATCCGTAGTCAGACGCGTTATCCATTGCGCCACTAGCCCACCATTAGTAAAGACCCCCGATTGTTACAGACTTGTTGGTTTTCGATGTGACGGTGGCAAGCATTGATGTCTGCTCATTCTCACCTTGTTATCAGGAGAACAGACTACCAGCCCTCCAGCCCACCAGCCCTCCAGCCCACCAGCCCACCAGCCCACCAGCCCACCAGCCCACCAGCCCACCAGCCCACCAGCCCACCAGCCCTCCAGCCCTCCTGCCCACCAGCCCACGAGCCCTCCAGCCCATATGGGAACTGGCCAGCTTTAACTGGCCACAAGCTTGTGGGCCACTTTCCATAAATGTGGCCAGTGTGGGCGCAGGGTTTTGTAGTGGCCTGTTGCTTTTGGTGTGTGACTGTAACAATGTGATAATAATTTGGCAATACAAGAATCATCCGAAGGGACGGTTTACTGAAATATATAGTGTTGCATGCATTCAAGGGACATGTTTGTTGACTCACACATGGTTCAGTTTTTTGGCCAGAATCCTGTGATTGCTGAATTTATACCTCGAACTGGTAATTAAGGTCTTGTCCAGGTGAAAATACTTGTGTCATGCATCTGAAAACACACATGGCAACCGTTATCTAGAGGAAAAACTGCCTATCGTCGGTCTGTCAAGGTACAAAACTGACATGTTGTAAGGTTAATAATGAAAGTGAGACCAATTTTTAATATGCTGATTATTCGCTCGTTCAGTTTAATGCAGATTACAAATTATTCTCAATGTCCAGGTGGCAATTAGTGATAAGGCTTCAAAATGGCAAGCCTGTGACATCAAAACCACATGGCATTGCACCCTTCAAAGTAGTAAAGCGGTTACAGAGTAGCGATGAAATTGTTCATTCTAGAATCAACTGGCCCACCAGCCTGCATTTTGTGAGACTGCATGTCCGTGTCTCCCCTAGACATCGGAATGGGTGTGCAGAATGTGCCTTTTTTTGGAAAAAATAGAAGAATGCCTAGAGAGTTGCCTTTTCTTTTGGACTTTGGAGAAAAAAAACACAACAACAAAATAAGCCGGAGAAAAACAAGCACAGAGCGAGCCAGCCAGGAGTCGAACCTAGAATCTTCTGATCCGTAGTCAGACGCGTTATCCATTGCGCCACTGGCCCACCAAAAGTAAAGACCCCCGATTGTTACAGACTTGTTGGTTTTCGATGTGACGGTGGCAAGCATTGATGTCTGCTCATTCTCACCTTGTTATCAGGAGAACAGACTACCAGCCCTCCAGCCCTCCAGCCCTCCAGCCCACCAGCCCAGCAGCCCACGAGCCCTCCAGCCCACGAGCCCTCCAGCCCACCATCCCTCCCTGGTGGTCTAGTGGTTAGAATTCGGCGTTCTCACCGCCGCGGCCCGGGTTCGATTCCCGGTCAGGGAAAGCTCTTTTGCCTTCCAATTGTGGACTGCGAATTCAAGCTCTGCTGACAGCTGTGAGAAAGCCAGCTCCAAGCCAAAACATTGGTGGGAACATGAAAAAAACACCTCCTTCGAGCCGGAGTTGAACCAGCGACCTAAGGATGGCCAACACTCCAACCTACAGTCCTCCGCTCTACCAGCTGAGCTATCGAAGGGGCTAAGGGCTAGTCAGAACCTCGACATATCAGGGTTCTGTAGCTCTACTGCTGGCCAAAAAGTCACTTCTGGTGCAGGAAGATTTGCTGGATTTTTGAGGAGGGAAGCAAAAAGGACGGGCATTTCCATACCGGGAGTTGAACCCGGGCCGCCTGGGTGAAAACCAGGAATCCTAACCGCTAGACCATATGGGATCTGGACACTTTAAACTGGCCATGGGCTTCTGGCGCACTTTCCATACATGTGGTCAGCGTGGGCGCAGGACCTTGTAGTGGCCTGTTGCTTTAGTTCTGTGACTGTAACAATGTGATAATAATTTGGCAAAACAAGAATTATCCAAAAGGACGGTTTTCTGAATTATATAGTGTTGTATGCATTCAGGGAATCTGTTTTTTCACTCAACCCGGGGGTTCAGTGTATTTGGGCAGATTCCTGTGATTGCAGAATTGATTCCTCAAACTGGTAATTAAGCTCTTGTCCAAGTGAAAATACTTGTGTCATCCATTTGAAAACACACACGGCAACCTTTATCTAGAGGAAAAACTGGAGTCAACCCCTGGCTGCGTACGAGAAAACCAGGAATCCTAACTGCTAGACCATATGGGAACTGGCCAGCTTTAACTGGCCACAAGCTTGTGGGCCACTTTCCATAAATGTGGCCAGTGTGGGCGCAGGGTTTTGTAGTGGCCTGTTGCTTTTGGTGTGTGACTGTAACAATGTGATAATAATTTGGCAATACAAGAATCATCCGAAGGGACGGTTTACTGAAATATATAGTGTTGCATGCATTCAAGGGACATGTTTGTTGACTCACACATGGTTCAGTTTTTTGGCCAGAATCCTGTGATTGCTGAATTTATACCTCGAACTGGTAATTAAGGTCTTGTCCAGGTGAAAATACTTGTGTCATGCATCTGAAAACACACATGGCAACCGTTATCTAGAGGAAAAACTGCCTATCGTCGGTCTGTCAAGGTACAAAACTGACATGTTGTGAGGTTAATAATGAAAGTGAGACCAATTTTTAATCCGCAAAATTGCTGATTATTCGCTCGTTCAGTTTAATGCAGATTACAAATTATTCTCAATGTCCAGGTGGCAATTAGTGATAAGGCTTCAAAATGGCAAGCCTGTGACATCAAAACCACATGGCATTGCACCCTTCAAAGTAGTAAAGCGGTTACAGAGTAGCGATGAAATTGTTCTTTCTAGAATCAACTGGCCCACCAGCCTGCATTTTGTGAGACGAATGGCAATACCAAAGCATGTCCGTGTCTCCCCTAGACATCGGAATGGGTGTGCAGAATGTGCCTTTTTTTGGAAAAAATAGAAGAATGCCTAGAGAGTTGCCTTTTCTTTTGGACTTTGGAGAAAAAAAACACAACAACAAAATAAGCCGGAGAAAAACAAGCACAGAGCGAGCCAGCCAGGAGTCGAACCTAGAATCTTCTGATCCGTAGTCAGACGAGTTATCCATTGCGCCACTGGCCCACCATTAGTAAAGACACCCGATTGTTACAGGCTTGTTGGTTTTCGATGTGACGGTGGCAAGCATTGATGTCTGCTCATTCTCACCTTGTTATCAGGAGAACAGACTACCAGCCCTCCAGCCCACCAGCCCACCAGCCCACCAGCCCACGAGCCCTCCAGCCCTCCTGCCCACCAGCCCACGAGCCCACCATCCATCCCTGGTGGTCTAGTGGTTAGGATTCGGCGCTCTCACCGCCGCGGCCCGGGTTCGATTCCCGGTCAGGGAAAGCTCTTTTGCCTTCCAATTGTGGACTGCGAATTCAAGCTCTGCTGACAGCTGTGAGAAAGCCAGCTCCAAGCCAAAACATTGGTGGGAACATGAAAAAAAACACCTCCTTCGAGCCGGAGTTGAACCAGCGACCTAAGGATGGCCAACACTCCAACCTACAGTCCTCCGCTCTACCAGCTGAGCTATCGAAGGGGCTAAGGGCTAGTCAGAACCTCGACATATCAGGGTTCTGTAGCTCTACTGCTGGCCAAAAAGTCACTTCTGGTGCAGGAAGATTTGCTGGATCAGAACCTCGACATATCAGGGTTCTGTAGCTCTACTGCTGGCCAAAAAGTCACTTCTGGTGCAGGAAGATTTGATGGATTTTTGAGGAGGGAAGCAAAAAGGAGCATGCATTCCCATACCGGGAGTTGAACCCGGGCCGCCTGGGTGAAAACCAGGAATCCTAACCGCTAGACCATATGGGATTTGGACACTTTAAACTGGCCATGGGCTTCTGGCGCACTTTCCATACATGTGGTCAGCGTGGGCGCAGGACCTTGTAGTGGCCTGTTGCTTTAGTTCTGTGACTGTAACAATGTGATAATAATTTGGCAAAACAAGAATTATGCAAAATGACGGTTTTCTGAATTATATAGTGTTGTATGCATTCAGGGAATCTGTTTTTTCAATCAACCCGGGGGTTCAGTGTATTTGGGCAGATTCCTGTGATTGCAGAATTGATTCCTCAAACTGGTAATTAAGCTCTTGTCCAAGTGAAAATACTCGTGTCATCCATTTGAAAACACACACGGCAACCTTTATCTAGAGGAAAAACTGGAGTCAACCCCTGGCTGCGTACAAGAAAACCAGGAATCCTAACTGCTAGACCATATGGGAACTGGCCAGCTTTAACTGGCCACAAGCTTGTGGGCCACTTTCCATAAATGTGGCCAGTGTGGGCGCAAGGTTTTGTAGTGGCCTGTTGCTTTTGGTGTGTGACTGTAACAATGTGATAATAATTTGGCAATACAAGAATCATCCGAAGGGACGGTTTACTGAAATATATAGTGTTGCATGCATTCAAGGGACATGTTTGTTGACTCACACATGGTTCAGTCTTTTGGCCAGAATCCTGTGATTGCTGAATTTATACCTCGAACTGGTAATTAAGGTCTTGTCCAGGTGAAAATACTTGTGTCATGCATCTGAAAACACACATGGCAACCATTATCTAGAGGAAAAACTGCCTATCGTCGGTCTGTCAAGGTACAAAACTGACATGTTGTGAGGTTAATAATGAAAGTGAGACCAATTTTTAATATGCTGATTATTCGCTCGTTCAGTTTAATGCAGATTACAAATTATTCTCAATGTCCAGGTGGCAATTAGTGATAAGTCTTCAAAATGGCAAGCCTGTGACATCAAAACCACATGGCATTGCACCCTTCAAAGTAGTAAAGCGGTTACAGAGTAGCAATGAAATTGTTCATTCTAGAATCAACTGGCCCACCAGCCTGCATTTTGTGAGACGAATGGCAATACCAAAGCATGTCCGTGTCTCCCCTAGACATCGGAATGGGTGTGCAGAATGTGCCTTTTTTTGGAAAAAATAGAAGAATGCCTAGAGAGTTGCCTTTTCTTTTGGACTTTGGAGAAAAAAACACAACAACAAAATAATCCGGAGAAAAACAAGCACAGAGCGAGCCAGCCAGGAGTCGAACCTAGAATCTTCTGATCCGTAGTCAGATGCGTTATCCATTGCGCCACTGGCCCACCAAAAGTAAAGACCCCCGATTGTTACAGACTTGTTGGTTTTCGATGTGACGGTGGCAAGCATTGATGTCTGCTCATTCTCACCTTGTTATCAGGAGAACAGACTACCAGCCCTCCAGCCCTCCAGCCCTCCAGCCCACCAGCCCAGCAGCCCACGAGCCCTCCAGCCCACCATCCCTCCCTGGTGGTCTAGTGGTTAGGATTCGGCGCTCTCACCGCCGCGGCCCGGGTTCGATTCCCGGTCAGGGAAAGCTCTTTTGCCTTCCAATTGTGGACTGCGAATTCAAGCTCTGCTGACAGCTGTGAGAAAGCCAGCTCCAAGCCAAAACATTGGTGGGAACATGAAAAAAACACCTCCTTCGAGCCGGAGTTGAACCAGCGACCTAAGGATGGCCAACACTCCAACCTACAGTCCTCCGCTCTACCAGCTGAGCTATCGAAGGGGCTAAGGGCTAGTCAGAACCTCGACATATCAGGGTTCTGTAGCTCTACTGCTGGCCAAAAAGTCACTTCTGGTGCAGGAAGATTTGCTGGATTTTTGAGGAGGGAAGCAAAAAGGAGCATGCATTCCCATACCGGGAGTTGAACCCGGGCCGCCTGGGTGAAAACCAGGAATCCTAACCGCTAGACCATATGGGATCTGGACACTTTAAACTGGCCATGGGCTTCTGGCGCACTTTCCATACATGTTGTCAGCGTGGGCGCAGGACCTTGTAGTGGCCTGTTGCTTTAGTTCTGTGACTGTAACAATGTGATAATAATTTGGCAAAACAAGAATTATCCAAAAGGACGGTTTTCTGAATTATATAGTGTTGTATGCATTCAGGGAATCTGTTTTTTCACTCAACCCGGGGGTTCAGTGTATTTGGGCAGATTCCTGTGATTGCAGAATTGATTCCTCAAACTGGTAATTAAGCTCTTGTCCAAGTGAAAATACTTGTGTCATGCATCTGAAAACACACATGGCAACCGTTATCTAGAGGAAAAACTGCCTATCGTCGGTCTGTCAAGGTACAAAACTGACATGTTGTGAGGTTAATAATGAAAGTGAGACCAATTTTTAATATGCTGATTATTCGCTCGTTCAGTTTAATGCAGATTACAAATTATTCTCAATGTCCAGGTGGCAATTAGTGATAAGGCTTCAAAATGACAAGCCTGTGACATCAAAACCACATGGCATTGCACCCTTCAAAGTAGTAAAGCGGTTACAGAGTAGCAATGAAATTGTTCATTCTAGAATCAACTGGCCCACCAGCCTGCATTTTGTGAGATGAATGGCAATACCAAAGCATGTCCGTGTCTCCCCTAGACATCGGAATGGGTGTGCAGAATGTGCCTTTTTTTGGAATAAATAGAAGAATGCCTAGAGAGTTGCCTTTTGTTTTGGACTTTGGAGAAAAAAAACACAACAACAAAATAAGCCGGAGAAAAACAAGCACAGAGCGAGCCAGCCAGGAGTCGAACCTAGAATCTTCTGATCCGTAGTCAGACGCGTTATCCATTGCGCCACTGGCCCACCAAAAGTAAAGACCCCCGATTGTTACAGACTTGTTGGTTTTCGATGTGACGGTGGCAAGCATTGATGTCTGCTCATTCTCACCTTGTTATCAGGAGAACAGACTACCAGCCCTCCAGCCCACCAGCCCAGAAGCCCACGAGCCCTCCAGCCCACCATCCCTCCCTGGTGGTCTAGTGGTTAGGATTCGGCGCTCTCACCGCCGCGGCACGGGTTCGATTCCCGGTCAGGGAAAGCTCTTTTGCCTTCCAATTGTGGACTGCGAATTCAAGCTCTGCTGACAGCTGTGAGAAAGCCAGCTCCAAGCCAAAACATTGGTGGGAACATGAAAAAAACACCTCATTCGAGCCGGAGTTGAACCAGCGACCTAAGGATGGCCAACACTCCAACCTACAGTCCTCCGCTCTACCAGCTGAGCTATCGAAGGGGCTAAGGGCTAGTCAGAACCTCGACATATCAGGGTTCTGTAGCTCTACTGCTGGCCAAAAAGTCACTTCTGGTGCAGGAAGATTTGCTGGATTTTTGAGGAGGGAAGCAAAAAGGAGCATGCATTCCCATACCGGGAGTTGAACCCGGGCCGCCTGGGTGAAAACCAGGAATCCTAACCGCTAGACCATATGGGATTTGGACACTTTAAACTGGCCATGGGCTTCTGGCGCACTTTCCATACATGTGGTCAGCGTGGGCGCAGGACCTTGTAGTGGCCTGTTGCTTTAGTTCTGTGACTGTAACAATGTGATAATAATTTGGCAAAACAAGAATTATGCAAAATGACGGTTTTCTGAATTATATAGTGTTGTATGCATTCAGGGAATCTGTTTTTTCACTCAACCCGGGGGTTCAGTGTATTTGGGCAGATTCCTGTGATTGCAGAATTGATTCCTCAAACTGGTAATTAAGCTCTTGTCCAAGTGAAAATACTCGTGTCATCCATTTGAAAACACACACGGCAACCTTTATCTAGAGGAAAAACTGGAGTCAACCCCTGGCTGCGTACAAGAAAACCAGGAATCCTAACTGCTAGACCATATGGGAACTGGCCAGCTTTAACTGGCCACAAGCTTGTGGGCCACTTTCCATAAATGTGGCCAGTGTGGGCGCAAGGTTTTGTAGTGGCCTGTTGCTTTTGGTGTGTGACTGTAACAATGTGATAATAATTTGGCAATACAAGAATCATCCGAAGGGACGGTTTACTGAAATATATAGTGTTGCATGCATTCAAGGGACATGTTTGTTGACTCACACATGGTTCAGTTTTTTGGCCAGAATCCTGTGATTGCTGAATTTATACCTCGAACTGGTAATTAAGGTCTTGTCCAGGTGAAAATACTTGTGTCATGCATCTGAAAACACACATGGCAACCGTTATCTAGAGGAAAAACTGCCTATCGTCGGTCTGTCAAGGTACAAAACTGACATGTTGTGAGGTTAATAATGAAAGTGAGACCAATTTTTAATATGCTGATTATTCACTCGTTCAGTTTAATGCAGATTACAAATTATTCTCAATGTCCAGGTGGCAATTAGTGATAAGGCTTCAAAATGGCAAGCCTGTGACATCAAAACCACATGGCATTGCACCCTTCAAAGTAGTAAAGCGGTTACAGAGTAGCGATGAAATTGTTCATTCTAGAATCAACTGGCCCACCAGCCTGCATTTTGTGAGACGAATGGCAATACCAAAGCATGTCCGTGTCTCCCCTAGACATCGGAATGGGTGTGCAGAATGTGCCTTTTTTTGGAAAAAATAGAAGAATGCCTAGAGAGTTGCCTTTTCTTTTGGACTTTGGAGAAAAAAAAACACAACAACAAAATAAGCCGGAGAAAAACAAGCACAGAGCGAGCCAGCCAGGAGTCGAACCTAGAATCTTCTGATCCGTAGTCAGACGCGTTATCCATTGCGCCACTGGCCCACCAAAAGTAAAGACCCCCGATTGTTACAGACTTGTTGGTTTTCGATGTGACGGTGGCAAGCATTGATGTCTGCTCATTCTCACCTTGTTATCAGGAGAACAGACTACCAGCCCTCCAGCCCTCCAGCCCACCAGCCCAGAAGCCCACGAGCCCTCCAGCCCACCATCCCTCCCTGGTGGTCTAGTGGTTAGGATTCGGCGCTCTCACCGCCGCGGCCCGGGTTCGATTCCCGGTCAGGGAAAGCTCTTTTGCCTTCCAATTGTGGACTGCGAATTCAAGCTCTGCTGACAGCTGTGAGAAAGCCAGCTCCAAGCCAAAACATTGGTGGGAACATGAAAAAAACACCTCCTTCGAGCCGGAGTTGAACCAGCGACCTAAGGATGGCCAACACTCCAACCTACAGTCCTCCGCTCTACCAGCTGAGCTATCGAAGGGGCTAAGGGCTAGTCAGAACCTCGACATATCAGGGTTCTGTAGCTCTACTGCTGGCCAAAAAGTCACTTCTGGTGCAGGAAGATTTGCTGGATTTTTGAGGAGGGAAGCAAAAAGGAGCATGCATTCCCATACCGGGAGTTGAACCCGGGCCGCCTGGGTGAAAACCAGGAATCCTAACCGCTAGACCATATGGGATCTGGACACTTTAAACTGGCCATGGGCTTCTGGCGCACTTTCCATACATGTGGTCAGCGTGGGCGCAGGACCTTGTAGTGGCCTGTTGCTTTAGTTCTGTGACTGTAACAATGTGATAATAATTTGGCAAAACAAGAATTATCCAAAAGGACGGTTTTCTGAATTATATAGTGTTGTATGCATTCAGGGAATCTGTTTTTTCACTCAACCCGGGGGTTCAGTGTATTTGGGCAGATTCCTGTGATTGCAGAATTGATTCCTCAAACTGGTAATTAAGCTCTTGTCCAAGTGAAAATCCTCGTGTCATCCATTTGAAAATACACACGGCAACCTTTATCTAGAGGAAAAACTGGAGTCAACCCCTGGCTGCGTACGAGAAAACCAGGAATCCTAACTGCTAGACCATATGGGAACTGGCCAGCTTTAACTGGCCACAAGCTTGTGGGCCACTTTCCATAAATGTGGCCAGTGTGGGCGCAGGGTTTTGTAGTGGCCTGTTGCTTTTGGTGTGTGACTGTAACAATGTGATAATAATTTGGCAATACAAGAATCATCCGAAGGGACGGTTTACTGAAATATATAGTGTTGCATGCATTCAAGGGACATGTTTGTTGACTCACACATGGTTCAGTTTTTTGGCCAGAATCCTGTGATTGCTGAATTTATACCTCGAACTGGTAATTAAGGTCTTGTCCAGGTGAAAATACTTGTGTCATGCATCTGAAAACACACATGGCAACCGTTATCTAGAGGAAAAACTGCCTATCGTCGGTCTGTCAAGGTACAAAACTGACATGTTGTGAGGTTAATAATGAAAGTGAGACCAATTTTTAATATGCTGATTATTCGCTCGTTCAGTTTAATGCAGATTACAAATTATTCTCAATGTCCAGGTGGCAATTAGTGATAAGGCTTCAAAATGGCAATCCTGTGACATCAAAACCACATGGCATTGCACCCTTCAAAGTAGTAAAGCGGTTACAGAGTAGCGATGAAATTGTTCATTCTAGAATCAACTGGCCCACCAGCCAGCATTTTGTGAGATGAATGGCAATACCAAAGCATGTCCGTGTCTCCCCTAGACATCGGAATGGGTGTGCAGAATGTGCCTTTTTTTGGAAAAAATAGAAGAATGCCTAGAGAGTTGCCTTTTCTTTTGGACTTTGGAGAAAAAAAACACAACAACAAAATAAGCCGGAGAAAAACAAGCACAGAGCGAGCCAGCCAGGAGTCGAACCTAGAATCCTCTGATCCGTAGTCAGACGCGTTATCCATTGCGCCACTGGTCCACCATCAGTAAAGACCCCGATTATTACATACTTGTTGGTTTTCGATGTGACGGTGGCAAGCATTGATGTCTGCTCATTCTCACCTTGTTATCAGGAGAACAGACTACCAGCCCTCCAGCCCACCAGCCCACCAGCCCACCAGCCCACGAGCCCTCCAGCCCACCAGCCCACCAGCCCACGAGCCTTCCAGCCCTCCTGCCCACCAGCCCACGAGCCCACCATCCATCCCTGGTGGTCTAGTGGTTAGGATTCGGCGCTCTCACCGCCGCGGCCCGGGTTCGATTCCCGGTCAGGGAAAGCTCTTTTGCCTTCCAATTGTGGACTGCGAATTCAAGCTCTGCTGACAGCTGTGAGAAAGCCAGCTCCAAGCCAAAACATTGGTGGGAACATGAAAAAAACACCTCCTTCGAGCCGGAGTTGAACCAGCGACCTAAGGATGGCCAACACTCCAACCTACAGTCCTCCGCTCTACCAGCTGAGCTATCGAAGGGGCTAAGGGCTAGTCAGAACCTCGACATATCAGGGTTCTGTAGCTCTACTGCTGGCCAAAAAGTCACTTCTGGTGCAGGAAGATTTGCTGGATCAGAACCTCGACATTTCAGGGTTCTGTAGCTCTACTGCTGGCCAAAAAGTCACTTCTGGTGCAGGAAGATTTGCTGGATTTTTGAGGAGGGAAGCAAAAAGGAGCATGCATTCCCATACCGGGAGTTGAACCCGGGCCGCCTGGGAGAAAACCAGGAATCCTAACCGCTAGACCATATGGGATTTGGACACTTTAAACTGGCCATGGGCTTCTGGTGCACTTTCCATACATGTGGTCAGCGTGGGCGAAGGACCTTGTAGTGGCCTGTTGCTTTAGTTCTGTGACTGTAACAATGTGATAATAATTTGGCAAAACAAGAATTATGCAAAAGGACGGTTTTCTGAATTATATAGTGTTGTATGCATTCAGGGAATCTGTTTTTTCACTCAACCCGGGGGTTCAGTGTATTTGGGCAGATTCCTGTGATTGCAGAATTGATTCCTCAAACTGGTAATTAAGCTCTTGTCCAAGTGAAAATACTCGTGTCATCCATTTGAAAACACACACGGCAACCTTTATCTAGAGGAAAAACTGGAGTCAACCCCTGGCTGCGTACAAGAAAACCAGGAATCCTAACTGCTAGACCATATGGGAACTGGCCAGCTTTAACTGGCCACAAGCTTGTGGGCCACTTTCCATAAATGTGGCCAGTGTGGGCGCAGGGTTTTGTAGTGGCCTGTTGCTTTTGGTGTGTGACTGTAACAATGTGATAATAATTTGGCAATACAAGAATCATCCGAAGGGCCGGTTTACTGAAATATATAGTGTTGCATGCATTCAAGGGACATGTTTGTTGACTCACACAAGGTTCAGTTTTTTGGCCAGAATCCTGTGATTGCTGAATTTATACCTCGAACTGCTAATTAAGGTCTTGTCCAGGTGAAAATACTTGTGTCATGCATCTGAAAACACACATGGCAACCGTTATCTAGAGGAAAAACTGCCTATCGTCGGTCTGTCAAGGTACAAAACTGACATGTTGTGAGGTTAATAATGAAAGTGAGACCAATTTTTAATATGCTGATTATTCGCTCGTTCAGTTTAATGCAGATTACAAATTATTCTCAATGTCCAGGTGGCAATTAGTGATAAGGCTTCAAAATGGCAAGCCTGTGACATCAAAACCACATGGCATTGCACCCTTCAAAGTAGTAAAGCGGTTACAGAGTAGCGATGAAATTGTTCATTCTAGAATCAACTGGCCCACCAGCCTGCATTTTGTGAGACGAATGGCAATACCAAAGCATGTCCGTGTCTCCCCTAGACATCGGAATGGGTGTGCAGAATGTGCCTTTTTTTGGAAAAAATAGAAGAATGCCTAGAGAGTTGCCTTTTCTTTTGGACTTTGGAGAAAAAAAACACAACAACAAAATAAGCCGGAGAAAAACAAGCACAGAGCGAGCCAGCCAGGAGTCGAACCTAGAATCTTCTGATCCGTAGTCAGATGCGTTATCCATTGCGCCAAGGCCGGCGCCCATTAGTCGAGGTAAAGATCCTAAAAGACGCACAGGTACGCGAGTTCGCGGCCCGCTCCGACCAGTGATGTAATTCCTGGAATGTGTTCGTTTTGACGCTGCTGATGCACGCGTGCGTAATCATCATTATCCCCCGTAATTTAATCGAACGTAAATTCGTACCCCGCACTTTAATTTGGGAACTTTCCAGGGTAAACAAACACGTTATGTACGTTTCATTCATACCGGACGCCGGAGGGCGCTCTCTCGCATTAACTCCAAAACGGACTCGTAGAAGCACCAACTTGTGACCACTATGTGACGCACGCTACAGGAAATACCTTATATGGACAAAGGCATCCAGCTGGATAAAAAAAGCCGAAATTATTTGACAGATAAAACGTGACTATTCATTGCAAAAATACATGATTTGTGTTTTTGTGCATTTTCATAACAAAATACATGAATAACGCAGCGCTTACTGACACTTTTTTTTTCAGTATAATATATTATTTTTACAGTATAACATTATATTATATTATTATATGTTCTGACTTATTCTGGAAGTCCCTGTTTCTTTGTGTGTGTGTTTTACTGTTATGTAATACTGGAATACTTAAAAACATGTTTTTTTTTTGCAAACTACAATTACAGTGAGAAATAGGCACAAAAACATTGTGAGTGCAAAGATTAACAACCCTTTTTATTTGCAAATATAAAGTCATTATATAAAATTATAACAACAGTGCAAATATATATACATTTACAAATATTGTGAGAATACAAATAGGAACAATAACAATAGTGTGAGGGCAAATATTAACAACCCTTTTAATCTGCATATATATTTTAAAGCCAATAAAACATTTAGAACAGTAATGCAATTTTGTACAGTATACACCAAAAATGTTTACCACAATAATAAAATTTGTACATATCAGTGTAAAAACCAAAACAAACATTTGCAGTGCAATTTTGACATCAGACTAAGAAAATAATAAGAATTAATAGTAAACAAAGACAAACATTTACCACAGTAGTGCAATTATGACATATTTGCTTAAAAAAAAAAGTAAATAAAAAAATAGTTTTTACCACTGTAGTGGACTTTTCATATATTAGCCAAAATAATAATAAAAAACATAAACATACCGTTTATATTATATATCTATCTTGGATGTGCTTGTTAGCACATGCTACCACAGTGAAGCGGGACACCCTCATTCCATCACAGCGCACCGCGTTTGGGTAGAGAGCACAGAGCCTTGTGAAAATGGCCTTCGGTTGCAGTCAGGCCACTGTGCAGGACTGTGAGCCCCAACGAAACACCTGCAAATTACAACAGAATACATATTATTAATGTAAGATTGTTTTCATTGTGTGATCTTATTTTTATTTTACCTTTCCTATGCTGTCTGTTTTGCTTTGTGTTGTCTAAATGTTCATTTATAATATGTGCGCATAGTTATGTTGTCTCTCTTTGTTTTGTTTTTAGATTGATGTTGAAATGTCATATCAATAAATCAGTTCTCTACTGTGTTGTGGAATAATTACAGGGTGTTGTTAGTCAGCCTGTCAGGTTTTTTTCACAATAATGACTGCATATTATCCCACTTATTACATGGCTACTTACTAAAGTACAGTAAAAGACAAATTATTTGACTCAACATGATACAAAATGATTTTAATGATTTAAGAAATGATTGCCTTGTTTCTTCTAAATTAAATATTCCAATGTACAGTTGGAACTGTGTTCATAGCAATGTAACATACTTAGCAACCTAATATATATAGTCAGAATAAAACGTAAATCACAACTAATAATTTATGTTGTAATCAGGCTAAGTTTGAACTTAACAGGCTACAGGAAGATAAGCTAGTCATGAAGGTGTCAGGTTTTAGGTGATATTTCAGCCAGTTTCAGATGTATTATATATATTTTATATAAAAAATGTGTAGACCCTATGTTTACTAAGCGTAACATACGTTTTGCTGCTCTCCACACCTGGGGCCACAATCTTCTTAGTGGCCCTGAATCGTCCCTGTTTTAGGTTGGTTTGGTTAAGTGGTGGGTAAATGGTCTTTTTCTTGTCATACTCCCCCAATGCCTGCCATAGGGAGATGATCTTGATGCACTCTTCTCCCGGCAAAGCCAGACGGTGGTCTCTGAGGCTAACCAAAAACTCTGCCAAGTCCTGCACGGCTCCATACCCCTCAATATTATCAGGTCCAACGTAATCCTAAAATGAAAGATAATTTAGGAACTTTTGATAGCATCAGTGAATACAAATATTCACATGAAAGCACATCCAATGTAACCCAGATTATGCTTACACACATGTAAATGTACATAAAAAATAAACTGGACCCTTACATCATGTGAAGTGTTCTCTTCCAATGTTGGACGATCCGTTTCTGCAGATAATCGGTCCACTGTGGCAACATTAAAAAGGTAAATATTTATTTTAAATTTGTATTTATGCCTTTCAATGTGATAAATACAAATTTATAGTTAGTGTGATAACAAATACGAAACCTTTATGAATACTTTAGTAAAACTCACAGCTATGTGCTCCAGGAAAGAGTTCTAGATTTGATTCAGCGTGCAGTGAGCTGCTGACAGGAGATGACACTGATGATGGAGGGACCACAAACAGTGATGACGTGGGGCTGGTTGCTGGAGGAGTTGGAAATGATGCTGCAGATGCTGCAGACACTGATGCTTGTGAAGAGGCAGCAGGTGTCCGTTCAGTGTCAAAGGTGGGGACAGTGATGTCCTGAAACTCCTCAAGTTCAGCATAACCTTCATCCACCTCTATACCAACCTCAGTAGTCTCTGACTCTTCAATGGCCAACTTGTAGTCCTGCAGAACTTTACCAGTTTGCTGGTAAAGATATTCCACTCCAATAAGCTCACCTTTAAAATAGTAAAACATTGACAATTAGATAATATACCACAATATTATATTATAACTCAGTTCCTCAGTTTCCTTTGCAAATCATTAGCTAAAGATTAATTAAAGCTGACAACTGGAAGTTGAAGTGCATAGCTTTGGCCACTGTAGTAATTAACATATACATTTAAATCATTAGTTAATATAATGTTATTACTCAACTTATACATTAAAGTACATTTGACTGGTAACAATTTATTTATTACTTAATCTATTAATCATATAGAATGTTTATTAGTTGCTGATGTAGTAATCATTAATAAATGGTTTAAGTTAGTCCTTCATGAGTTTACATTAACTCGTGATTATCTGTGCATTCTTGAAGCATGAATTAATGCATATTTGTGCACCAGTATTGTAATTTTATTGATAAAAGACTCACTTACATTGCAAATGTTGTTTAGAAGTTAATCGATGACCGTTATCTTCTTCTTCTTCACCATAGACAGTAAAAGTGATCCTTAAATCTCCGGTAGTTTTTAATGTTATCAATTGATCTACTTACTACGAAGAATCGCGGATGAGGAACGGGCGCTGATTGGCAAATTCGCGGTTGCGATACGAGCGCTGATTGGCAAATTCGCGGTTGCGATACGAGCGCTGATTGGCAAATTCGCGGTTGCGATACGAGCGCTGATTGGCTAAAACATAAGTTTCATGGTTGCAGCCGGGAACGTGATTGGCTGTCATAACAAAGAATAACCACGACCTACAGGTGACATGGAGCGCCACTGGCCCACCAAAAGTAAAGACCCCCGATTGTTACAGACTTGTTGGTTTTCGATGTGACGGTGGCAAGCATTGATGTCTGCTCATTCTCACCTTGTTATCAGGAGAACAGACTACCAGCCCTCCAGCCCTCCAGCCCACCAGCCCAGCAGCCCACGAGCCCTCCCTGGTGGTCTAGTGGTTAGGATTCGGCGCTCTCACCGCCGCGGCCCGGGTTCGATTCCCGGTCAGGGAAAGCTCTTTTGCCTTCCAATTGTGGACTGCGAATTCAAGCTCTGCTGACAGCTGTGAGAAAGCCAGCTCCAAGCCAAAACATTGGTGGGAACATGAAAAAAACACCTCCTTCGAGCCGGAGTTGAACCAGCGACCTAAGGATGGCCAACACTCCAACCTACAGTCCTCCGCTCTACCAGCTGAGCTATCGAAGGGGCTAAGGGCTAGTCAGAACCTCGACATATCAGGGTTCTGTAGCTCTACTGCTGGCCAAAAAGTCACTTCTGGTGCAGGAAGATTTGCTGGATTTTTGAGGAGGGAAGCAAAAAGGAGCATGCATTCCCATACCGGGAGTTGAACCCGGGCCGCCTGGGTGAAAACCAGGAATCCTAACCGCTAGACCATATGGGATCTGGACACTTTAAACTGGCCATGGGCTTCTGGCGCACTTTCCATACATGTGGTCAGCGTGGGCGCAGGACCTTGTAGTGGCCTGTTGCTTTAGTTCTGTGACTGTAACAATGTGATAATAATTTGGCAAAACAAGAATTATCCAAAAGGACGGTTTTCTGAATTATATAGTGTTGTATGCATTCAGGGAATCTGTTTTTTCACTCAACCCGGGGGTTCAGTGTATTTGGGCAGATTCCTGTGATTGCAGAATTGATTCCTCAAACTGGTAATTAAGCTCTTGACCAAGTGAAAATCCTCGTGTCATCCATTTGAAAATACACAGGGCAACCTTTATCTAGAGGAAAAACTGGAGTCAACCCCTGGCTGCGTACGAGAAAACCAGGAATCCTAACTGCTAGACCATATGGGAACTGGCCAGCTTTAACTGGCCACAAGCTTGTGGGCCACTTTCCATAAATGTGGCCAGTGTGGGCGCAGGGTTTTGTAGTGGCCTGTTGCTTTTGGTGTGTGACTGTAACAATGTGATAATAATTTGGCAATACAAGAATCATCCGAAAGGACGGTTTACTGAAATATATAGTGTTGCATGCATTCAAGGGACATGTTTGTTGACTCACACATGGTTCAGTTTTTTGGCCAGAATCCTGTGATTGCTGAATTTATACCTCGAACTGGTAATTAAGGTCTTGTCCAGGTGAAAATACTTGTGTCATGCATCTGAAAACACACATGGCAACCGTTATCTAGAGGAAAAACTGCCTATCGTCGGTCTGTCAAGGTACAAAACTGACATGTTGTGAGGTTAATAATGAAAGTGAGACCAATTTTTAATATGCTGATTATTCGCTCGTTCAGTTTAATGCAGATTACAAATTATTCTCAATGTCCAGGTGGCAATTAGTGATAAGGCTTCAAAATGGCAAGCCTGTGACATCAAAACCACATGGCATTGCACCCTTCAAAGTAGTAAAGCGGTTACAGAGTAGCGATGAAATTGTTCTTTCTAGAATCAACTGGCCCACCAGCCTGCATTTTGTGAGACGAATGGCAATACCAAAGCATGTCCGTGTCTCCCCTAGACATCGGAATGGGTGTGCAGAATGTGCCTTTTTTTGGAAAAAATAGAAGAATGCCTAGAGAGTTGCCTTTTCTTTTGGACTTTGGAGAAAAAAAACACAACAACAAAATAAGCCGGAGAAAAACAAGCACAGAGCGAGCCAGCCAGGAGTCGAACCTAGAATCTTCTGATCCGTAGTCAGACGCGTTATCCATTGCGCCACTGGCCCACCAAAAGTAAAGACCCCCGATTGTTACAGACTTGTTGGTTTTCGATGTGACGGTGGCAAGCATTGATGTCTGCTCATTCTCACCTTGTTATCAGGAGAACAGACTACCAGCCCTCCAGCCCTCCAGCCCTCCAGCCCACCAGCCCAGCAGCCCACGAGCCCTCCAGCCCACCATCCCTCCCTGGTGGTCTAGTGGTTAGGATTCGGCGCTCTCACCGCCGCGGCCCGGATTCGATTCCCGGTCAGGGAAAGCTCTTTTGCCTTCCAATTGTGGACTGCGAATTCAAGCTCTGCTGACAGCTGTGAGAAAGCCAGCTCCAAGCCAAAACATTGGTGGGAACATGAAAAAAACATGTCGAGCCGGAGTTGAACCAGCGACCTAAGGATGGCCAACACTCCAACCTACAGTCCTCCGCTCTACCAGCTGAGCTATCGAAGGGGCTAAGGGCTAGTCAGAACCTCGACATATCAGGGTCCTGTAGCTCTATTGCTGGCCAAAAAGTCACTTCTGGTGCAGGAAGATTTGCTGGATTTTTGAGGAGGGAAGCAAAAAGGAGCATGCATTCCCATACCGGGAGTTGAACACGGGCCGCCTGGGTGAAAACCAGGAATCCTAACCGCTAGACCATATGGGATCTGGACACTTTAAACTGGCCATGGGCTTCTGGCGCACTTTCCATACATGTGGTCAGCGTGGGCGCAGGACCTTGTAGTGGCCTGTTGCTTTAGTTCTGTGACTGTAACAATGTGATAATAATTTGGCAAAACAAGAATTATCCAAAAGGACGGTTTTCTGAATTATATAGTGTTGTATGCATTCAGGGAATCTGTTTTTTCACTCAACCCGGGGGTTCAGTGTATTTGGGCAGATTCCTGTGATTGCAGAATTGATTCCTCAAACTGGTAATTAAGCTCTTGTCCAAGTGAAAATACTTGTGTCATGCATCTGAAAACACACATGGCAACCGTTATCTAGAGGAAAAACTGCCTATCGTCGGTCTGTCAAGGTACAAAACTGACATGTTGTGAGGTTAATAATGAAAGTGAGACCAATTTTTAATATGCTGATTATTCGCTCGTTCAGTTTAATGCAGATTACAAATTATTCTCAATGTCCAGGTGGCAATTAGTGATAAGGCTTCAAAATTGCAAGCCTGTGACATCAAAACCACATGGCATTGCACCCTTCAAAGTAGTAAAGCGGTTACAGAGTAGCAATGAAATTGTTCATTCTAGAATCAACTGGCCCACCAGCCTGCATTTTGTGAGATGAATGGCAATACCAAAGCATGTCCGTGTCTCCCCTAGACATCGGAATGGGTGTGCAGAATGTGCCTTTTTTTGGAATAAATAGAAGAATGCCTAGAGAGTTGCCTTTTGTTTTGGACTTTGGAGAAAAAAAACACAACAACAAAATAAGCCGGAGAAAAACAAGCACAGAGCGAGCCAGCCAGGAGTCGAACCTAGAATCTTCTGATCCGTAGTCAGACGCGTTATCCATTGCGCCACTGGCCCACCAAAAGTAAAGACCCCCGATTGTTACAGACTTGTTGGTTTTCGATGTGACGGTGGCAAGCATTGATGTCTGCTCATTCTCACCTTGTTATCAGGAGAACAGACTACCAGCCCTCCAGCCCACCAGCCCACCAGCCCAGAAGCCCACGAGCCCTCCAGCCCACCATCCCTCCCTGGTGGTCTAGTGGTTAGGATTCGGCGCTCTCACCGCCGCGGCCCGGGTTCGATTCCCGGTCAGGGAAAGCTCTTTTGCCTTCCAATTGTGGACTGCGAATTCAAGCTCTGCTGACAGCTGTGAGAAAGCCAGCTCCAAGCCAAAACATTGGTGGGAACATGAAAAAAACACCTCATTCGAGCCGGAGTTGAACCAGCGACCTAAGGATGGCCAACACTCCAACCTACAGTCCTCCGCTCTACCAGCTGAGCTATCGAAGGGGCTAAGGGCTAGTCAGAACCTCGACATATCAGGGTTCTGTAGCTCTACTGCTGGCCAAAAAGTCACTTCTGGTGCAGGAAGATTTGCTGGATTTTTGAGGAGGGAAGCAAAAAGGAGCATGCATTCCCATACCGGGAGTTGAACCCGGGCCGCCTGGGTGAAAACCAGGAATCCTAACCGCTAGACCATATGGGATTTGGACACTTTAAACTGGCCATGGGCTTCTGGCGCACTTTCCATACATGTGGTCAGCGTGGGCGCAGGACCTTGTAGTGGCCTGTTGCTTTAGTTCTGTGACTGTAACAATGTGATAATAATTTGGCAAAACAAGAATTATGCAAAATGACGGTTTTCTGAATTATATAGTGTTGTATGCATTCAGGGAATCTGTTTTTTCACTCAACCCGGGGGTTCAGTGTATTTGGGCAGATTCCTGTGATTGCAGAATTGATTCCTCAAACTGGTAATTAAGCTCTTGTCCAACTGAAAATACTCGTGTCATCCATTTGAAAACACACACGGCAACCTTTATCTAGAGGAAAAACTGGAGTCAACCCCTGGCTGTGTACAAGAAAACCAGGAATCCTAACTGCTAGACCATATGGGAACTGGCCAGCTTTAACTGGCCACAAGCTTGTGGGCCACTTTCCATAAATGTGGCCAGTGTGGGCGCAAGGTTTTGTAGTGGCCTGTTGCTTTTGGTGTGTGACTGTAACAATGTGATAATAATTTGGCAATACAAGAATCATCCGAAGGGACGGTTTACTGAAATATATAGTGTTGCATGCATTCAAGGGACATGTTTGTTGACTCACACATGGTTCAGTTTTTTGGCCAGAATCCTGTGATTGCTGAATTTATACCTCGAACTGGTAATTAAGGTCTTGTCCAGGTGAAAATACTTGTGTCATGCATCTGAAAACACACATGGCAACCGTTATCTAGAGGAAAAACTGCCTATCGTCGGTCTGTCAAGGTACAAAACTGACATGTTGTGAGGTTAATAATGAAAGTGAGACCAATTTTTAATATGCTGATTATTCACTCGTTCAGTTTAATGCAGATTACAAATTATTCTCAATGTCCAGGTGGCAATTAGTGATAAGGCTTCAAAATGGCAAGCCTGTGACATCAAAACCACATGGCATTGCACCCTTCAAAGTAGTAAAGCGGTTACAGAGTAGCGATGAAATTGTTCATTCTAGAATCAACTGGCCCACCAGCCTGCATTTTGTGAGACGAATGGCAATACCAAAGCATGTCCGTGTCTCCCCTAGACATCGGAATGGGTGTGCAGAATGTGCCTTTTTTTGGAAAAAATAGAAGAATGCCTAGAGAGTTGCCTTTTCTTTTGGACTTTGGAGAAAAAAAAACACAACAACAAAATAAGCCGGAGAAAAACAAGCACAGAGCGAGCCAGCCAGGAGTCGAACCTAGAATCTTCTGATCCGTAGTCAGACGCGTTATCCATTGCGCCACTGGCCCACCAAAAGTAAAGACCCCCGATTGTTACAGACTTGTTGGTTTTCGATGTGACGGTGGCAAGCATTGATGTCTGCTTATTCTCACCTTGTTATCAGGAGAACAGACTACCAGCCCTCCAGCCCACCAGCCCACCAGCCCACGAGCCTTCCAGCCCTCCTGCCCACCAGCCCACGAGCCCACCATCCATCCCTGGTGGTCTAGTGGTTAGGATTCGGCGCTCTCACCGCCGCGGCCCGGGTTCGATTCCCGGTCAGGGAAAGCTCTTTTGCCTTCCAATTGTGGACTGCGAATTCAAGCTCTGCTGACAGCTGTGAGAAAGCCAGCTCCAAGCCAAAACATTGGTGGGAACATGAAAAAAACACCTCCTTCGAGCCGGAGTTGAACCAGCGACCTAAGGATGGCCAACACTCCAACCTACAGTCCTCCGCTCTACCAGCTGAGCTATCGAAGGGGCTAAGGGCTAGTCAGAACCTCGACATATCAGGGTTCTGTAGCTCTACTGCTGGCCAAAAAGTCACTTCTGGTGCAGGAAGATTTGCTGGATCAGAACCTCGACATTTCAGGGTTCTGTAGCTCTACTGCTGGCCAAAAAGTCACTTCTGGTGCAGGAAGATTTGCTGGATTTTTGAGGAGGGAAGCAAAAAGGAGCATGCATTCCCATACCGGGAGTTGAACCCGGGCCGCCTGGGAGAAAACCAGGAATCCTAACCGCTAGACCATATGGGATTTGGACACTTTAAACTGGCCATGGGCTTCTGGTGCACTTTCCATACATGTGGTCAGCGTGGGCGAAGGACCTTGTAGTGGCCTGTTGCTTTAGTTCTGTGACTGTAACAATGTGATAATAATTTGGCAAAACAAGAATTATGCAAAAGGACGGTTTTCTGAATTATATAGTGTTGTATGCATTCAGGGAATCTGTTTTTTCACTCAACCCGGGGGTTCAGTGTATTTGGGCAGATTCCTGTGATTGCAGAATTGATTCCTCAAACTGGTAATTAAGCTCTTGTCCAAGTGAAAATACTCGTGTCATCCATTTGAAAACACACACGGCAACCTTTATCTAGAGGAAAAACTGGAGTCAACCCCTGGCTGCGTACAAGAAAACCAGGAATTCTAACTGCTAGACCATATGGGAACTGGCCAGCTTTAACTGGCCACAAGCTTGTGGGCCACTTTCCATAAATGTGGCCAGTGTGGGCGCAGGGTTTTGTAGTGGCCTGTTGCTTTTGGTGTGTGACTGTAACAATGTGATAATAATTTGGCAATACAAGAATCATCCGAAGGGACGGTTTACTAAAATATATAGTGTTGCATGCATTCAAGGGACATGTTTGTTGACTCACACAAGGTTCAGTTTTTTGGCCAGAATCCTGTGATTGCTGAATTTATACCTCGAACTGGTAATTAAGGTCTTGTCCAGGTGAAAATACTTGTGTCATGCATCTGAAAACACACATGGCAACCGTTATCTAGAGGAAAAACTGCCTATCGTCGGTCTGTCAAGGTACAAAACTGACATGTTGTGAGGTTAATAATGAAAGTGAGACCAATTTTTAATATGCTGATTATTCGCTCGTTCAGTTTAATGCAGATTACAAATTATTCTCAATGTCCAGGTGGCAATTAGTGATAAGGCTTCAAAATGGCAAGCCTGTGACATCAAAACCACATGGCATTGCACCCTTCAAAGTAGTAAAGCGGTTACAGAGTAGCGATGAAATTGTTCATTCTAGAATCAACTGGCCCACCAGCCTGCATTTTGTGAGACGAATGGCAATACCAAAGCATGTCCGTGTCTCCCCTAGACATCGGAATGGGTGTGCAGAATGTGCCTTTTTTTGGAAAAAATAGAAGAATGCCTAGAGAGTTGCCTTTTGTTTCGGACTTTGGAGAAAAAAAACACAACAACAAAATAAGCCGGAGAAAAACAAGCACAGAGCGAGCCAGCCAGGAGTCGAACCTAGAATCTTCTGATCCGTAGTCAGACGCGTTATCCATTGCGCCACTGGCCCACCAAAAGTAAAGACCCCCGATTGTTACAGACTTGTTGGTTTTCGATGTGACGGTGGCAAGCATTGATGTCTGCTCATTCTCACCTTGTTATCAGGAGAACAGAATACCAGCCCTCCAGCCCACCAGCCCAGCAGCCCACGAGCCCTCCAGCCCTCCCTGGTGGTCTAGTGGTTAGGATTCGCCGCTCTCACCGCCGCGGCCCGGGTTCGATTCCCGGTCAGGGAAAGCTCTTTTGCCTTCCAATTGTGGACTGCGAATTCAAGCTCTGCTGACAGCTGTGAGAAAGCCAGCTCCAAGCCAAAACATTGGTGGGAACATGAAAAAAACACCTCCTTCGAGCCGGAGTTGAACCAGCGACCTAAGGATGGCCAACACTCCAACCTACAGTCCTCCGCTCTACCAGCTGAGCTATCGAAGGGGCTAAGGGCTAGTCAGAACCACGACATATCAGGGTTCTGTAGCTCTACTGCTGGCCAAAAAGTCACTTCTGGTGCAGGAAGATTTGCTGGATCAGAACCTCGACATATCAGGGTTCTGTAGCTCTACTGCTGGCCAAAAAGTCACTTCTGGTGCAGGAAGATTTGCTGGATTTTTGAGGAGGGAAGCAAAAAGGAGCATGCATTCCCATACCGGGAGTTGAACCCGGGCCGCCTGGGAGAAAACCAGGAATCCTAACCGCTAGACCATATGGGATTTGGACACTTTAAACTGGCCATGGGCTTCTGGTGCACTTTCCATACATGTGGTCAGCGTGGGCGAAGGACCTTGTAGTGGCCTGTTGCTTTAGTTCTGTGACTGTAACAATGTGATAATAATTTGGCAAAACAAGAATTATGCAAAAGGACGGTTTTCTGAATTATATAGTGTTGTATGCATTCAGGGAATCTGTTTTTTCACTCAACCCGGGGGTTCAGTGTATTTGGGCAGATTCCTGTGATTGCAGAATTGATTCCTCAAACTGGTAATTAAGCTCTTGTCCAAGTGAAAATACTCGTGTCATCCATTTGAAAACACACACGGCAACCTTTATCTAGAGGAAAAACTGGAGTCAACCCCTGGCTGCGTACAAGAAAACCAGGAATCCTAACTGCTAGACCATATGGGAACTGGCCAGCTTTAACTGGCCACAAGCTTGTGGGCCACTTTCCATAAATGTGGCCAGTGTGGGCGCAGGGTTTTGTAGTGGCCTGTTGCTTTTGGTGTGTGACTGTAACAATGTGATAATAATTTGGCAATACAAGAATCATCCGAAGGGACGGTTTACTGAAATATATAGTGTTGCATGCATTCAAGGGACATGTTTGTTGACTCACACAAGGTTCAGTTTTTTGGCCAGAATCCTGTGATTGCTGAATTTATACCTCGAACTGCTAATTAAGGTCTTGTCCAGGTGAAAATACTTGTGTCATGCATCTGAAAACACACATGGCAACCGTTATCTAGAGGAAAAACTGCCTATCGTCGGTCTGTCAAGGTACAAAACTGACATGTTGTGAGGTTAATAATGAAAGTGAGACCAATTTTTAATATGCTGATTATTCGCTCGTTCAGTTTAATGCAGATTACAAATTATTCTCAATGTCCAGGTGGCAATTAGTGATAAGGCTTCAAAATGGCAAGCCTGTGACATCAAAACCACATGGCATTGCACCCTTCAAAGTAGTAAAGCGGTTACAGAGTAGCGATGAAATTGTTCATTCTAGAATCAACTGGCCCACCAGCCTGCATTTTGTGAGACGAATGGCAATACCAAAGCATGTCCGTGTCTCCCCTAGACATCGGAATGGGTGTGCAGAATGTGCCTTTTTTTGGAAAAAATAGAAGAATGCCTAGAGAGTTGCCTTTTCTTTTGGACTTTGGAGAAAAAAAACACAACAAAAAAATAAGCCGGAGAAAAACAAGCACAGAGCGAGCCAGCCAGGAGTCGAACCTAGAATCTTCTGATCCGTAGTCAGATGCGTTATCCATTGCGCCACTGGCCCACCAAAAGTAAAGACCCCCGATTGTTACAGACTTGTTGGTTTTCGATGTGACGGTGGCAAGCATTGATGTCTGCTCATTCTCACCTTGTTATCAGGAGAACAGACTACCAGCCCTCCAGCCCACCAGCCCAGCAGCCCACGAGCCCTCCCTGGTGGTCTAGTGGTTAGGATTCGGCGCTCTCACCGCCGCGGCCCGGGTTCGATTCCCGGTCAGGGAAAGCTCTTTTGCCTTCCAATTGTGGACTGCGAATTCAAGCTCTGCTGACAGCTGTGAGAAAGCCAGCTCCAAGCCAAAACATTGGTGGGAACATGAAAAAAACACCTCCTTCGAGCCGGAGTTGAACCAGCGACCTAAGGATGGCCAACACTCCAACCTACAGTCCTCCGCTCTACCAGCTGAGCTATCGAAGGGGCTAAGGGCTAGTCAGAACCTCGACATATCAGGGTTCTGTAGCTCTACTGCTGGCCAAAAAGTCACTTCTGGTGCAGGAAGATTTGCTGGATTTTTGAGGAGGGAAGCAAAAAGGAGCATGCATTCCCATACCGGGAGTTGAACCCGGGCCGCCTGGGTGAAAACCAGGAATCCTAACCGCTAGACCATATGGGATCTGGACACTTTAAACTGGCCATGGGCTTCTGGCGCACTTTCCATACATGTGGTCAGCGTGGGCGCAGGACCTTGTAGTGGCCTGTTGCTTTAGTTCTGTGACTGTAACAATGTGATAATAATTTGGCAAAACAAGAATTATCCAAAAGGACGGTTTTCTGAATTATATAGTGTTGTATGCATTCAGGGAATCTGTTTTTTCACTCAACCCGGGGGTTCAGTGTATTTGGGCAGATTCCTGTGATTGCAGAATTGATTCCTCAAACTGGTAATTAAGCTCTTGACCAAGTGAAAATCCTTGTGTCATCCATTTGAAAATACACAGGGCAACCTTTATCTAGAGGAAAAACTGGAGTCAACCCCTGGCTGCGTACGAGAAAACCAGGAATCCTAACTGCTAGACCATATGGGAACTGGCCAGCTTTAACTGGCCACAAGCTTGTGGGCCACTTTCCATAAATGTGGCCAGTGTGGGCGCAGGGTTTTGTAGTGGCCTGTTGCTTTTGGTGTGTGACTGTAACAATGTGATAATAATTTGGCAATACAAGAATCATCCGAAGGGACGGTTTACTGAAATATATAGTGTTGCATGCATTCAAGGGACATGTTTGTTGACTCACACATGGTTCAGTTTTTTGGCCAGAATCCTGTGATTGCTGAATTTATACCTCGAACTGGTAATTAAGGTCTTGTCCAGGTGAAAATACTTGTGTCATGCATCTGAAAACACACATGGCAACCGTTATCTAGAGGAAAAACTGCCTATCGTCGGTCTGTCAAGGTACAAAACTGACATGTTGTGAGGTTAATAATGAAAGTGAGACCAATTTTTAATATGCTGATTATTCGCTCGTTCAGTTTAATGCAGATTACAAATTATTCTCAATGTCCAGGTGGCAATTAGTGATAAGGCTTCAAAATGGCAAGCCTGTGACATCAAAACCACATGGCATTGCACCCTTCAAAGTAGTAAAGCGGTTACAGAGTAGCGATGAAATTGTTCATTCTAGAATCAACTGGCCCACCAGCCAGCATTTTGTGAGATGAATGGCAATACCAAAGCATGTCCGTGTCTCCCCTAGACATCGGAATGGGTGTGCAGAATGTGCCTTTTTTTGGAAAAAATAGAAGAATGCCTAGAGAGTTGCCTTTTCTTTTGGACTTTGGAGAAAAAAAACACAACAACAAAATAAGCCGGAGAAAAACAAGCACAGAGCGAGCCAGCCAGGAGTCAAACCTAGAATCCTCTGATCCGTAGTCAGACGCGTTATCCATTGCGCCACTGGTCCACCATCAGTAAAGACCCCGATTATTACATACTTGTTGGTTTTCGATGTGACGGTGGCAAGCATTGATGTCTGCTCATTCTCACCTTGTTATCAGGAGAACAGACTACCAGCCCTCCAGCCCACCAGCCCACCAGCCCACCAGCCCACGAGCCCTCCAGCCCTCCTGCCCACCAGCCCACGAGCCCTCCAGCCCACCATCCAACCCTGGTGGTCTAGTGGTTAGGATTCGGCGCTCTCACCGCCGCGGCCCGGGTTCGATTCCCGGTCAGGGAAAGCTCTTTTGCCTTCCAATTGTGGACTGCGAATTCAAGCTCTGCTGACAGCTGTGAGAAAGCCAGCTCCAAGCCAAAACATTGGTGGGAACATGAAAAAAACACCTCCTTCGAGCCGGAGTTGAACCAGCGACCTAAGGATGGCCAACACTCCAACCTACAGTCCTCCGCTCTACCAGCTGAGCTATCGAAGGGGCTAAATGCTAGTCAGAACCTCGACATATCAGGGTTCTGTAGCTCTACTGCTGGCCAAAAAGTCACTTCTGGTGCAGGAAGATTTGCTGGATCAGAACCTCGACATATCAGGGTTCTGTAGCTCTACTGCTGGCCAAAAAGTCACTTCTGGTGCAGGAAGATTTGCTGGATTTTTGAGGAGGGAAGCAAAAAGGAGCATGCATTCCCATACCGGGAGTTGAACCCGGGCCGCCTGGGTGAAAACCAGGAATCCTAACCGCTAGACCATATGGGATTTGGACACTTTAAACTGGCCATGGGCTTCTGGCGCACTTTCCATACATGTGGTCAGCGTGGGCGCAGGACCTTGTAGTGGCCTGTTGCTTTAGTTCTGTGACTGTAACAATGTGATAATAATTTGGCAAAACAAGAATTATGCAAAATGACGGTTTTCTGAATTATATAGTGTTGTATGCATTCAGGGAATCTGTTTTTTCACTCAACCCGGGGGTTCAGTGTATTTGGGCAGATTCCTGTGATTGCAGAATTGATTCCTCAAACTGGTAATTAAGCTCTTGTCCAAGTGAAAATACTCGTGTCATCCATTTGAAAACACACACGGCAACCTTTATCTAGAGGAAAAACTGGAGTCAACCCCTGGCTGCGTACAAGAAAACCAGGAATCCTAACTGCTAGACCATATGGGAACTGGCCAGCTTTAACTGGCCACAAGCTTGTGGGCCACTTTCCATAAATGTGGCCAGTGTGGGCGCAAGGTTTTGTAGTGGCCTGTTGCTTTTGGTGTGTGACTGTAACAATGTGATAATAATTTGGCAATACAAGAATCATCCGAAGGGACGGTTTACTGAAATATATAGTGTTGCATGCATTCAAGGGACATGTTTGTTGACTCACACATGGTTCAGTTTTTTGGCCAGAATCCTGTGATTGCTGAATTTATACCTCGAACTGGTAATTAAGGTCTTGTCCAGGTGAAAATACTTGTGTCATGCATCTGAAAACACACATGGCAACCGTTATCTAGAGGAAAAACTGCCTATCGTCGGTCTGTCAAGGTACAAAACTGACATGTTGTGAGGTTAATAATGAAAGTGAGACCAATTTTTAATATGCTGATTATTCACTCGTTCAGTTTAATGCAGATTACAAATTATTCTCAATGTCCAGGTGGCAATTAGTGATAAGGCTTCAAAATGGCAAGCCTGTGACATCAAAACCACATGGCATTGCACCCTTCAAAGTAGTAAAGTGGTTACAGAGTAGCGATGAAATTGTTCATTCTAGAATCAACTGGCCCACCAGCCTGCATTTTGTGAGACGAATGGCAATACCAAAGCATGTCCGTGTCTCCCCTAGACATCGGAATGGGTGTGCAGAATGTGCCTTTTTTTGGAAAAAATAGAAGAATGCCTAGAGAGTTGCCTTTTCTTTTGGACTTTGGAGAAAAAAAAACACAACAACAAAATAAGCCGGAGAAAAACAAGCACAGAGCGAGCCAGCCAGGAGTCGAACCTAGAATCTTCTGATCCGTAGTCAGACGCGTTATCCATTGCGCCACTGGCCCACCAAAAGTAAAGACCCCCGATTGTTACAGACTTGTTGGTTTTCGATGTGACGGTGGCAAGCATTGATGTCTGCTCATTCTCACCTTGTTATCAGGAGAACAGACTACCAGCCCTCCAGCCCTCCAGCCCACCAGCCCAGAAGCCCACGAGCCATCCAGCCCACCATCCCTCCCTGGTGGTCTAGTGGTTAGGATTCGGCGCTCTCACCGCCGCGGCCCGGGTTCGATTCCCGGTCAGGGAAAGCTCTT